>NC_043747.1:8736712-9104212 GCF_902148845.1 Salarias fasciatus
GATGTCAATGAGGAGCTCAGTCATGACTTAAGCATGAGGTGGGCTGAAGCACAGGAGCACATGAAGCATAGTTATAAACACAAACTGTTTCTGGTGTAGTTTGGTGATGGTGACACACCTCCAGTATGTTGCTGCAAAACAAACAAAATTGAGATAAAAGAAAAGAGTGCGTTGAGCCATTATCGCTTCTTATTTGGCAACATTTGATCATCAGCAGTTTGTGTCAATGCATGAAAGTAAAAGAACTAAACCTTCAGTGTGTGCACTTTAACCCGAAAGCACAAACTAGGTAAAATGCTTTATTTAATTAAAATGTGCATAAACTTCTTTCTCATATTTTGATAGCATTTAAAGCAAAGCCAGCATCTCCAGGTCTACAAGTGCTTATACTAACAAATCTTATTCTAAAGCAGAATGTTCCTTGGATTAAATAATCAGATGAGTTTTAGGTGTAACATGTTCAACACAGAAAAAATGGAGAAGATAAAGCCAACATCATGAGTTTTTACAATGAAAAAATTCAGAAATAAAGTTATTCCCTGAAGCTTGATAGATTTTTTTTCTTAATTATAATGTTAAATATGCGCCAGTACGTAAAAAAAGGTGAAGTTGAAGAGCAGACGCTGAAAATAAATGCATTTTTCTGTGCAGAAAGCTGCAACATGAAACACTTTAAAAGCATCAGCTGATCGCGTGAACGCGCTCATTCCTGTGCAGGCGCGCCCCCGAGAGGCGGAGGCTCGGCATCCAACAAGGCGCGGCTGACAGAGAGGCGGCTGCAGACGGAGAGGAGGCCTGCGGGGATTACTGCGGAGGTGAGTGCGGGACATCCGATGAGAAAACAGTAGTTTTTTAGTTTTTTGTTCTTCTCCAGAGAAAGTTTCCTGTTTTGACGCTGCTGTGAGTCTGAGGGGAGACTGAGCCCATTATCGGACAGACGCGTCTTTCTCCAGCACAATAAAGGCGAGGTCGCTCCTTGACTTCATCTGAGCTGGTTTGACTGCATTTGTTTGGCATGTGACTCACCTTGTGTGTTCGACAGTTACATTCAAGCCAGTTTTTCTGTTTTTAAACGGTCTGTGCTTGTGTTTCGGAAGACGTTTCAATCCACCCACCTGTTGCTGGTTGATCATGAAGTTAAAACTTTTTAAAAAGTTTATTTGTTCTGTTGTGTTTGAAGGAAAACGGAGTAAAGCACTGCAGATAAACATCTCTGTCTGATGATCGCGTGTGCGAGCTGATGTTAGGCTTGATATTTCATGTTTTGTGCTTACTTGTGAACCAAGACGCCAGTTAGGTTAATAATGAAGTCGATTCTTCACCAAAAACACTAAATGAACTGTATTTCTTCCAATTTAGTTTCCTTAATAAGCTGGACAAAACATTTGGAATAGGAACATAATATTCTATAAAGGTGCTGATCAAAATTGTGCCAAAATGAACTGATGTGCTTCAGAAAGTTTTAATATGTGAGTTCTGCGTTAACACAAACAAATTTTGAACTAAAATGTGTGTTTCTTAAAGAAACTTTCAGTGACAGGATTATTTCAGCTTTTTCCAGAATAAGCCTGCATTTTCAGTTGAACTGAAAGATTTTGCATTATGGGAATTGTTTTGTCCACTGTTTATACCCTGTAACTGTGTTTAAAATCCCTTCCTCTGATCGTTAACTTGAATCCAAACAGCTTTAACAAAAATCCCAACAGCATGCTCTCATTTTATATGAACTAATTACTTAACACACATACCTGTGCAGACAAGTTATTTGTTCCAAACGCTGATCTTCAGCTTACAGGTCGTCTTCACATCAGTGGATGTTCATTGTTTTGATGTTTGTGATCGCCTCAGCCACTTTAACAAAATTGAACGTTTAGTTTATTTATAAGCTAAAAACCTGATGCAGGAGTGATTTGAAAAATGGGGTCAGCCACTCCTGGACGGATTCACTTCAACACACCTGACTGTAGCGATGAGCTCGTCGTTGGGCTTGATGCAGAGCTTCCTTGTGATACAATCACTGAATTCAGGTGTGAATGCTGAGAACCTGCAGGGCCGCTCCTGTGCAGACTGGCGCTCCTGGAGAATGTAAAGCCTTGCTTTCCCTTCGACCTCCGTCACCGTCTCTCGCCTTCCTCTGCAGGTTGGACCCTCAGCTGCTGAAAATGTCGAACAACGGGCTCATTCAGCACATCCGGAACCCTCCTAAACCCTCAGTGCCGGTAGTAGGTGAGCGACAAGGCCGGGGACTCCTGTTTTCAGACAGCACGTCAGAAGGTTAATTTCTGGTTTTCTTGCAGTAATTTGTAGGCTGCTTCTGAGTGCCATCCCTATTGCACAGATCGCGATCGGTAAGTCACAGATCTATTTTATTGAATTTGTTTGGACACAGTATTTTAACTCCATCTTACCATCGCCCCCCCCGTGCTCCCCAGGCTCGGTGTACCTGGAGGACTGTCCGCGAAACCACTACATCCCCATCTATCTGATCGTGGTGGGGGTGTTGGGGGTGGTGCTGAGCGTGGTGTCCTGCCTGCCGGGCACCCGCCAGCGCAAAGATGAGCCGTCCACCCCGCTGACCCGACTCTGCAAAATCTGGAACGTGCTGACGTCCGTCTTCATCTTCTGCTGGTTTATCACAGGTCAGAATGCGGAAATAAACCGAAATGGGCTCTTCTTCCTATAAATCTCACGGACTTCAGGCAATTTAGAGAAACCAGTTAGTCCAGAAATGCATGTTTTTTTTTTTACCTGTGAGCAGAAACTGACATATCAAGAGAAAATTCCTGTATGTATAAGGAAAATATACGGTGATACTTTGCAGCTGTTAATAAACACCGCTTTTATTTTGCAGGTAACGTGTGGATCTACTCTATTTATAAGCCAGACTACAAGAAGAACACGACAAATATCGAGCAGTATTGCAACAAGACGCTCTACCTGTTCGCCTTCTGGACCACGACGCTGGTCTACATCATCCTGGGTCTGTCCCTGGTCTGCGGCTGCTGCATCCTCGTCTGCAGATTCGTGTTCGGCTACGAGGATCCGGACGACGGTTAGAGGCCGTCCTGATGTGAAGTGACGAGGAGAGGCGGCGCTTCTCGCAGGGCTGCACAAGAGGCTACTGCTGCAGACGGTGTGGAATGTACGGAGGCCCGAAGCACGCAGCAAATGGGTGATTTAGTTTGAACACTGGTCATAGCTCATGTTTTGGTTACAATAAGGTGCAATGTTTGTGTTGGACCACAGATTTGGTGCAGTGCAAAAATAATTTGAAGTTTTTACATTAGTTCTCATGTACATTGGTAATTGGCACTTCATATTTACTCACATCCTCACAACAGCTGCCTGATAACGCACTTCGAAAGACAAACTTTCTTCCTCCAAAAATGTAGAAAAAAATTATTAAATCTGTTTTTTTTTTTGTTTCCATTTTTAACTCTTCTTCACTCAACCTGACTGCAATTGTTTCACTGCTGTAAAATAAGGATTACATGTAATTTAACATGAATCTTCAAATAAAATGTTTTGTTAAAGAATTAAAATAGTGTAAATCTGTTGTTTTGATTAGCAGCTGGTAATTTAAAGCTGCTTCTTTCAGAATCTAAAGTGGTCAAGGTTTATTTCTACAGCACATTTAAAATACAGAAAACTCTGCCCAAAGTGCTGCACGTGTTGATAACACCATAAAAAAACAACAGAAAAATACAAAAGTTTAAAAATAACATGCAAAAATGTCCAGCTCAGCTCGAGTTGAACGCCAGCGCAAATAAATGTGTTTTTAACAAAGACTTAAAACACTCGACGGATGAAGCAGAACGAATGTTCAGAGGGAGCTCATTCCAGAGTTTGGGTCCAGCGACCGCCAACGCCCTGTCACCTCTGGTTTTCAGTCTCGATCGGGGACAGGTTAAGAGCAGCTGGTCACATGACCGCAGGGCTCGTACAGGAACGTACAAACACAACATTTCAGACAAATATTCAGGGGCCAGACCGTTCAAAGATTTAAATACAAGCAGTAAAATTTTAAATTGAATTCTAAAAGACACAGGGAACCAATGAAGTGACTGCAGTGCAGGAGTAACATGATCGAAGCGCCTTCTCCCTGTGAGGAGGCGAGCAGCGGCATTCTGTACCAGCTGTAGGCGACGAATGGATGAAGCATCCAGACCATAATACAGGGAATTACAAGAACCCAGACGTGCCGTAATGAATGTGTGAATTAGTTTTTCCAACTGGTCAGAGGGCAAGCAGGATTTCACTTTGGCGATCAGTCGCAGCTGGAAGAAGCTCGCTTTCACCACAGCACTGATTTGCTTCTCTAGTTTAAAAGAACTGTCGATGACGCCGAGGTTCTTTACACAAGAACTGTGAGGAACTCTGAGGCCAAAGGCAGGAACAGGTTCACCAAACACAATTACTTCAGTTTTGTTGTCATTTAGGTTCAGAAAATTTGATTTCAGCCAATCTTTCACTTCCTTCAGGCAATTTGGAAGAGACTGGGATGAACCACTTTCAGACGTAAGCGGCATGTAGATCTGCATATCATCAGCGAAACAATGAAAGGAAATGTGATGTTTTCTAAAAGTTGAGCCAAGTGGCAACAAATATAAAGAAAATAAAATCGGACCCAGTATAGAGCCCTGGGGAACTCCGCACGCAAGCCTAGCTTTGGCTGATGAAAAAGGGCCGACGTTCACAGAGAACTGTCTCCCAGTAAGACATGACCTGAACCATTCCAAAGCAGTGCCTTTTATTCCAACACATGATTCCAGCCGCGATAATAAAATCTCATGGTCCACAGTATCAAAGGCTGCAGTGAGATCTAAAAGCACCAGGACAGCTGGCTGACCAGAGTCCATTGTTAAAAGCAGATAATTAAATTTTTTTATCAATGCCGTTTCTGTACTGTGGCATGATTTAAAACCAGATTGAAATTTTTCTGCAATTTTGTTTAAATTCAAGTGACACTGCAGCTGAGAAAGTACAGCTTTTTCTAAAACCTTCGACAGAGAGGGCAACTTAGAGATTGGCCTATAGTTAGACAACACTGAAGGATCCAAGCTGTGCTTTTTTAGGAGGGGCTGAACGACAGCATGTTTAATAACGTCAGGAACACAGCCTGAGCTCAAGTGAAATATCACGTCAAATGGTAATGTAACAGTTTCATTTTAGTGTCACCAAGTGTCAAGGCCAGTATGTCTGACTTCTGGGGACACAATGTTTTAAGTATATCAAGGTGTGAGAGCAGAGTTGTCCCACACGAGAAGCATCAGTGCCATCTGCTGTCAAGTTTTGACCGTTGACAGTTTAAGAACCGGATTTTTTTCCCATTTCATTTCATGTTCGGTTTTATTCCCCGTTTCCAGGTTCATCCAGCAGCCAGTTCGTCTTGCTGGACAGTTTTGGAAAATGCATCTGTTCCCATATTCCTTATAAAAACCCTCTGAAAAATCAGAATGTGTGCTGTTTTATAGTATTTATATATTTTTTCCCTCGAACCCTCAACACAAGGCCCACAGTGGAGCAACATTCTGCAGGGCTTCCAGCGCCACACGAACCCTCAACACAAGGCCCACAGCGGAGCAACATCCCGCAGGGCTTCCAGCCCCCCATGAACCCTCAACAAGGCCCACAGCGGAGCAACATCCCGCAGGGCTTCCAGCCCCCCATGAACCCTCAGAGTGGAGCACCTTTGGGGAACATTAAAAGCTGGTATCAGCACAGAGGCTAAAGCCAGTGACGCCACCGCTAGAGACAATACATATTTCCACATATAGCAGAGCAATTCAAGAAGAAGAAAAAGAAAACAGCCTTCCTCTGCAAGTCGGACACCGAACTGCTGATAATGTCGAACGCTGGGCTCAGCGAATTCATCCGAAACCCTCCTCAAATCTCACAACCAAGTGACGACACGGCCGTGGACTGTTGTTTCAAAAGGTGAATTTATGGTTTTCTCGCAGCAATTTGAAGGTGCTTTTGTACGCCTACCCCAGTGCTCATGTTTCGATCAATAAGTTACAGATCTATTCTGTTGAATTCGTTCAGACTCACAGTATTTAAAATCCATCCTGTCATCTCCCCCTGTGTTCCCCAGGCTCAGTGTAGCTGCTGGAGTGTCCAATAAAACACTACATCTCCATCTTTTTGATAATGCTGGGGGTGTTTGGGGTGGTGCTGAGTGGGGGCCTTTCGCTGCTGGGTACCCGACAGGGTAAAGAGGAGCCGTTCACACCAATGACCCGAGTCTGCAAAAACTGGTTCTCGCTGACATCCGTCTTCCTCTTCTGCTGGTTTATCGCAGGTCAGATCACAGAAATAAACCAAACAACACAGAGAAACGCTTCTTTTTACAAGAATTTCAACTGAAAACACAATATGTTAGGGTGGATTGTACATTTTAGAGAGTGTCATGTCTGATCATATTACATCCACTTCATCTGCTTGTGTGTGTAGAGATCGACTGTTAATCAACACCATTTTTATTTTGTAGGCTATGTGTGGATATACCCTATTTATCAGCCAAACTTCAACAAGAACACAACAAATATCGATCAGTACTGCAACAAGACGCTCTACCTGTTCGCCTTCTGGACCACTAACCTGGTCTATATTATCCTGGGTGTGTCCCTGGTCTGCTTCCTCGCCTGTAGTTTTGTGTTTGGCTGCAAAGACTCCAACGATGTTGAGAGACCATCCTGATACGAAGTGACGAGGATATGGGAAGTGTCTCACACTTCAAGAGTCAAAACTTTGTTCTATCAAAGTCTAAAAACAATAAAATCTCAGCTTTTCTCTTGTTGTATTGGTTTTCATATTGTAACACTTACTGAACTTCACTGTACATGTTTCACTGTTGTAAAATACAGACAACTGCAATTTTTGCTCTACTCATTTTTAAAGACTTCTTGGAACTTGACAACTTCAATTTATCTTAAAAAGTATTACTTGATGTCCTCTCTGCACCAGTGTTTATTCTCAGTCAATTGTGGTGTGAAAGCCTTGTTCATTTTTGCAGCTTTTCACGTTTTTACAGTCGCGACTTCATAGTCAGGCTGGTAGCAGAGTAGCATGTAGGATTCATGTACATATTACACATAGGATACAATCACCAAGCAATCTCTTTGTAACTATACACTGTGGTATATTCTTTTCTTACATCCTGTAAATTGCTCCACATTTGGTTCTACTGTTTATCACATCATCTGCATAAAATGAAATGATAATTATCTGGGAAAAATCAGAATGTGTGCTGTTTTATAGTATTTATATATTTTTTCCTGTTGTGACTGTTAGCATTGGTGTTATTCATTACCAATACTTCTGTTTTTGGAAGCATTTGCATTTTTCGTTATAATCTGCCCTGTGTGATTGTGTGTTTTCTCAGCAGTTCTATATTTGTTCAATCATGAACTTGAATATTTGCACACCTTGGCCAGTCTTTCTGATTCGTCATGAATCATGCATGTGGGATTTTATTGACATCTTGTGGAGAAACTGTATTTTGCAACAACATAAGGTTTTCTTCTCTTCAACTTTCCTTTGAGATCCTTCAAACATGGTAGAAAACCACAAAACTATCAGTCTAAAAAATAATTTAAAACGAACAAAAAAAAGTATTCAAAACAAAAAAAATTTTTCACTATCAACTTTTTTTTTTTTTTTTCTGGTTAAAACTTTAAACAACTTCAGTGTCATCAAGGCGTAGCGACTGAGGTACCAGTAAGAAGATCTTTTTCTTCTTCAACAGGACATCTGGTCCACAGAACAGTGACAAGAGATCTAATAATCACATTAATAATTACAGGCATTTTAAATGAACCAGTTAAAGCGATACTTCAACATTTTGGCAAATTGGCCCATTTAGCGCAATTCCTTAGTCATTTCGAACAGCAGACTTACTTTTTTTGTGAGGGCGAGCTGTTGTTTATTCAGAGGTGAGTCGGGGAAGGTTTTCGGGACGGACGCAATGGAAGTGGATGGTATTTTTGGTTCCCCTTGTCAAACTCATCAAATACACAATCCAACAACCCCAAAACACTTTGGTGGACACGTTATAATCCGCACATTCACTACGCTGTGGAACACCAACAAATAATATTGTAGCGTTACGACACTGAAGCAAATACTGGGAACTACTTTTTCTTTTGAAATCACTATGCCCAGACGCCATGTTTAGTAAGTAGTTCCGTTTTAGCAATCTTCGCATAAACAACTCAGTCTCGTAATTTTGCAGTAATATTTCACAGCGTAGTGAATGTGCGGATTATAACATGTCCACCAAAGTGTTTCGGGGTTGTTGGATTGTGTATTTGATGAGTTTGACCAGGGGGAACAAAAATACCATACTATTCCAAAAAGGTTTATATGGTCTTCCAAGTGTAATCCAAATCAAAAGTTCTTTTTCACAGACCGGTGTGTTTGTTTGTTTACCTTACTGACGGTTTAAACAGCTGTCAGCCATCTTCCTCAGAGTGTTGTCACTGATGTTGTTGTGACGTATCTTGTCAGGTGACAAGATGGACAAGATGGACATCTGAACACCCCACAGCACACGAACTTTCAGTAATAAGAACACTTTTTGACCGGGCAAACATAATCACAGATGAGGAGGACAGGAGAAAAGAAGAACAACACATCATCCGAGCGCTCAAACAATGTGGATACCCCAACTGGGCAATACAAAAGGGAAGAAAACAGGTCCAGGAGAAGGAAAAGAGACCCAAACCAAAGGAAAAAAACAGAGAGAGAACGGAGAACAACACGATGGTAACCCTACCATACATCAGGGGCATCACAGAAAAAGTACAAAGAGCAATGAAAAAACATAACATCAATACTCCAGTAAAACCATGTAGAAAACTCAGACAAATACTTGTACACCCCAAAGACACAATACAACCGGAACAAAAATGCAACGTAATCTACGAAATTCCATGTAAGTCATGTAACAAAACATACATTGGAGAGACAGGGAGGACTTTCAGTGCAAAAAAAAAGGAACACAAAACAGAATGTGAGAAAGAAACCACAACAGCATTAACACGAGCAACAAAAAGAAAAGCTGAACAGGAACAACTCAAGTCGGCCATTTCGGATCATTTTAAAAGAGAAAATCACATTATGGATTGGGATGGAGTGAGAGTCATCGGGACAGAAGAGAATAAACACCGACTCTGGATAAAAGAGGCTATTGAAATTCAGAAACATGCCCCCGGGACAGTTAACCGGGATGAGGGGACCTTTCTGCTTTCACACACCTGGGATGCTGTACTCAAGAAGTCGGACTTCAGATGGCGCTGTTCTCCCGCTTCCACTAGTGGGAGAATAGCGCCAAAACCTGTATAAATCAGCTGACAAGATACATCACAACAACATCAGTGACAACACTCTGAGGAAGATGGCTGACAGCTGTCGAAACCGTCAGTAAGGTAAACAAACAAACACATCGGTCTGTGAAAAAGAACCTTCGATTTGGAAAAATACCATCCACTTCCATTGTGTCCGTCCTGAAAACCTTCCCCGACTCGCCTCTGAACAAACAACAGCTCGCCCTCACAAAAAAAGTAAGTATGCTGTTCGAAATGACTAAGGAATTGCGCTAAATTGGCCAATTTGCCAAAATGTTGAAGTATCGCTTTAAAGCAACACTAAGGAACTTTCAGTTTTCGTTGATTTTGGCGGCGCCAGTGGACAAAAGCGGTAGTGTTTTGCCTGAAGGAATACTACAGTTCCCATGAGGACTAGCGCGTAGCATCGTGAAATGCTGCTCCCGGTGGCATGCTGTCGGACTGAACTCGCCTGCATTTGTTTCCAGTGACTGTGTGAAGGATGGATAGTGACGAGGTAATGAATCTAAACAATGTTATATCATGATGTAACGCATGCCCTAAAGCAGTCCGCACATTTGGAGTTTTTTAGTGTGCAGGGTTCCTATCACCCTCCTCACAGTTGCTTAGTCCAGATGAAAGCAATACTGACGCCCTCAGGCCGTGACAGAGGGGTCATTCAACTAGTTGTAAGTCGGATGTATCATCACAAAAGATATTAAAATGTTTTATTAAGGTTGAAGAGTTCCTTAGAGTAGGTTTAACATCAGACATATATTTTTTTGCACTGTGGAAGGAAATCGTAGTATGCAGGGAAAGTCCTGGCTCACACAAGGAGAACATGCAAACTCAGAAAAGCCCACAGTGACCTGAACCAGGGATATTCTCACTGAGAGGCCAGATTGCAAATCACCGCGCTGTATGTACAGTTTATTTTGTTGCTCCTTTTTAACTTCATCCATTTATGACTTCTGCTTGAAGTGTTTCAAGTTTCAATTCAGCATTAATTAAAACTTGTATAACTATGTTATTAATAGCATTAAAAACAAAGCCAGTGTCAGTACAAGTTCTCATATTCCAAGGTTTATCACTGAAATGACACAGGTTTTCAGTTTTCATGCTCTCCTGCTTAACTCAGAATTGTTTCATACTTTTCAAATTAAATGGTGTCATATGGCCTCTTTAATTGACATCCTATATTTCAAATCACATAATTTTCTCTCCATTGCCACACATTTTATAGCATGAATCAGAATTAATTTCTGAAATCTATCTCTTCATCTTTCATAGCTTTGAGGTTGTTTTTTCAACAAGAACTTAATAAAATACTTGTGAGTTCACAGATTTGAACATGATTAAAGAAACGTAAAGTCAACAACATGAATTTGTACAATGAGACTTTTTAAAAGTAAAGTTATTCCCTGAAGCTTGATGGATTTTTCTCCTCTTTTTACATCTTAAATATGCACCACTGAGCCCAAAGATGAAAACCAGGGACCTGGGATATGCGCTTCTTTTCAGCTCTGCTGTGCAGGAAGATGAAACATTAACCACGTTAAAACCATCAGTTGACCGCGTGAAGGTGTTCATTCCTTCAGAGAGGCGGCTGCAGAAGGACAGGAGGCCTGCGGGGATCATCACTGAGGTGAGTGGAGGACATCCCATGAGAAAACGGACACTTTGTTGTGTTGACAGGGACGGTAGTCTGAGGGGAGACTGAACCCATTATCAGACAGTTAAAGGAGTTTTGAAAAGTTATTTTTACTGTTTAGTTTTAAGAAAAATGAAGCAAATCACTACTGCTTCACTCATCCACACTAACCAAAGCTAACCCTCTAAAAAAACAAAAGCCATGAGGTACAATCACCGCCTCATGCATGTGGCCAAGGAGAACCCTGACGAACTACCTATAGCCAAACAAATTAGCTATCTCATCCCCAGTGTTCATACAGGTACTTGAGGTGGGTTCTTATTCACTGAAGTTCAAGGGCATTGAAGAGCAACTGCATAAAATAGAGACACCCAAAAAAAAAACATGAATGTGATCCCGAACCTCATGCAACAGATCCTCTGTTGGAATCTGGTCCTCCACCTGACCGTATAACACCGGTCCAATAGTACTGCTCCATTACACAGTTCGAGCACTACTCAACCCCGGCTCGACTCAGTTCAGGCTGTTTTTCATCGTACCTGGAGTGACTTCATGGAAACGCCAAAAAACCAAGTCGAGTCAAGTCAAATAGGCACCAGTGGAAAAGTCCCAAAAGTAATGCCACCGCCAGACAATTCAAAACTCCAAATGGAATCAACCAATTCCAAGTTCTAACAAAATATTACCACTGCGTGTGATACTGCATCAAAAGTGACAAAAAAAAACAACAACAAGTGGAATATTTAATGAAAACAAGGCCTCCGTAAATTAGGTTTATTTTTGTTGGGGAGCAAGTTGCTAAAAAAAAAAAAATAAATAAATAAATAAATAAATAAAAGTTGACATCTTTATAAGAAGAGAGGTTAGCAGAGGTTTCATGCATCGCTCCTGTATAAACTCATGTTCCTGAAGGATGAAAAAAGTGTTGTTTTACTCCGTCATCGTATTTTGAATTCCTCTTCAGGTTGGACACCAGACTGCTGATAATGCCGATCCCCATAAAAGCTTATCTTGTTGCAGTAATTTGTAGGGCAATTTCCAGTGTCCTACCCACGGCACAGGTTGCGATCGGTAAGTCACAGACCTATTTTATTGAATTTGTTTTGACACGCAGTATTTTAACTTCATCCTGCCACCGCCCCTCTCCCCTGTGTTCCCCAGGATCTGTCTACCTGCTGGAATGCCCAATAAACCACTACATCCCCATCTATTTGATAGTGGTGGGGGTGTTCAGTCTGGTGCTGATTTGGGTCACCCTCTGTTCGGGCCGTCCAGAGGGTGAAGGACTGCCAACCACTTGGAACCGAGTCTACCAATTTTGTCACTTGCTGACATTCCTCTTTTTCCTCTGCTGGTTTATCACAGGTCAGAATACAGAAATAAATCAAACAGAGAAACGCTTGTTTTTACGAGACTGGCAGCTGATCCTATCAGCGCAGTACCTCTGTTTTATACTGGCTGTTTGGTGTCACGAGGCAAGTGAACCCAAGGCTTTTATTTATTTAAGGCAGACAATTCCAGAAAGGGTAATTCAAGACCAGGGTCAAAGTCCAAAGGCAGAACATCTTGTCCTGTCTGTCTTTTTGGTGTCTTCAAGCGTGTGGTCTCTGAATCGGGGAAGACTGGAAAAATCCTGCAGTGTGTACCAGGCTTTTCCACACATGTGATTCATTTTCTAATAAATAATCTGCAGGAAAAGAGCAGAGCATTTTTTTAAACTGTCATATCTGATCATATTACATTCAGTTCATCCACGTTTGTGTGTGTAGAGATCGACTGTTAATAAACACCATTTTTATTTTGTAGGTAATGTGTGGATCTACTCTATTTATCAGCCAGACTACAACAAGAACACAACAAATATCGATCAGTACTGCGACAAGACGCTCTACCTGTTCGCCTTCTGGACCACGAACCTGGCCTATATTCTCCTGGGTCTGTTCCTGGTCTGCTTCCTGGCCTGCAGATTCTTGTTTGGCTGTATCAACATCAACCATGTCGAGAGACCATCCTGAATAGAAATGACGAGGAGACGGGATGTGTCTCACCCTTCAGGAGTCAAAAGTTCTTTCTTTCAAAAGTGTGAAAAGAACAAAACAAACCTTTTCTATTGTTTTGATTTTCAGTTTATAACACTTATTCACTAAACTGTACTTGAAAATGCTTCACTGCTGTAAAATGTACACAGAATATTAAAATTACTTATAAATGAATGTGAATCCTCAAATGAAATGTGTATTTTGTAAAAGAATCAGTCTCAAAGCTCACATCCAATGGCAATGCACCACGAAGTGACCGTTTCACTGAAAGCCACCAGGTTTAAAGCCCTGGATCTCTGACTTCTGCTGACTCCCCAGAGTTGTCTAACATGTAATAGAATGATGAAGAACTCTGACAACTGCCCTTTTATGTACTTTGAACATTTGACAACTTTTAATCTTTATATTTTATCTTTATAAAATACTATTTGTTGTCCTCTCTGCGCCAGTGTTTATTCCCAGTAAACTGTGGGTGAAACTCTTGTTAATTTCTTCAGCTTTTCACATGTTTTAACAATCTTGACCTGATAGGCTGGTGGTAGAGCGGCTTTCTTTCCGCTGCTCAGGATCTGTCTGTCATGGTGGGAGTGCCGTTCGACCCAGGCGCAGAGACAGAGGCAAGATGAGGTGAGCAAAGGTTTATTCAGAGCAACGAGTCACTAGGACTGCAGCCTGGCTGCAGTGCCACAGGTTGGCTTAAGGCGAGGTTGTGGCAAGGTCGTGGGGTGGCGTGGCGTGGCGAGGTCGAGACGTGGCGTGGCGAGGTCGATGTGTGGCGTGGCGAGGTCGAGACGTGGCATGGCGAGGTCGAGGCAAAATCCCTCACAGATGTGCTGGGCAGGAGAGCGCTTCTGCAGCAGCACGGCAGACCAGAGAAGATAACGATCCGGCACGGACCAGGTGGCTGGGAGAGGCTTAAATAGGCAGGCAGGGTGGCGGTCCCCAGCTGACAGTAATGAGTAATCAGCAGGACCCAGGGAGACTGGGACCGCCCCCTAGCCTGCCAGAGCAGAATCCTGACAGTACCCCTCCCTCAAGGGACGCCCCCTGGCGGACCACCAGGCTTCTTGGGATGGTCCCGGTGAAACCGAGCCACCAGCTCCCCGTCCAGGATGCGGGAACGCGGAACCCACTGCCGTTCCTCTGGTCCGTACCCCTCCCAGTCAATCAGGTACTGGAAACCCCTGCCCCGACGTCGGACATCCAATATCCGGCGCACTGTGTAGGTGAGCCCTCCATCGATCCACCTAGGTGGAGGAGGATCAGCAGGAGAGGGACAGAGGTTACTGGAGTGATGGGGCTTCACCTGGGACACGTGAAATGTGGGATGGATCCGCAACGACGGGGGAAGGGACAGCCTGACCGCAGACTTGTTGATGACCCGGGAGATGGAGAATGGACCCATGAACCGAGGCATCAGCTTCCTGGAATCAGACTTAATGGGGATGTTGCAAGTCGACAGCATGACCTGTTGTCCCACCTGATAGTCCAGGGCTGGAGATAGTCCGATCCGCCCACCTGGCATTTTCCTCCGAAGACCGGCGAAGGGCGGCCCTGGTGAGGCGCCAGACCCGTTGGCATCGGCGGATGTGCCGTCCCACCGAGGAGACAGCAACCTCCCTCTCCAGCAGGGGCAGCAGCACCCCAGAGCCACCTCGAACGGGGACAGACCCGTGGCCGCCGACACCGACGTATTGAGGGAGTACTCCACCCAAGGAAGCAGGCCACTCCACAGCGTAGGATTGGAAACCGTCACACAGCGCAGGACGGTCTCCATGGCCTGATTGGCACGCTCAGTCTGGCCATTAGACCGCGGGTGATACCCAGAGGAAAGACTGACGGAAGCCCCCACCCCCTCACAGAAAGCCCGCCACACCTGCGAGGTGAACTGAGGTCCTCGATCCGAGACGATGTCAACGGGGATACCATGGAGCCTGATGACATGGAGCGTGAGGAGGTCAGCCGTCCTGCGCGCCGAAGGCAGTTTCGGCAATGGGACCAGATGGACCGACTTGGAGAACCGGTCCACGATAGTCAGGATGCAAGTATGACCCCTGGAGGGGGGAAGCCCCGTGACGAAGTCCAGAGCGATGTGAGACCAGAGGCTTCCGGGAACAGGCAGAGGCTGTAACAGACCAGAGGGAGGGGCAGACGAAGACTTCCCCGCAGAACACTCAGGACAGGCACGGACGTAATCCTTGACGTCCCTCCACATACCAGGCCACCAAAATCCGTGGCGCAGGTGGAACAAAATTCTCCTGACCCCGGGATGACAGGTGAGTTTGGATGAGTGAAGCCAGTGTAACACCTCACCGCGGACCTTGGATGGAACGTACGTCCTGTTGGCTGGACCTCCCCCAGGATCCGGCTCACCCACCAATGCCTCCTGCACCCGTTCCATAACGGGCCAGGTCAATGCCCCCACCACACAATCCACCGGGATAATGGTAGTCTCCTTACTCCTCTCTCCCTCACCAGCGAATTGACGAGAGAGGGCATCGGGCTTGACGTTCCGGGAGCCTGGGCGATAAGTGATGGAGAACGAGAAGCGGTCAAAAAACAACGCCCACCTGGCCTGCCGAGAGTTCAACCGCCTAGCAGATCGAAGGTATTCCAGGTTCTTGTGGTCAGTCCAAACCACAAACGGCTGCCTCGCCCCCTCCAGCCAGTGCCGCCATTCCTCCAGGGCCAACTTGACTGCCAGCAGCTCCCGGTCCCCCACGCTGTAGTTCCTCTCCGCGGGAGACAGTCGCTTCGAAAAAAAAAGCACAGGGGTGGACCTTACCATCGTCCAGTGACCTTTGCGAAAGGACAGCGCCGACTCCAGCGTCAGAAGCATCCACCTCCACAATGAGTTGCTGGGCTGGGTCCACCTGTCTCAGGATGGGGGCACTGCCGAAGCACTCCTTGAGTCTGGCGAAGGCCTTCCCAGCCTCAGACCAGGCGAAGCGGGACTTAGTGGATGTGAGCTGGGTGAGGGGACGTGCTACCTGGCTGTAGCCTCTGATGAAGCGCCTATAAAAGTTCGCAAAGCCCAGGAAGCGTTGCAGTTGCTTGCGGTTTAGGGGGACAGGCCAGTCCACCACCGCCTTGACCTTAGCTGGATCCGCCTGGATCGAGCCCTCCGCGATGGTGAACCCCAGGAATGAAGTGGAGACAGAAGAATTCACATTTCTCTGCCTTGACATACAGCCGGTTCTCCAGGAGCCTCTGCAGCACCTGCCGGACGTGGTTGACATGCTCCTCCTTAGATCTGGAGAACACCAGGATGTCGTCAATGTACACAAAAACAAAAGTGTTCAGGAAGTCTCTCAACACATTAATCAGACGTTGGAACACTGCTGGGGCATTGGTGAGGCCGAAGGGCATGACCAGGTACTCGAAATGCCCCACCGGAGTCTTGAACCCCGTCAGCCACTCGTCCCCCTCACAAATGCGGACCAGGTGGTACGCATTGCGCAAGTCCAGCTTGGTAAAGATGGTGGCTCCCTGTAACAGCTCGAAAGCTGAGTCCATGAGGGGCAGCGAGTATTTGTCTTTGACCGTGATGTTGTTGAGCTGCCAGAAATCGATGCACGGGCGAAGAGAGCCATCCTTCTTACTGACGAAGAAGAAGCCTGCCCCGAGAGGTGACGAGGAGGGTCGGATGATCCCGGCCTTCAGGGCATCCTTGATGTAGGCCTCCATGGCCTCCCTCTCGGACCCGACAGGCTGTAAAGTCTCCCCGACGGCAAGGTCGCCCCCTTCACAAGTTCGATGGCACAGTCATAGGGCCTGTGAGGGGGTAAAGACAAGGCCTTGGTTTTACTGAACACAGGAGCCAGGTCATGGAAAACCGGAGGCACCAAGGAGAGATCAGCAGCCTCCATGGTGGGCTGACGGGTGGGCAGAGATGGAGAACAGGCCGCCGACCGGAGGCAGTTGGCCAGGCAGCGAGTACTCCACGAGATCACCCTTCCCCCGGTCCAGGAGATGAGAGGGTTGTGGAGCTGCAGCCAGGGGTACCCGAGGATCACCTCATCCATGGCCTGGGGCAGAATAAAGAAACTGATCTCCTCCCTGTGGTTACCGGAGGAAAGCAGAGTAACAGGAACTGTGCAGGACTCAACGATGGCAACCTGGGTTCCAGAAGCACCGAGGACCTGTTTGGCTGGAGCATGCCCGTCGACGTCGACCCCCAGCCTCCGCGCCAGCCCCTCCGAGATAAAATTCCCTTCAGCTCCTGAGTCCACCAGAGCCTTGGAATGCACCTCCACTGACCCCCATGGCAAAGTGACAGGCAACAGAAGCTTCTTAAGGGGACTTTGATCCTCCTGACCCGCCAGGCCCCCTACTTTCACTGGCGGGCCATGTCTTTTGGCCGATTGGGACACCTGTTCCGGACATGGCCGGACTCCCCACAGTAGAAACACAGTCCCAGACTCACCCTCCGCTGGCGTTCCGGCCCGGTTAGCTGGATACGACCGACCTCCATGGCATCTGGATCCTGCTCACCCGTGAGCGCCGGAGCTCTGGGGCGGGCTGAGACCGTCTTACCAGGGCAGACCTCCCGGGTGCGGTTGTCCAGCCGAACCGCTTGGGATATCAGGTCATCCAGCGTCCTTATATCCTCTCGGTGCGCCAGTTCAGCCTGGAGCTCCGGACGTAGCCCAAACAGGAACACCCCATGCAGGGCTATGTCATTCCAACCACTTGCGGCTGCCACCACCCGGAAGTCCACCGAGTAATCCGCGATGGAACGACCTCCTGGTCTCATCATCAGCAGCCGCCGGGAGAAATCCCCCTCCTCCTCAGTGTGGTCGAAGGCCTTCTTAAACTCAGATGAAAAATGAGAGAAGGAGTAGTTAGCAAATGCAGCACTCTCGATGATGGCTCGGGCCCAACTAGCGCCCGCGAGTCAAGAAGGTTTGTCAAGTAATAGATCTTGGAAGCATCAGTGGGGAACTCCTCCGGAGCCCCTTCGAAAACTAATTTACATTGAAGCAGAAAACCACTGGCTCTTCCAACCTCTCCCCCATACCTTGACGGAGAGGAAATAAAGATGATGCGACGCTGGCCGTAGGCCGCTCCACTGGTCACCGAGGGTGGGGGGCCCGATGGCGGAGTAGATGCACCCGGGGCTGATTTCGCTTTCGCCAACTGATTCACCATGGACATACACTCACTCATCTGTTGTCCCAGATGATGCAGGTAGCCCTCGACTGCATCCAAGCGTTCCTTGGGTGTGGCGGGGCGACTCTCTGCTGGGTCGGGGGTCTGGCCGGATCGTTCTGTCATGGTGGGAGTGCCGTTCGACCCAGGTGCAGAGACAGAGGCAAGATGAGGTGTGCAAAGGTTTATTCAGAGCAACGAGTCACTAGGACTGCAGCCTGGCTGCAGTGCCGCAGGTTGGCTTAAGGCGAGGTTGTGGCAAGGTCGTGGGGTGGCGTGGCGTGGCGAGGTCGAGACGTGGCATGGCGAGGTCGATGTGTGGCGTGGCGAGGTCGAGGCGTGGTGTGGCGAGGTCGAGGCGTGGCGAGGTGAGGCAAAATCCCTCACAGAGATGTGCTGGGCAGGAGAGCGCTTCTGCAGCAGCACGGCAGACCAGAGAAGATAACGATCCGGCACGGACCAGGTGGCTGGGAGAGGCTTAAATAGGCAGGCAGGGTGGCGGTCCCCAGCTGACAGTAACGAGTAATCAGCAGGACCCAGGGAGACTGGGACCGTCCCCTAGCCTGCCAGAGCAGAATCCTGACACTGTCAGAAGTATTGCTTCCATCTGCTGTCAAGTCTGGACTCTGTCGAAAGTTTAAGAACAAGTTTTTCATTGCGTTTTGTTTTTCTTTTTCATTTTACACCTTAAATTTTCATCTGGAAGCCAGAGAGTCCAAACAATAGAATTACCCCAACAATTGTGTCTATTATGCGTCCTATAACACAAAAATACATAACCATATTTAAAATACAGAGCTGGTTAGTGCTTGGAACAACTTCACGGTGTGAAGACACAGGGACGCCATGTGTAACGAAAAGTGGAGAGTCCAGCCCCTCTGGAGGGATTTTGTTCCAGAGCCCCCACTGTGTGTGGATGTGAGCCCAGCTTTATCTAGTCTGTTCTGAGTTTGTCGTTGTTGTTGTTTTCGTTGTCGCTGCTATTGTATTCATCCATTTTACCCCAACAGTAAAAAAACAAACATGTATTTGAGAGGTGATTGATGCTGATTTCGACATATTTTTAGGAGGTGAGCCAATGACACACGAGACAGCATGGCTCATTGTGCGGATGTTTAATTTGCATGCACCTATAGTCATTATTTAAAGGGGTACAGCGCAGTTTTAAATGTTAAATTTTCAATTATTCACACTCACACACGTTTTCACCTTTGCCTGATGGGCAGCAAGAGCTATTTTTGCAAGATCGCAGTCACTCCTATTTTCCTGTGAAGGGCACTGAAGGCACAGCAATATGAGTGATTCGGGTACGAATCGCTCTGAGCATGACGTAATGCGCGCTCCCGCTGGCCTGGTTTCGATTTGTCCACCATTACTCCACCAGACGCTTAGCAGCAACAACTGAGCAGTACTGAGGATGGAGCTTCCAGAAAGTAAGAAAAGACCGGCTTCTAGCGCTGCCACAACTCCAGCACAGACCCCACCAGGCAAAAGAAACTTACATTTTACTCGAGCGCCGCTAAAAGAGCGAGGAAGGAGTTCCCCTCTTCTGTGCACGTACATGGGCACAAGCCACAGACACGAGCTTTTCACTAAGCTACAGTTACGCCTAATGCCTGTAGGGGTCGGTGATTCGCATAAAACGAGCAAACTGCGCTGTGCTCCTTTAATGACAGGTTTCCGTCATTAGACCAGCTTTGCCTCTGGAGCAGACTCCATCCTGTCACCTGTGGGGGGAGGCATAGCCTGGTATTCCAGGAACTCCTCTCTCAGTAGGTCATGCTCCACTGGCCTGTGGGAGGGGAGCAGGTGGGAAAACCTCAGTTTTTCTGTTTGACAAATCATCATTAACTCAAAGGAGTAAGAATTTTAATAAAGCCACTTAAAAGATGGCCCATGTGCTTAGAGGAAAACATTCTACTGTCAGTGTGTATTCATGTTAAAATTTTAATTTATTCTAATTTGGCATTGGTGTTATTTATTACCATGACTTGTTATTTCGAAAGTTTGCATTTTTTGTTAATTTATTAATCTACATTGTGTGATTGTGTGTTTTCCCAGCAGTTCTATCTTTATATAAATTTGAATATTTGCACACCCTGGTCAGTCTTTCTGGTATCGTCTCACGAATCGTGTATGTTGGACTTTAGTGACATCTAGTGGAGAGATTGTATATTGCAATCTACAGAAAACTTAATGGTAAACATAAAGATAATAAAATCCATTATTAACAAGCCGTGACGTGTTTTTTTCCGAGCCGTCCATAAACGCATCATGAGCGTTTATGGACGCTGACCACTGGAGAAGTGGCTGACCACTGGAGAAGCTGCTGAAAACAACTTTTGCAAACTTTGTGCAAACAAACCGTGTCAGGTGAGAAATACTGTTACATACAAAATGATGACTAGTTAATACACGCCAATATGTCATGCGAGTTAATAAGAATACTCATGTTGTTGTCAAGCTCTGCAGAATGAGTTGGAGGAAGGAAACATCTTCATGCTGGACAGGAGGCCTGACGACCAGAACTGGGAAGCACTAAAAGCAAAAAACTGCATGAATATTTAAATATGTAGTTTTTATTTAGACATTTTTGTTCATTTATTTTTTCCAGATAATATTTGATTACTGTATTATTTGTGTTGTTAAAGGCAGCAGGTATAGTTTATTATGCCATTTTACTTCTTCTTGATTACTTTTGCATGTGCCATTAAATGAAATGATGTGACTTTTACATTCTTTTTACATTACATTTTACATACTTTTACATTACAGGGGATCATGTATTACCCTTTTACAGTGTCACTTCCATTCCATGTTGTAATTTGGAATGGCGCTTTACTGAACATTTCATATTCATTGTTGTCATTTGGCACTCAATGATCTACTTATCCTGTCGATGTTCCAGGGTCATTTTGGCAAGGATATAGTTTAAAGAAGTGCTGGTAAGAACTTCACTATCTTGTGAAGTGGCTGCAGATTTCATGCACCATGTGATTTTATCGTTGATGATTTTTACAGTAGACTGTGAAATCCAGTCTGGACTCAGCAGCTCCACTTTTAATAGAAACAATCAAGGGACAACCCAAACCCCCATGGAGAAAAAAAAAACAAAACCAAACGATATAATCAATAAATTGAAAAGAAACTGGAGGAGTGGTGAAAGTAGGAGGATTTGACTGTACACTATGAGGTCAAATGTCATCAACTTGACAAACTTGCAGTTAAACAGTCACCAACTTCCGATTTCTCAAATGAGTCACTGCATGGCTCTCACTGAAACCAGGTTTTCACTGTTTTCTGCTCTCCTGCTTCCCACCCAGAACTGTTTCACACTTTCAAATGAAGTTTCGCATCAAGGATTTTCCTTCCACCTCTTCTTATAAACTTAAATATTCACCAGTGAGCTTAAAAAATTAAGAACAGGAACTTGAAATGTGTGTATTTTGCAGTCCTGCTGTGCAGGAAGCTGAAACATTGACCACGTTTTCCAACTATCAGCTGACCTCGCGAACGCGCTCATTGTTGTGCAGGCACGCGCATGACAGACAGACAGGTGCGGCTGTGAGAGAAGCGGCTGCAGACAGAGAGGAGGCTGAGGGGATCATTACCGAGGTGAGTGCAGGACATCCCATGAGAAAACGGTGTTTTGGTTGTTGTTTTAATTTATTTTATTTTTATTTTTTTATTTTCCACCAGAGAAAGTTTGCTGTGTTGACAGTGATGTGAGTCTGAGGGGAGACTAAACCCATTATGGGACAGTTTAAGGACTTCACGTTATTTTATTTTATTCTTACTTTTTCCTGTTTCGTTGTGAGGAAAACAGAGCAAACCACTACAGCTTCCATCCTCAGACACCTCTGTTGAGAGAATTTAACAGATACGTGGTACAGTGTGACTCCTTGTTTCCATAGAACACATTTTTCCGCCTGCATTACAATAAAACAAGAACATAAAGAATGATTTTTTCTTTTTTTCTTTATATACTATAATTCAGCTAAAATATAATTGTGAATTGAGGACCATTTATCTTTAAAAATGCCAGTTTTCATTTGCAATCTTGTGGTTGTCTGCTCCATGTGATACACTTCCTTTAATTTGTTTTTCCATTGTGTAGGGGGTTAAGGTTAAAGTCAGGCGACTGTAATCTTTGTTTTTTTTTCTTCTTCTTCTTTGTGCAATCAAAAGTGAAATTGAATTCAGTTACAGATTGGTACAAAACTGATTGGGAAAATTCCCATAATTGTAAAACTTGGTTCTAATGGAAATTTGACACCTAAACAATTTATAATTTCACCCTGAATATCTTTCCAACAATTTGTTAATTTGGGAAAATCCCAATCTCCTTACAATATTTTGTAGGCATATAATACATATCTGCCATTAATTGCCGTTTTGATTACAGGAATAAAGAATTGTTCTGTAGGAGGGGGTGGTTCCTGCAGGGACATCAAATAATTCTGTTTATGTAAATAATGCTTCAATTGTCGATATTTATAAAAATCTTTTGCTGGAAGATTATGTTTTTGTTGGAGTTGCTAGAAGGTTATTATATTTCCCACTTTACACCATCTGACCCAACATTTTGGAAATATTTTAAGTTCTTTGGAAATGTTTTAAGTTTGATTGTTGTGCGTTTTTTCTGCTAAACAAATTCCGAGAGCCATTTATTAAGCATAGTGGACGTTGCCGTTTTTATAGGTAAGGATTGAAACAGAAAAAGCAAGCGGGGTAATATGTTCATGACTGTCTCTGTTTCTGTTGGAAGTTTAAACAAGACAAAAACAGATGTGATCGTGTTTGGCACAGTGCTCCTGTGAACACTCTAAACTGCAACACTACCGGGAATATGTTCAACTCCATATTTGTCTTCAGGAATAACACTGACCTAGTTTTTGCAGCCTTTTATTTATATTTCACTTATCTTGTTTCACTATATTCATTTATTGAGTCTTACTGATATTTTTTGATCTTGAGAGCGGAAGTAGAATTTTAATTTCAGTGTAATGCTTTACAATGACAACTAGAATTTGGCACTCAGAGAGCGCAGACCTCTGCCACAGCTCAAATCAGTCACCAACAACCATAAGAACACCGTATATAATCACACATTGTGATCGCGGGTGTGATCAGAGTGGAGCGCTGCAGCGTGCGGTGCCTCTGTCTGTCGCCCTCTCTCCCTGTGTGTGTGTGTTTATCTGAAAAGGAAAACCGAAAAGCAACATAATTTATGTTATTTTACTTCATTTTAATTTGAAAATTGACCGGATTCTGTCGTATTTTCCGTTCCCGACTTTCTGTGAGGTGCGAGGCGCGCGGCTCGCGGAGAAAATAGAGAGGAGCAGAACGGCCGCGGTCCACGACGTGAGCTGCTACGCACGTGGCGGTCCCCCGCGTCTCCTGTATGACCTGTATCTGACAGTCGGTGCTCGGCGTTTCCCACTTCCGTGTCGGAAGCGGCGAGTCCTGTGTGAACCAGGCGTTTGTCCCCCCCTGTCGGCGGGCCTGCCCAACCATGTGAAAGACTCCATATCTCTCAATGATAAAGAATCCTTTAAAAAATTCCTGGATCCAGACAGTGATCCGGATCATCACCAAAATTTATCAATTCTAAGTTAGCCCAAGACCCACCTTTCCACAAAGTTTCATTGCAATCTGTCCATTACTTTTTCTGGGATCTTGCTAAAAAACCAACCAACCAACCAACCAACCAACCAACCAACAAACCCACATGATTACATTACCTCCTGGCGGAGGTAATAAAAATCTTTGAACCTCTTGATAAGCAGCTGGGTATTTGGTCTGACACATTTCTGTTATCAGGTAAGAGCAAAGTGACTTTGAACTGGGCGGGGCCAAAGGCCCAATCAGTTAATGAGATGCTGAAATGACTGACTCACTGTAGAAAACAAAGGAGCAGTTTTTAAACTCTGATCAGACTTCCCTGTAACCTAACAACAGTGACATGTCTTTATCAATCCAGAGACATCAAGTTTCAAACAGGAACAGAAAAAATGCTGAAGGTTTCCTTACGCCCACAGTTCATGTTGCACCATAAGGAATAAAGAATCTGCTGACTGGAATTGCTTCCAAAAATGTCTTTATGTGTCAAATGTTGACACATCAGTGGAAGAGAACCAGTGAGTAAAATGTGAAACTAAATCCTGTGTGAGGGACAGCCGCTTTGACCATATTGTAACCTTTACAGTCTTCTCAGGATAGATTTGTCGAAGCCTTTTGTGCTTTACCTGGAAAGACACATTGCAGCATCAAAGTTCACCGTTCATCAGGCCAGCTGCTTGCATCGACTGCACACTCAAACATAATAAAAGTTTCTGTTATTTATGAAACTTTGGTGTTAATTTCAAGTGACTTGCAGCATCAAAATGTGAAGCGCAGTTTAAAACAGTTAGACATTTTATTTTAATCCCGTTTTGAGGATTCTCCATATTGCACATTTGAAAACCAGATGTAAATGTGATTTGTCAAGCCTGTCATGTGGACAGAGAAGACACTGTGATAGGGAGAGTTCTGCAAAACTTTAACTCATAAAATAAAATCAACAGATGATTTCTTGTCAAGTCGACACGGTTGTGGAAACTAGTGATAGAGACCAAAACATTTCCTGAAACTGGGCGCTTTATATGTTTATTTGCACTCTCAAACTTGGCATTTTTAAATGGGTTCCACTGAGACTCGAGCTCTTTTTGAAACCAAAGTTAAATTAAGCGTATTCCAAAAACTAGTAGAAAATGTAGTCAATTCAGGAACTCTATGGGTGAGCATTAAACCCGGGTGTTCACCATCAAGGCCTATGATCCTACTCCCATCAGACTCAAACCGGAGAGTGCTAATCACTACATTACAGAAAACAAGGCTTCCATAAAATAGGTTTAGAAGAACGTAAACAGTGTGTTGCTTTACTCTTCGATCCGTCACCGTCTCTTGCCTTCCTCTGCAGGTTGGACACCGAACTGCTGATAATGTCGACCACCAGGCTCCTTCAACACGTGCGAGACCCTCCTAAACCCTCAAGAACAACGTCAGGTGAGACCAAGTGACGACACGGCCATGGATTCCTGTTTTCATAAAGCTAATTTATGGTTTTCTTGCAGTAATTTGTAGGGTGATTTTTAGTGCTATCCCCATTGCACAGATTGCGATTGGTAAGTCACAGATGTATTTTATTTAATTTGTTTTGACATTCAGTATTTTAACTTAATCCTGCCATCACCTCCCGTGCTCCCCAGGGTCAGTGTACCTGCAGGATTGTCCAATAAACCACTACATCCCCATCTATTTGATCGTGGTGGGGGTGTTAGTGTTGGTGCTGAATGTGGTGAACTGCTGCCTGCCGAGCACCCAGGAGGGTGAAGAAGAAGAATCGCCCACCCTGCTGACCCGATGCTGCAATTTCCTGTACTCGCTGATATCCTTCTTTGTCTTCTGCTGGTTTATTACAGGTCAGAAATGCTGATATAAACCAAACATCACACTCAATCATTTGTTTTCTCAGCTCTCAGCTCATTAAAAGTGACTATTTGGATTTACGAGGCAGGTGAACCCAAACGCAGACCGGAGCCAGTTTAAGTCAAAAGCAGGTTTTTATTCAAGGAAAACAATTCCAGAAATGACAATCCAAGGCCAGAGTCAAAGTCCAGTAAGCCAGGGAGACAGATCTACAGATACAGACTGGAGAAATGAAACTAAATACACTTGAGCAGGGGAGGAGACAAAACACGATTGTAGAACAGAGTACAAGGAACATGAGGTGAAGCTACCAGGAAGTTGTGCTCAGAACGTGTTTATTCAGTCATTCATTCATTTTCGACCGTTCATCCAGGGCCGGGTCGCGGGGGCAGCTGTCTCAGCAGGGATGCCCAAACTCCCCTGTCCCCAGACACTTCCTCCAGCTCCTCTGGGAGGATCCCATGGCGATCCAGCCGAGTGACATAATCTCTCCAGCGTGTCCTAGGTCTTCCCCGGGGTCTCCTCCCAGTGGGACATGCCCGGAACACCTCCCCAGGGAGGCGTCCAGGAGGCGTCCTAACCAGATGCCCGAGCCACCTCAGCTGGCTCCTCTCGATGTGGAGGAGTAGCGGCTCTACTCCGAGCTCCTCCCTGGTGACTGAGCTCCTCACCCTATCTCTAAGGGAGCTCCCAGCCACCCTACGGAGGAAGCTCATTTCAGCCGCTTGTACCCGGGATCTTGTCCTTTCGGTCATGACCCAAAGTCCATGACCATAGATGAGGGTGGGAACGTAGATTGACCGGTAAATCGAGAGCTTCGCCTTTCGGCTCAGCTCCCTCTTCACCACAATGGACCGATACAACAACCGCATCACTGAAGCCGCTGCACCGATCCGCCTGTCAATCTCACTCTCCATCCGTCCCTCACTCGTGAACAAGACCCCAAGATACTTAAACTCCTCCACTTGGGCCAAAGTTTCTCCATCGACCTGGAGAGGGCAAGCCACCTTCCTCTGGTCGAGGACCATGGCCTCGGATTTGGAGGTGCTGATCCTCATCCCTGTCGCTTCACACTCGGCTGCAAACCACCCCAGTGCATGCTGTAGGTCCAGGTTCGACGGAGCCAACAGGTACAACATCATCTGCAAAAAGCAGAGATGAAATCCTGTGGTTCCCGAACCAGACCCCCTCCGGCCCCTGGCTGCACCTAGAAATTCTGTCCATAAAGATTATAAACAAAACCGGTGACAAAGGGCAGTCCTGCCGGAGTCCAACATGCACCGGGAACAGGTCCGACTTACTGCCGGCAATGCGGACCAGACTCCTACTCCGGTCATACAGAGACCGGACGGCCCTTAACAAGGGGCCCCAGACTCCGTATTCCCGGAGCACCCCCCACAAGACACCACGAGGGACGCAGGCGAACACCTTCTCCAAGTCCACAAAACACATGTGGACTGGTTGGGCAAACTCCCACGAACCCTCAAGCACCCTATGGAGGGTATAGAGCTGGTCCACTGTTCCACGACCAGGACGAAAACCACATTGTTCCTCCTGAATCCGAGGTTCGACTATCGGTCGAATCCTCCTCTCCAGTACCCTAGAATACACTTTCCCAGGGAGGCTGAGGAGTGTGATCCCCCTATAGTTGGAGCACACCCTCCGGTTCCCCCTTTTAAAACAGGGGAACCACCACCCCGGTCTGCCAATCCAGAGGCACCGTCCCCGACTGCCACGCGATGTTGCAGAGATGTGTCAACCAAGACAGTCCCTGCACATCCAGAGACTTAGGGTACTCAGGGCAAATCTCGTCCACCCCCGGTGCCTTGCCACCGAGGAGCTAGCAACCACCTCAGTGACTTCAGCTTGGGTGATGGACGAGTCCACTTCTGAAGACGTGGCGACGGGATTGAGGAGGTCCTCGAAGTATTCCTTCCACCGTCCAACAATATCCCCAGTTGAGGTCAGCAGCTCCCCACCTCCACTGTAAAAAGTGTTGGTGGAGACCTGCTTTCCCTCCTGAGGCGCCGGATGGTTTGCCTGAATTTCTTCAAGGCTGACCGATAGTCCTCCTCCATGGCCTCCCCGAACTCCTCCCAGACCCGAGTTTTTGCCTCCCCAACCACTCGGGCTGCAGTTCACTTGGCTTGCCAGTACCTGTCAGCTGCTTCGGGAGTTCCATGAGCAAACAAGACTCGATAGGACTCCTTCTTCAGCTTGATGGCAGCCCTTACTTCCGGTGTCCACCACCGGTTTCGGGGTCACGACAGGCACCGAAGACCTTACGACCACAGCTCCGGGCAAGCTGCTTCGATAATGGAGGTGGAGAACATGGTCCACTCGGACTCAATGTCTCCAACCTCCCTCGGGACATGAGCGAAGCTCTCCCAGAGGTGGGAGTTGAAAACCATGCTGACAGAGGGTTCCACCAGACGTTCCCAGCAGACCCTCACAACACGTTTGGGTCTGCCAAGTCTGTCCGGTTTCCTCCTGTGCCAGCAAATCCAACTCACCACCAGGTGGTGAGCGGTCAACAGCTCTGCTCCTCTCTTCACCCGAGTGTCCAAAACACGTGGCTGGAGGTCAGATGACACAACAACAAAGTCGATCATCGACCTCCGGCCTAGGGTGTCCTGGTGCCAAGTGCACTTATGGACACCCCTGTGCTCGAACATGGTGTTTGTTATGGACAAACTGTGACTAGCACAGAAGTCCAATAACAAAACACCACTCGGGTTCAGATCAGGTAGGCTGTGCGATCCAATCACCCCCTTCCAGGTCTCACTGTCGCTGCCCACGTGGGCGTTAAAGTCTCCCAGTAGAACAATGGAGTCCCCAGTTGGAGCACTGTCCAGCACCCCTCCCAGGGACTCCAAGAAAGCCGGGTACTCTGCACTGCTGTTCGGCCCATAAGCCGAGACAACACTGAGGCACCTGTCCCCGACCCGAAGGCGCAGGGATGCGACCCTCTCATTCACTGGGGTGAATTCCAACACATGGCTGAGCTGTGGGGCTAGAAGCAAACCCATACCAGCCCGCTGCCTCTCACCGCGGGCAACGCCAGAGAAGTGGAGATTCCAGCCCTTCTCGAGAGGTTGGGTTCCAGAGCCCAGGCTATGTGTGGAGGTGAGCCTGACTATATATAGCCGGTACCTCTCAACCTCCCTCACAAGCTCGAGCTCCTTCCCCGCCAACGAGGTGACATTCCATGTCCCTAGAGCCAGTCTCTGTGTCTGAGGATTGGGTCGCTGGGCACCCTGCCGTTGGCTGCCACCCAATCCACATTGCACCCTGCCCCTACGGTTCCCTCGGTGGGTGGTGAGCCCACCGGAGGTCAGGCCCACGTCATCCCTTCGGGTTGAGCCCGGCCGGGCCCCGTGGGTAAAGGCCCGGCCACCAGGCGCTCGCTTACGAGCCCCAACCACAGGTCTGGCTCCAGGGTGGGGCCCCGGCTGTGCCATACCGGGCGACGTCACGACCTTTGTTGTCCTCCTTCTCATAGGGGCTTTTGAACTGCTCTCAGTCTGGCCCGTCACCCAGGACGTGTTTGCCATGGGAGACCCTACTAGGGGGCATAAAGCCCCCCGGCAACATAGCTCCTGGGATCACGCGGGCTCTCAAACTCCCCCTCCATGATAAGGTGGCAGTTCGAGAGGGAGTGTTTATTCTATGACAATCCCATTAACAGTAGACTTTCATTAATCTACACACACTGAAATGCCTGTAACTTGTATGTCGATTAACAAAACGTTCAGAGTTAGGAAACTTAATGCTGGTCAAAAAAAAAACTGTACCTTTCCCAGGTAACAGCACATCTGTAGAGTAATCAACTCCTCTGCTTCTGTCTCACATGAGCCATTGTCTATGAGCGCCACCTACTGTGGCAACTAGGGGCAACACACACAAACACAGACAAAAGATGGCTCAAACACTTTCAATGTTCCCTCTGGGACACGACTGCTTAACCATTGAGCCATTTTTCTGATTGGTAATGAAACACAGTTTGTCTAGCGGTGGCATTCCAAGTTGTCCTCTTCACATGCTCAGCTTCTGCTGCTCAGCTGCTGTTTTTCCAGCTGTTTCTATTGTTATTATGCAGCTATTCGAGGTCGTCTTCTAGTGGGAGAGTTTAGACAATCATCTTCAGCCTACAATAGTAACATTCAGTAACTCCGTGGTGTGCAAAATGTAAGAAGTCAAGAACTGTGTCTTTTGATATTTCAACTCTTTTTAGATGGATTGCTTTGTTGATTACTTGTTATGATCTGAAAATGAAGGTGAAAACACAATATATTGATTGTATTTTTTTTAAACGGTCATATCTGATCATATCACATTCAATTCATCTGCTTGTGTGTGAAGAGATCAACTGTTAATAAACACCACTTTTACTTTGTAGGTAACGTGTGGATCTACACTGCTTATCAGCCAGACTACAACAAGAACACAACAAATATCGATCAGCACTGCAACAAGACGCTCTACCTGTTCGCCTTCTGGACCACGACGCTGGTCTACATTATTCCATGTGTGTTTGTGACCTGCGGTTGCTGCGCCTTCTTGTTTATTTGCATGCTTGGCTGAAAAATCTTCAGCGATGTTTTGAGAGACCATCCTGATATGAAGTGACGAGGAGACGGGATGTGTCTCACACTTCAAGAGTCAAAAATTTGTTCTTTCAAAAGTTAAAAAAGAAAAAATATTTAAGCTTTTCTTTTGTTTTATTGATTTTCATTTTGAAACACTTGTTCACTGAACTTTACTGTAAATCTTTAACTGCTGTAAAATATACACAGAATATTAGGATTATTTTAACTGAATGTGAATCCTCAAATGAAATAAGATGTGTATTTTGTGAAAGAGAATCACAGTGTCTAAGCTCACGTCTCTGACTTCTGCTGACTCCCCAGAAAGAACATAATGTTTGAAGTGTGTCCATGTTTTAAAGCAAAGTTGTCAAAAAATGTAAGAGAATGATGAAGAACACTGACAACTGCAATTTTTGCCATAAACTACTGTGAACATTTGACAACTTAGTTTTATCTAGAATTTCTAGCATACTATTTGATGTCCTTTCTGCACCACTGTTTATTCTCAGTAAACTGTGGGTGAAAGTCTTGTTAATTTCTGCAGCGTTTCACATGTTTTAACAATCTTGACCTCATAGGCTGGTGGTAGAGCAGCTTTCTTTCTACTGCTCAGGATCTGAAGTATTGCTGCCATCTGCTGTCAAGTCTGGACTCTATCGAAAGTTTAAGAACAGCAGTTCTATTTCATCCCTACTGACCATCAGAGGCGGTGCTGAAAGCACTGGAATGTTCCCTTCGCGCATGCGTAGTTCGAGTATGTATACCAACACACGTCACTCGTGACTCCCCGGGTCACCCCGGAACCGTATAAATACCGGTTCCCTGACCCGGAATCGGCTCCTGTGTTCTTCTCGCGTTTATTCGAGGCTTGAGGAATTGGACTTGCCTTTTTCGGCATATTATTGCTCGGTTGCTGGGAGCCTTGAGACCCTGTTGTTTCGGAGCTGCGGACACCCTCCAAAGGCTGCAACCGTGCTAACCTCTTCCATCTATGCCGCGGCGCCTGGTAGTCACCGCGTCTCCTCGGCAGGAGGATCTGTGCAATCACGGTAAGGTTGCTGTTTCTGTCTAGAGCTTAGCGGAGTGACAGACTAGCCTGAGAGCTCTCCTCTGCCGCACGCACGCCGCTGCCGCTCCGTGAGCGCTGGGGCTGTGCTGCGGGCTTGGGGAAGCGGCGCTAGGCGCCACGCCGTGACTGCGTTGCTCGTGGTGGCGTGTGTTGACCTGCTGGTCGGGACGCCGTCTCTCTAGCCCGGCTGTTTCCGGCAGGTAGCGCCGCTGTCGGCAGTGGGAGCGGGTGCCGCGAGGCGGCCGCTTCCCTCTCCCGTGTGTGCTCGGCCGGGCAGCTAGCTTCCCCTGTGTGATTCGCTACGGTGGTGCGGGCCGTGCAGGCGGCGTATGCCTCCTTCCCTCGGTTTTCTGCACTAAGTGACATTTGTCAGTTGCAGGTGGCCGTGCAGGCAGCGTATGCCTCCTTCCCTCGGTTTCTGCACTAAGTGGCATTTGTCAGTTGCAGGTGGCCGTGCAGGCGGCGTGTGCATCCTTCCCTCGGTTTCTGCACTGTTGTTTTTTTGACCCGCCGCGTGTGCTCGAGCTGCGCCGCGGCTAAGCCGAGTGGGGCCGCCTGGTGGCTGTTCCCCCCTCTGGCTGGGAGTGGGTGTTTCGTGCCTGGTGTTCACAGTGGGTGGTGCAGGTGGCGTACGCCCTCTTCCCACAACCCTTTGTATTCTGGCTTGGCTTCAGGTGGAGGACGACCCGAGTGCCTGGTGATGGACGGCTCCCACCGTTGTGTGGCCTGTTGGATTCCCCTGCAGGCGGATGATGGCCACGACCTTTGTCCGCGGTGCCTTGGCCCTGTTCACCTCAGGGAGGCGCTCTCGGACCACCCCTGTATGAACTGCAGCTTTATGCCTTATGCCCAGCGAGCTGCTCGACTGGCACAGGTGTCTGTGGCGGCCGGAGGAAGCCAGGAGTCCTCCTCGCCGGGGCCACTCCCTGCCCCTCAACCACGGTGGTCTAAATGCTGCGCGGAGACCTCGACGGAGACCCGACCACTGGGGAAGAGACCAAAGTCCGAGCAGGAGCTCGCCACGGAGGTGGCTCAGCTGCACCGGGAACTGGAGGAGATGAGGTCTCTCCTGCATGAGCGTGCGCCTGCCTCACCTACGGAGGAGGGGGCAGGGACGCCATCCACGCAGACTGCATCCCCCCCAGAGGAGGACGTGATGTCCTTGGCGGCATCCGCCTCACACTTTTGTGAGGTGGGCGGTGACCAAGTCTCGGTGGTGTCGGGTCAGGAGTCTGCCCGGTCGTCTCAGAGTTCTATGGGCGAGACGGGGGATGACTCCATGCGGTCTCTTCTGCGTGCGGCTCTGGAGCGTCTTCAGCTGCAGATTCCACCACCGACCCAGCCTGCCGCAGTGAACGCCTTCTTTAGACGCAGGCGCCCTCCCTCTGCGTTCGTGGTCCCTCCCTCTGAGGACTTTGTGAGGGAACTGCACTCCTGCTGGAGGGATAGTACCGCCCCCTCCAGAGTGTCTGAGGATGGTCGAGCCTTGGCGGCCATGCACGATGCAGCGGCGGCTGGCTTGGAGCGGATGCCCGATGTTGAGTCGGCCATGGCAGCTCTCATCGTGTCGGCGGAGGAGTCCCTCTGGTCTGAGGTGCGGTGCCCCCATCCTCAGTGCCGGATCACGGACGACCTCCTTACACGGGCCTACAGTGCAGGTGCGCGTGCTGGGCGGATGGGTAATTCCCTCGCCCACCTCATGCTTGCACTCTCTGCCTCCCTGTAGGGAGGCGTCGTGGATGCTACTGCGGTTAGCTTCTCTGGTGCGGTGCTGCAGGCCTTTGCCCTCATCACGCGGGACCTGGGCCGGATGATGTCGTTGCTGGTCTTGGCGCGCCGCCAGGTGTGGCTGGCGCAGTCCCCCTTGTCGGAGGCCTCTCGCCGGGCTCTCCGGGGATTGGCGGTGGAGCCCGAACAGCTCTTTGGCTCAGCCGCCATGGAAGTGTTGGAGAGGTCGGCCCGGGTGCGTGAGACTAGGCGACAGTTGGTTGGCATCGGTTGGGACCGTGCTCCCCGCGGGGCTTCTGGAGGTCCCTCCGGCCGTTCTCGTTTTCGTCTGCCTCCAGGACCCCAACCCGCTGTGGACTACGCCCCGGGGGGCGACGGGCGTCGCAGGGGGCAGCGGGGGCCTTTCAGCCCCCTCCCCCTAGACAGGCATCTCGGCGCACCCGGCGTGCGGGCCCCAGTGGTTGCCCCTCTGGCACCTGGGCCGGAAGAGCAGGGACTGATGCCCGGGGGCCGGTTGTCGGAACTTTTTCTCGTCAGCAGCTTCGCCTCTGTTCGGCTATGGCCGCAGATCCCTGGGTAGTGTCCGTCCTGACCCAGGGGTACAAGCTGCAGTTCCGACGCTGGCCCCCCACCTTTCGCCGGGTCACCATGACCTTCATCAGGGACCCGGCGCAGGCGCTTGCTTTGGACCAGGAGCTGGCCTCCCTCCTGGCCAAGGGGGCAATCGAGGCTGTGGACCCCCTGGTGGACCCGGGGGGGTTCTACTCACCTGCTTCATCCATTCGTCGCCTACAGCTGGTACAGAATGCCGCTGCTCGCCTCCTCACAGGGAGAAGGCGCTTTGATCATGTTACTCCTGCGCTTCAGTCACTTCATCCCTGTGTCTTTTAGAATTCAATTTAAAATTTTACTGCTTGTATTTAAATCTTTGAATGGTCTGGCCCCCGAATATTTGTCTGAAATGTTGTGTTTGTATGCTCCTGTAAGAGCCCTGCGGTCATGTGACCAGCTGCTCTTAACCTGTCCCTGATTGAGACTGAAAACCAGAGGTGACAGGGCATTTGCGGTCGCTGGTCCTAAACTCTGGAATGAGCTCCCTCTGAACATTCGTTCTGCTTCATCTGTTGAGTGTTTTAAGTCTTTGTTAAAGTCACATTTATTTGCTCTGGCGTTCAACACAAGCTGAGCTGGACATTTTTGTAAGTTATTGTTTTTAAACTTTTGTATTTTTCTATTGTTTTTTTTTTCTTTTTATGGTGTTATCAACATGTGCAGCACTTTGGGCAGAGTTTTCTGTATTTAATGTGCTATAGAAATAAACCTTGACCTTGATCTTGACCTACTCACCGTATTTCCTCGTGCCCAAGAAGACTGGGGGCTTTCACCCCATACTGGATCTGAGACATCTCAACCGCTGCTTACGGGTACTGCCGTTTCGCATGTTGACGCTAAAGGAGGTCCTGCGAGCTGTCTCTCCGGGAGACTGGTTCACATCTGTCGATCTACAGGACGCCTATTTTCATGTCCCCATTGCACCTCAGCACCGGCGGTTCCTTCGGTTCGCCTTCAGGGGCCGCCACTGGCAGTTTCGGGTGCTTCCCTTCGGGCTTTCCCTGTCGCCGCGGGTCTTTACCCGGGTCGTGAAGGCGGCTCTGTACCCCTTACAGGCACAGGGTATGACGGTGCTTCCATATATAGACGACTGGCTGGTTTGTGCACCATCGCGGGCACAAGTGGCCCGATCCACTGCACAACTTCTTGCCCACATGGAGCGGTTGGGCCTCAGGGTCAACCGCCCAAAGTCCTGTCTGGTCCCTGTCCAGAGGATAGACTTCCTTGGGGTGACACTGGACGCTACGGTCATGAGGGCTTGGCCGTCCTCTCGCAGGGTGGAGGACATCCTCGGCCTTCTCGGCCTGTTCCGAAGGGGTGTTGTCGTGCGTTACGGCACCCTTCTTCAGCTGCTGGGGAAGCTCGCTTCCCTTACGACAGTTGTCCCTCTGGGCCTGCTGTCGTTGCACCCCCTGCAGAGGTGGCTGAACGGCTTCCAACTGGACGCGCAGTGGCATCGCCACCGCAGGCTCAGAGTGTCATGGCGGTGCCTTGTCGCCCTGGCCCCATGGAGGGACAGGGCTTGGTTGTTACGGGGCAATCCGCTGGGCGTGGCCCCTGCCTGCCACGAGACCGTCACCTCAGATGCCAGTCTCACGGGCTGGGGTGCGGTCTGGCACCGCAGGACGGTGCGAGGGTGGTGGTCTTCCCGGGACGGCGCGGACCACATCAACGTGCTGGAGCTGCGGGCTGTACACCTGGCCCTCAGGCATTTCCTGCCCTTCCTGAATGGGCCGCATGTGGTGGTGCAGTCCGACAACACCTCGGTGGTGTTCTGCATCAACCACCAGGGCGGGACCAGGTCTGCCCACCTGCTGGAGGTTGCTCGACAGTTGCTCCGCTGGGCGGCCCCCCGCCTAGCCAGCCTGCGGGTGGTGTATCTCCCAGGGGTTTGCAGTCAGCTGGTGGACTCTCTCTCCCGCCCGGGGTTCTCGTCCGGGGAGTGGCGCCTCCACCCACAGGTGGTGTGTGTGCTCTGGGAGCGTTTTGGCAGGGCTGAGGTCGATCTCTTTGCCTCCTCAGAGGCATTCCATTGCCCACTCTGGTTCTCTCGGGGAGAGCCCCCCCCGGGTCCTTGGGCCAGGATGCGCTGGCGCACCCTTGGCCGCGGGCCCTGCTCTATGCCTTTCCTCTGGTCCTTCAGATCTAGCCTACGGTCCTCCGAGTGCTACGGGAGGGACACACGCTGCTCCTGGTGGCCCCATTCTGGTCGGGCCAGGCGTGCTTCCCCCTGCTCCACAGGCTGTCCCGCAGCAGCCCATGGCGCCTTCCCTGCAGGAGGGATCTGCTGTCCCAGCACAGCGGCCGGATCTGGCATCCCTGCCCTCACCGTCTCTGCCTTTGCGCTTGGCTTCTGAGGGGACCAAGCCGATGTTGAGCGGCTGTTCGTGGCCGGTCTGGCGCACCATTCTCAATGCTAGGGCAGCGTCTACCCGGCTGCTGTATGCCTGCAGGTGGCGGTTATTTGCGCAGTGGTGCAACGGCCACGGGGCGGACCCGGTGCTTTGCCCGGTTCCGGTGGTTCTGGACTTTCTGCAGTCCCTCTTGGACAGGGGCCGCTCCCCGTCCACCCTGCGGGTGTATGTGGCAGCGATTTCGGCTGCTTCTCCTGGTTTTACAGGCTGGATGTTGTGCCTTCACATCTGCTGCAAGTGGTGCTGGACCCTACAGAGGCGTCTTAGTAAGGTGGGTGCCTGACTTCTTCGTGACTGAGATGGCATTCGTCATTCCAGTGCTTTCAGCACAGCCTCTGGCAGTCAGTAGGGATGAAATAGAACGAGAGTTACGTATGTAACTACGGTTCTATGAATCCCGGATGACCGCCAGAGCGCTCTGTCACTCGGAATCCTCGTAGTACGCGAGAAGTTTCCGTAGGAGCCGATTCTGGGTCAGGGAACTGGTATTTATACGGTTCCGGGGTGACCTGGAGAGTCACGACTGACGTGTGTTGGTATACATACTCGAACTACACATGCGCGAAGGGAACATTCCAGTGCTTTCAGCACCGCTTCTGGCGGTCATCCGGGATTCATAGAACCGTAGTTACATACGTAACTCTCGTTTTTCATTGCATTTGTTTTTGTTTTATTTTTTCTTTTCCATTTTACACCTTAAAATTTCATCCAGCAGCCAAGTTAGAGAGTCTAAAGAACAAAATGACCCCATCAATTTTGTTTATTATGCATCCTATAACACAAAAATACATAACCATATTTAAAATACAAAATAAAAAATGTTATGATTCATGTGTGATTAAAATGTAAAGTCACAAACTATGGTTGAAAATAAAAAATAGAGCTGGTTAATGCTTAAAACAACTTCACAGTGTGTGTGAAGGCACAGGGATGCCATGTGTAACGAAAAGTGGAGAGTCCAGCCCCTCTGGAGGGATTTGGTTCCAGAGCCTCTGCTGTGTGTGGATGTGAACCCACCTTTATCTAGTCAGTAACTCTAATCCTCTCTCACAAGCTCACGCTCCTTCCCGTCTGTTCTGAGTTTGTCATCATTGTCGCTGCTATTGTATTCATTCATTTTACCCTAACAGTAAAAAAACAAACAAACATGTATTTGAGAGGTGATTGATGCTGATTTCGACATATTTTTAGGAAGTGAGCCAGACGACACTGAGCATGCGCCAAGACTGAGCAGCTGGGGGGTGACGCCAATCTCAGACAAAATCCAAAATATTGTGGTTGAACAAAATCTTGATGCGCTGCAATTACCGCCAATCAACAACGAAAGAAGATTAGATCGTGAGTGTGATCTGTGATATGTCTAAGAAACAAACAAGGTCGCAAACAAAGTTAAGTGAACACGGCCAAGCTGCACAGGTGTCGGAGACTAACATGGCAGGTAAAGACGCCGCCGAGTTATCTGTGTTGATCCGAACCATAATACGAGAAGAAATCAATGCGGCGATTGATAAACTCCAGCCGCAACTTGATGCCGTTAAAAATGAGGTGATTGTGTGTTCCAATAAAGTCGCCGCTCTGGAGGAATCATTAAACCGCATGGAAACCAGAGTGACGACGCTGGAGACTGCTAACGAAAGTTTGCGTAAAGAGAACACAGACCTGAAGGAGAAAGTCGATCGTATGGAGAATCACAGTCGGAAATATAACATCCGAATTCTCGGCTTGACTCGAGATGTTGAGAAGGGAAATCCGACAAGTTATGTGTCTGCTCTGCTGAAGGATCTGTTCGGGGATAAACTACAGCGCGCACCTGAAGTGGAAAATGCGCACCGCGTCGGACCCGTGGCCAAATCTGGACAGCGAGCAATGATCGTAAGGATGCACAGACTGGAAACGAGAGAGGAGATCTTGCGAGTTGCAAAGAGAGAAAAGCTGTTGGAGATTCGTGGAATGAAGCTGCGCATCTTTCCTGACCTTACTGCGGAGACGGCGAGGGCCAGGGCGCGATTCCGTGACGTGAGGAACAAATTGTGGAGCGCAGGGGTGAAACATGGCATCATACACCCAGCCACTCTGATCGTGACTTTTAAAGAAGGGATCATGAAGTTTACGGACCATCTCGCCGCAGAGACTTTCTTCAAGACTGTGGTTGAACCGGAAATGCGTAACCAAGGTGATGAACACTGATGACAAAACACAGGTATTGATATTGTGCATGCGGCTGTGACTTAAACATTTATTTAAGACTGCTCCATTATTTCTATGTATACAGCCTAAGTGCTTTTGGAATTTTGGTTAAAATTATGTCAGACAGTCATCTTAGAAGATAATAATGACCGTCTTGAAGGATGAAATAATAACCACATAGGTAAAGAGTAAAAAGTAAGTCTGGGTTGGTTATACATCCTATTTAGTTGTCACTTAAAAATGTTGGCAAAAGGGGGGTGTAGCTGTATGTATGTGTATCAATGTGTGTCCTTGTGTGTTTGTCTTTGCTGTTTATTTTGTTTATTTGATAGCTCTTCATTAAATAACTGTTGGAGGAAAGGTTTGAGTAAAATATGCAATGGTGATGGATAAAGTACTTTCACAAAAAGGTTTGAAAATAGCTCATTTAAATATCTGTAGTCTACGGAATAAGATTCAAGATGTTACTGTGCTTCTTGGAAACAATAACTTGCACATTTTGGCAATATCTGAAACACATTTGGATGCAACGATAGACAACTCAATTTTGCATGTAAATGGATACCTGATGTACAGATGTGACAGAAATATAAATGGTGGTGGAGTGGCTTTTTATGTACAGGATCAAATACCAGTTAAAACTAGACTCGACCTTGGTTGCATTGGTGTTGAAGCGCTGTGGTTGGAAGTGCAGTTACCACACATCAAGTCCATCCTGATTGGTTGTTGCTATAGGCCACCCAATGCACCTATAGTCTGTTTAGATCGGATCTGTGGCATGTTGGACAAAGTATGTGATATAAATAATGAGATCTATTTTTTAGGTGACCTAAATATTGATTGGAGTTTGAACAACTGCTCTTTAAAAAATAAGTTGCGGGCTATGACAGATACTTGCAATTTGTCACAAGTAGTTACAAAACCAACAAGAGTCACCTATAAGTCTGATGGGACAAAAACCGCTACATGTATTGATTTGCTTTTCACCAATGCAACAGATTCATGTTCAAAAGCAATTTCAACTGATGTTGGTTTCAGTGATCATAATTTAATTGCAATTAACAGAAAAACTAAAGTACCAAAATCTGGACAGAAGATAATTATAAAACGCATTTTTAAACAATTTAGTGAAGCTAGTTTTTGTGCTGACATTAGAAATGTTGATTGGTCACAAGTGTTACTGGAAGATGATCCTGATACAGCTTTGGAGGTTTTCACAAATTTTATAATGCCAATTTTTGATAAACATGCCCCATTAAGGCGAATGACGGTGAGAAATATTGCATCCCCATGGTTAGATTTAGAACTCAAAGAATATATTAAACAAAGAGAGAAAGTAAAGACAGAGGCGATCTCATCAGATGACAATGCATTATGGGAAAGGTACAGACAATTAAGGAATTATGTTACCAAATTAAATCGAACAAAAAAGAGGGCTTATTATGAAACTAAATTTAAGGAGGCAAAAGCAGACAGTAATAAAACATGGAATACTCTAAATGAATTAACTGGAAGAAAATGTAAATTTACACCAACATACATGGAAGTAGGTGATTCATTCTTGACTAAACCGTCTGATATAGCTGATCATTTAAGTGATTATTTTAAAAATAAAATCCAGAATTTAAGGAAAAACCTGATTTCAAAGACTAAAGGTGATTTATCATTTAGAACAATTAAAAATAACATTATGAATGGGAAATCGTGTGCATTTGCTTTTGATAAAGTAACTGTAACTACAGTGGAAAATGTGTTGCAAGTAATGAAAGTAAAACCTCCAGGGATTGATGAACTTGATGTACAGTTATTGAAATTAGTAGTTGATGTAATTTCGATGCCTGTGTGTCATATTATTAATCTAAGTTTAGAAAAATGTAAATGCCCTGTCAAATGGAAAACAGCTAAAATCGTTCCTATTCCGAAAAACACTAAAGAACCCTTTTCTGGGAAAAACAGTAGGCCTGTTAGTATTTTGCCCATTCTGAGTAAAATTATGGAAAGGATAGTTTATGATCAAATCACTTATTATTTTTGTAAAAATAGGTTGAATTCACCGTGTCAACATGCTTATAAGAAAGGGCACTCCACAATGACTGCCTTAGCTCAGATGACTGATGATTGGTCAAATGATATTGATAAAGGGAAATTAATTGGGACTGTATTGCTAGATCTGAGTGCAGCATTTGACCTACTTGATCATGATTTAATTTTGGAAAAGCTAAGTTGTTATGGTTTTAAAAACTCTGCAATTCTATGGATTAAAAGTTACCTTATGAATAGAGATTATACCGTATTGTTTAATGGTAGTTTTTCTGAGACAAGGCCTCTTTCATGTGGAGTGCCGCAAGGGAGTTGTCTAGGACCGTTGTTATTTTCCATTTTTACAAACGATTTGCCTTTTATTTTGGAACATGCCACTCTTGTTCTATATGCAGATGATTCAACTATTTATGTGTCTGGTGACAATATTGCAGAATTGAATACACGACTGAATAATGAATTAAAATTAGTAGAATATTGGATCAATGAAAATAAGTTGGTAATTAATGCTGAGAAAACTAAATGCATGGTCATAGGTTCAACATATTATTTAAAAGATATTCCTGCTTTGCGTTTGTCTGTAGGATGCACAATCATTGAACAAGTCACTGAGGCTAAGCTGCTTGGTGTGACTGTGGATAGCCTGCTTACGTGGAATCATCAAATAAAACAGATATTACATAAAATGGGCAGAAGTTTGGCAGCAGTTCGAAATTGTAGAAAATGTGTACCACACCGAATAAGAAAGATTTTGGTTGAATCAATAGTTTTGTGTCATTTAGATTATTGTTCCGTTATTTGGTCAGCCACTACAGAAACTAATATCAATAAACTTCAGGTTGCACAAAATAAAGCAGCTCGGCTCGTCCTGAACTGTTCTTTTAGGACAAGCATTGAAGACATGCATAACCAGCTGGCGTGGCTGAGAGTAAAAAGTAGAATAAATTATTCTCTTACAAAATTTATCAGAAATATTATAATTACAAGAACACCAGCAATACTCTATAATAAGCTGACCTTTTTCAGTGATGTGCATCAGCATTCTACCCGTCAAACAGTTGAGGGACGTTTTCTGTTACCTGTCTGTCGATCCAGTCACATTCAAAGATCCGTGCACTATAGGGCAATGGTGGCCTGGAATCGTTTGCCGCAGTTTTTGATTTCACAGATGCACACAACTTATTTTTGTAAACAAATGAGACTATTTTTATTCACTCAGGAATAACATGGAACTGGTCATTTATGATTGTTTAATGGTGAGCTATTTCGTCTGTTTTGATATTGTTTTGTTTTTGTTAATGTCGTCTTTGTTGATAGTTATGTTATTGTATTGTCTGTATGAATGTTGTCTGTACATCCTGTTGTTGACGCGTTGCTGAGTGTTGGTGCAGAAATATTTCTGATGAAGTTTAGACCCCAGGAAGAATAGCAACTGTTTTAACAGTAGCTAATGGGGATCTCAATAAAACAAACAAACAAACAAACACACGAGACAGCGTGGCACATTGTGTGGATGTTTAATTTGCATGCACCTTTATAGTAATTATTTAATGAAAGGTTTCCATCCAGGGCCAATCCTGATCTTGGTTTTGTTTAGCGCCCCCACCACAGAGAACACTCACTCTGCAGCTGCATTAGACCAGCTTTGCCTCTGGAGCAGACTCCATCCTGTCACCTGTGGGGGAGGCATAGCCGAATTTCCAGAAACTCCTCTCTCAGTAGGTCATGCTCCATTGGCCTATGGTAGGGGAGCAGGTGGGAAAACCTCAATTTTTCTGTTTTTGATAAATCATCATTAACTCAAAGGAGTAAGAATTTTAAAAAGCCACTTAAAAGATGGCCCATGTGCTTAGAGGAAAACGTTCTAGTGTCAGTGTGTCTTCATGTTGAAATTTAATTTCATTTAATCCAATTTGAATTGGTGTTATTTATTACCAATACTTGTTATTTTTAATGTTTGCATTTTTTATTAATTTATTAATCTACATTGTGTGATTGTGTGTTTTCCCAGCAGTTCTATATTTATATAAATTTGAATATTTGCACACCCTGGTCAGTCTTTCTGATATCGTCTCACGAATCGTGTATGATGGACTTTAGTGACATCTAGTGGAGAGATTGTATATTGCAACAACATGTCTCCCTTCTCTCCAACTTTTATTATGGATCTCTTAAATATGGTAGAAAACCACAAAAATGATCAGTCTACAAAAAAGAAAAAAAAAAAAACAAGACTACTAAGTTAGTTTTTATTACAGGGAAATTAGAAATACCGAAAGAGTCTCTACATAAATGTTATGGTAGCTAATCTGGATCACCCCCAAAATCTAATCATTTTGTCCCATTTGGGACGTTTCCTGAAAATGTCAGTATAATCTGTAGATACATTTTGAGCTATGTTGCTGACACACAAACCAAAATAAAAAAACCCGAGAGAAGAGTTTCTGGTAAACATAAAGATAATAAAATCCAGTATTTACAAGCCGTGACGTGTTTTTCCGAGCCGTCCATAAACGCATCATGAGCGCATTTAGCTGACTGACTGGAGGAGCTGCTGAAAACAACTTTTGCAAACTTTATACAAACAAACCGTATCAGGTGAGAAATGCTGTTACATGCAAAATGATGACTAGTTAATACACGCCAATATGTCATGCGAGTTAATAAGAATACGAATGTTGTTGTCAAGCTCCGCAGAATGAGTTGGAGGAAGGAAACATCTTCATGCTGGACAGGAGGCCTGAGGATCAGAACTGGAAAACACTAAAAGCAAAAAACTGCATGAATATTTAAATATGTAGTTTTTATTTAGACATTTTTGTTCATTCATTTTTTTCAGATATTTGATTACTGTATTATTTGTGTTGTTAAAGGCAGCAGGTATAGTTTATTATGCCATTTTACTTCTTCTTGATTACTTTTGCACGTGCCATTAAGTGAAATGATGTGACTTATTACCCTTTTACAGTGTCACTTCCATTCCATGTTGTAATTTGGAATGGCGCTTTACTGAACATGTCATGTTCATTGTTGTCATTTGGCACTCAATGATCTACTTATCCCGTCGATGTTCCAGGGTCATTTTGGCAAGGATATAGTTTAAAGAAGTGCTGTTAAGAACTTCACTAACTTGTGAAGTGGCTGCAGATTTCATGCACCATGTGATTTCATCGTTGATGATTTTTACAGTAGACTGTGAAATCCAGTCTGGACTCAGCAGCTCCACTTTTAACTGAAACAATCAAATGCCAACCCAAACCCCCATGGAGAAAAAACCCCCGATATAATCAATAAATTGAAAGGAAACTGCAGGAGTGCTGAAAGTAGGAGGAGTTGACTGTACACTATGAGGTCAAATGTCACCAATTTTAAAATTGACAATCTTGCAGTTAAACAGTCACCAACTTCCGATTCCTCGAATGAGTCACTACATGGCTCTCGCTGAAACCAGGTTTTCACTGTTTTCTGCTCTCCTGCTTCCCACCCAGAACTGTTTCACACTTTCAAATCAAGTTTCGCATCAAGTTTTTTGATGGATTTTCCTTCCACCTCTTATTATAACCTTAAATATTCACCAGTGAGCCTAAAAAATTAAGAACAGGAACTTGAAATATGTGCATTTTGCAGTCCTGCTGAGCAGGATGCTGAAACATTTACCAACTGTCAGCTGACCGCGCGAACGCGCTCATTGTTGTGCAGGCACGCGCATGACAGACAGACAGACAGGAGGCGGTCATCCAGCAGGTGAGGCTGTGAGAGAAGCGGCTGCAGACAGAGAGGAGGCTGAGGGATCATTACCGAGGTGAGTGCGGGACATCCCATGAGAAAACGGTGTTTTGGTTGTTGTTTTCATTCATTCATTCATTTATTTATTTATTTATTTATTTATTTTTATTCTCCACCAGAGAAAGTTTGTTGTGTTGACAGTGACGTTAGTCTGAGGGGAGATTAAACCCATTATCGGACAGTTTAAGGACTTAAAGTTATTTTATTTTTTTATTACTTTTTCTGGTTTAGTTGTGAGGAAAACGGAGCAAACCACTACAGCTTCCATCCTCAGACACCTCTGTTGAGAGAATTTAACAGATACAACGCGGTACAGTGTGACTTCTTGTTTCCATAAAACACATTTTGCCGCCCGCATTACAATAAAACAAGAATATAAAGAATAATTTTTTCTTTTCTTTATATACTAGAATTCAGTTTAAAATATAATTGTGAATTGAGGACCATTTATCTTTAAATATGCCAGTTTTCAGTTGCCATCTTGTGGTTGTCTGCTCCATGTGATACACTTCCTTTAACTTGTTCTTCCATTGTGTAATAGTAGGGGGTTGAGGTTAAAGTCAGGCGACTGTAATCTTTTTTTCTTCTTCTTCTTCTTTTTTGTGCAATCAATAGTGAAAATGTATTTGGTTACAGTTTGGTACAAAATTGATTGGGAACATTCCCATAATTGTAAAACTTGGTTCTAATGGAAATTTGACACCTAAACAATTTATAATTTCACCCTGAATATCTTTCCAACAATTTGTTAATTTGGGAAAATCCCAATCTCCTTACAATATTTTGTAGGCACATAACTGCTATTACGTGATTGACGTTTTTTATTACAGGAATAAATAATTGTTCTATAGGAGAGGGTGGTTCCTGCAGGGACATCAAATAATTATGTTTATGTGGATAATGCCTCAATTGTTGACATTTATAAAAAAATCTTTGGCTGGAAGATTATATTTTTGTTGGAGTTGATGGAAGGTCATTATATTCCCACACAAGTTTGATTCTTGGGTGTTTTTTCTGCCAAACAAATTTTTGAGAGCCATTTATTAAGCATAGTGGACGTTGGCTTAAAGGAATCCTCCGAAGATTTTGGACCCACGCCCTATCCCTGTCATTTACAAAGTGAAATAAACTCATAAATACCTTTTTTGTGTCTGTGCGTCCAGTGGCTTGTTCCCAGCTGTTAGCATCGTAGTTAGCTTAGCTCAACTGTGGGAGGTGACGAGGAGACAGAGCCAGACTGACGAACATGGACAAAATACTCCTTCCAGTGGTCCAGGGGACGGCGTATTAGCACGTGAAGTAAATCCGAATGGTTATAAAACGTTTTAAAAAAATGTGTTTTCTTTTCAATCCGTTAAAATGACGTTTTGATACACACAGACCTGCGCATGCGCAGTGCTCCGGGGAAGGATATACTGGAGCGCAGCAGTAGAAGCCATAGACTCAGCCGCTGTGAGCCGGATATATCCTTCCGCGGGCGGAGTACTGCGTATGTGCAGATCTGTGTGTATCAAAACGTTATTTTAACAGATTGAAAAGAAAACACGTCTTTTAAAATGTTTTATAACCATTCGGATTTACTTCATGTGCTAATACGCCATCCCCTGGACCACTGTAGGGAGTATTTTGTCCACTTTCGTCAGTCTGGCTCTGTCTCCTCTTCACCTCCAGCAGTTGAGCGAAGCTAACTACGATGCTAACAGCTGGGATCCAGCCACTGGATGCACAGACACAAAAAATGTATTTACGAGCTTATCTCACTTTGTAAATGATAGGGATAGGGCGTGGGTCCAAAATTTTTGGAGTTTTCCTTTAAGGATTGAAAGAGAAAAAGCAAGCAGGGTAATATGTTCATGACTGTTTCTGTTCTCCTCATGAGAGGGGTAAGATTTCCCACCTAGTAAGATCTTTTTAATTTCATCCAAACACTTACCATAATTGGCTTTAAGTACTTGTGATATTCCAGGGGTAATTATAATTCCAATATATCGAAATCATTGATTGAACATTTGAAAATTAAATTCACCTCTAAGATTTTTGGGCCACTGGCCTTTAACATCTCGCTTCCAATTTTGATTGATTTATTTGATATTTGGAAAGTTTTCTGAAGTCTTCTAAAACTTTTAGAAGTGGAGTTACAGATGTGGTTTGATCACTAATGTATGTCAAAATATCATCGGCAAAGAGGGATATCTTATGTTCTTTCTTATTCCCATCCTCAATGCCTTTGATATTTTCATTCATCCTGATTGAAGCAGCGAGTGGCTCAATACTAATTAGAAATAACAGAAGACTGAGGCAGTCACCCTGCTAAATACCTGTTTTTAAATAGAAGAAATCAGAGCATCGAACTTTGGAAGTTTAAACAAGAGATAAACAGATGTGATCATGTTTGGCACAGTGCTCCTGTGAACACTCTAAACTGCAACACTCCCGGGAATATGTTCAATTCCATATTTGTCTACAGGAATAACACTGACCTGGTTTTTGCAGCCTTTTATTTATATTCCACTTATCTTGTTTCACTGTATTCATTTATTCAGTCTTACTGATATTTTTTAATCTTTAGAGCAGAAGTCGAATTTCAATTTCGCTGTAATGCTTTAGAATGACAATAAAAATCTTTGAACCTCTTGATAAGCAGCTGGGTATTTGGTCTGAGACATTTCTGTTATCAGGTAAGAGCAAAGTGACTTTGAACTGGGCAGGGCCAAAGGCCCAAGCAGTCAATGAGATGCTCAAATGGCTGACTCACTGCAGATACAGGATAGAAAGGAGCAGGTTTTAAACTCTGATCAGACTTCCCTGTAACCTGACAGGAGTGACGTGTCTTCATCAATCCAGAGACATCAAGTTTCAAACGGGAACAGAAAAAATGCTGAAGGTTTCCTTACACCCACGGTTCATGTTGCACCATCAGGGATAAAGAATCTGCTGACTGGAATTGCTTCTTTATGTGTCAGATGTTGACACATCAGTGGAAGAGAACCAGTGAGTAAAATGTGAAACTAAATCCTGTGTGAGGGACAGCTGCTTTGACCGTATTGTAACCTTTACAGTCTTCTCAGGATAGATTTGTAGAAGCCTCTTGTGCCTTACCTGGAAAGACACATTGTCGTATCAAAGTTCACCGTTCATCAGGCCAGTTCCTTGCATCGACTGCACACTCAAACATAATAAAAGTTTCTGTTCTTCATGAAACTTTGGTGTTAATTTCAGGTGACTTGCAACATCAAAATGTGAAGCACAGTTTAGAACAGTTCCAGACATTTTATCATCCTTAATTATGGTCCATTTCTGCGTTTCCATATCCTGAGGTTTTCCTTTGTGTGTCTGAGATCATTCTCTGGATTAATGATCAGCACAGTTCAGCTGTCCCTTGGTACATTCAATTCAATTCATTTTATTTTTGTATAGCCCAGTATCACATCAACAGTTGCCTCAGAGGGTTTCAAGATGTTACATTGATTGGTAAAAATTTCAGAGATTGATAATGACTTTGATAATAACAATGAATCACAGTGTAGTGTCGTGTAGTACATCGATCCAGCAACTCTCAGGCAGGAGACTGAATGAACTCATCAACAAAACCAGCCAAAGCTAATCTTCTAAAAAAACCAAAGCCATGAGGTACAATCACTGCCTGATGCAAGTGGCGAAGGAGAACCCTGACTGACTGCCTATAGCCAAACGCTGAAGTTCGAGGGAATGAATATGGGCCTGAAACAATAGTTCCAACCTATTGACGGTCTATAAAAGATGGACGAAACGTACGTGGCGTCACCCTTAGCATTCTGAAATCCCGTTTTGAGGATTCTCCATATTGCACATTTGAAAACCAGATGTAAATGTGATTTGTCAAGCCTGTCATGTGGAGAGAGAAGACACTGTGATAGGGAGATTTCTGCAAATTATCATCATCAAATAAAATCAGCAGACGATTTTTTGTCAAGTCGACACGGTTGTGGAAACTAGTGATAGAGACCAGAACATGTCCTGAAACTGGGCGCTTTATATGTTTATTTGAACTCTGAAACTTGGCATTTTTGATTGGGTTCAAATGAGCCTCGGGCTCTTTTTGAAACCAAAGTTAAATTAAGTGTATTCCAAAAACTAGTAGAAAATATAGTCAATTCAGGAACTCTATATAGTTGAGCATTAAACGCGGGTGTTCACCGTCAAGGCCTATGATCCTCCTCCCAATCAGACTCAAACCGGAGAGTGCTAATCACTACACTACAGAAAACAAGGCTTCCATAAATTTGGTTTAGAAGAACGTAAACAGTGTGTTGCTTTACTCTGAGATCCGTCACCGTCTCTTGCCTTCCTCTGCAGGTTGGACACCGAACTGCTGATAATGTCAAACACTGGGCTCATTCAACGTGTGCGAGACCCTCCTAAACCCTCAGGAACAACGTCAGGTGAGACCAAGTGACGACACGGCCATGGATTCCTGTTTTCATAAAGCTAATTTATGGTTTTCTTGCAGTCATTTGTAGGGTGATTTTTAGTGCTATCCCCATTGCACAGATTGCGATTGGTAAGTCACAGATGTATTTTATTTAATTTGTTTTGACACACAGTATTTTAACTTCATCCTGCCGTCATCCCCCGTGCTCCCCAGGGTCAGTGTACCTGCAGGATTGTCCAATAAACCACTACATCCCCATCTATTTGATCGTGGTGGGGGTGTTTGGGTTGGTGCTGAATGTGGTGACCAGCTGCCTGCCGAGCACCCAGGAGGGTGAAGAAGAAGAACCTCCCACCCTGCTGACCCGATGCTGCAAATTCCTGTACTCGCTGATATCCCTCTTCCTCTTCTGCTGGTTTATCACAGGTCAGAAATGCTGATATAAACCAAACATCACACTCAATCATTTGTTTTCACAGCTCATTAAAAGTGACTATTTGGAGTCACAAGGCAGGTGAACCCAAACGCAGACTGGAGCCAGCGAGAGTCAAAACCAGGTTTTTATTCAAGGAAAACAATTCCAGAAATGGCAATCCAAGGCCAGGGTCAAAGTCCAGTATGCCAGAGAGACAGATACGTATACAGATACAGACTGGAGAAATGACACTAAATACAGGAGAGGAGACAAAACATGACTGGAGAACAGAGTAGAAGAACATGAGGTGAGGCTACCAGGAAGTTGTGCTCAGAACATTTACTCTATGACAATCCCATTTACAGTACACTTTCATTAATCGACACACACTGAAATGCCGGTAACTTGTATGTAGATTCACAAAAGGTTCAGAGTTAAGAAACTTATTGGTGCTTTCACACCTACTAGTCCGCTAGAGTGGTTCGGTTCGGACATAAATTATTCATAAACGTTGCAGCTGTCAACCAGTTCGGTTCGCATTCACACCACTTGTTTTTGCAGATGAACTATCCACTATGATCCTCCTGCCCCTTGGTAGCGCTGTTCACACAATAGTGTGTTTTGGGTGACAGAAGTGAACCCTGATTGGCCAGCATGTGTGACGTAATGCGCCGCGCAGCTTTCTACGGAAGCCTCCAAAAAGCCTTCTCCACAACAGAGCGGACAGGACCGAGGCTGGTCAACGTTCACACCAGGAGCGGACCGCACCGAGACCGAACCGAGACCGCCTCCTCGAGGAGGTCTCGGTACGGTTCTTTGTCCTGGACCAAAACCAACTGGTCCGCTTTCACACCAGCATATACGAACCGAACCTGCAGGAGTTGGGGACTCTAGTTCGCTTCAAGCGGACCAAATGCTGTGGGTGTGAAAGCACCTGGGTGGTCAAAAAAAACTGCTGGTCAAAAAAAACTGTGTACCTTTCCCAGGTAACAGGGCATCTGGAGAGTAATCAACTCCTCTGCTTCTGTCTCACATCAGCCATTGTCTATGAGCGCCACCTACTGTGGCAACTAGGGACAACACACACAAACACAGACAAAAGATGGCTTGAACACTTTTATTCAATGTTCCCTCTGGGACACGACTGCTTAACCATTGAGCCATTTTTCTGATTGGTTATGAAACACAGTTTGTCTAGCGGTGGCATTCCGAGTTAACCTCTTCATGTGTTCAGCTTCTGCTGCTCAGCTGCTGTTTTTCCAGCTGTTTCTATTGTTTTTATGCAGCTATTCGAGGTCGTCTTCTAGTGGGAGAGATTAGACAATTATCTTCAGCCTACAATAGTTACATTCAGTAACTCCGTGGTGTGCAAAATGTAAGATGTGAAAAACTGTGTCCTTTGATATTTCAACTCTTTTTTGATGGATCGCTTTGTTGATTACTTGTTATGATCTGAAAATGAAGGTGAAAACACAATATATTGATTGTAAAGTTTTTAAACTGTCATATCTGATCATATTACATCCAGTTCATCCACTTGTGTGTGTAGAGATCAACTGTTAATAAACACCACTTTTACTTTGTAGGTAACGTGTGGATCTACTCTATTTATCAGCCAGACTACAACAAGAACACAACAAATATCGATCACTACTGCAACAAGACGCTCTACCTGTTCGCCTTCTGGACCACGACGCTGGTCTACATTATTCTATGTGTGTTTGTGGCCTGCGGCTGCTGCGTCTTCTTCTTTATTTGCATACTTGGCTGAAAAATCTTCAGCGATGTTTTGAGAGACCATCCTGATACGAAGAGACGAGGAGACGGGATGTGTCTCACACTTCAAGAGTCAAAACTTCAAAAGTTTAAAAAGAAAAAAAAAAATTAAGCTTCTCTTTTGTTTTATTGATTTTCGTTTTGTAACACTTATTCACTGAACTTTACTGTAAATGTGTAACTGCTGTAAAATATACACAGAATATTAGGATTATTGTAACTGAATATGAATCCTCAAATGAAATAAAATGTGTATTTTGTAAAAGAGAATCACAGTGTCAAAGCTCACGTCTCTGACTTCTGCAGACTCCCCAGAAAGAACACAATGTTTGAAGTATGTCCAGGTTTTAGAGCAAAGTTGTCAAAAAATGTAATAGAATAATAAAGACAGTGATGGGCAAGCTACTTGGAAAATGTAGCTAGTTAAGCTACAAGTTAATCTTAATAAAATATAGCTTCACTACAGCAAAAGCTAACCCAGAGAAATGTAGCTAGTTAAGCTACAAGCTACAGTGCAGAAGTAGCTAGCTACAGTCCCACTACTTTTTTTTTTTTTTTACCACCGTTAATTAACCTTATATACTACAGGCAATTTCCGCCCAAAATTTCTACTGAAGATGTACAGAAAGTAAATTGAATGCTGTTCTTGAACTGTTTGGAGTACATGCATGGTTGGGGTCTCATTTTAAAGCTGACAACCTGTATTTTCACCCAGTGCAGTCATAATTACTCTAGGTGCTACTGGGACAGATTTATTTATGTTGCAACACACTGAATTAGGATGAATTTCATTCTCGCCTGAATTTTTTCCCTCATAAAACACCTGGAAATAAGTGTGGCAGCACTGAAATAGCTTGAAAACACAATTTTGCTAAAGCCTGGGGTCTTACATAGTTCAGGTCAAAATGTCAGGGCAGCAATACAAGAAATGAGTGTTTCACACATGTATTTGTACTGCTATGCCCCGGTGGTGTCAATTTTGGACATCCTCTGTATACCCTCTGGATGCCCTCTGTACAATTGTATATGTTGGTTTTTAGCCTGTTTTTACATTCTTTTCACTCCAAAAAATCATAAATTACTCAAAAAATCACCTCAAATAGGCTTCAGTGTGGGATAAAGCCAGAGGTGGCCAGAAAGTACTTTCCCATGCCATGTTTTTGTTGTGCCCAGTCATTTAACAAAGGGCTGGGCTGATTTGAATCACCTGCAACAAACAGTTCTGGGCCCAGGTGATCACAATCAGCCCAGCTCTTCGAGAACTGACTGGGTACATGGAAAACATGGCATGGGAAAGTACTTTCTGGCCACCTCTGGATAAAGCACAAAGACTGAGAGGAACACAGACAGGCCCCAGTTCTCAGCCCTCAGCAGACCCAAAACAGCGCTGTCAGGCTATCCAGCCGTCCAGCATGCTCATTGGCTACCAGCCCTGTCAGTCAAACGTTTCCTCCGACGTGATTGGCTCAGGATTCATCGACGAAGCGCCACGACGAGAGATGACGAGGGTCCATCAGTCTCGGCAACGATTGGCTGGTTAGTCCTCGAAGGCAGCGATGAGTCACTTGATTGGTTGAAATGTGACGAATAAGCAACGGAAACCGTTCAGTCGCCATATTGGATATCCTCAGCGCGACTTTCTGATGAAAGTATGGATTATTATAGGACGCGCACACGGAGAGACGCGCAGCGTGCGTGCGTGGTGGCGCGTCTAATTCTGGATTATTTGCTTATTTCAAGACATGCTTTGGACAAAAGGCTATACTTTCTAGCTTTGTCTGGATACATACGTTTGGACTGTGGCAGTTTTTGCTGGATTATCTAGATCAGGGGTCACCAACCCTGTTCCTGGAGAGCCCCTATCCAGCATGTTTTAGTTCTCTCCCGCTTCAACACACCTGAATCTATTTATTCTCTAATCACCAAGCAAAGAGCAAAGCCCAGTAACGAGCCTGTTGATGCCAGCAGGTGTGTTGAAACAGGGAAAGAAGGAAAACATGCTGGATAGGGGCTCTCCACGAACAGGGTTGGTGACCCCTGATCTAGATTATGGATCATCTGTGATCAGTTATGAGCCTCCAAAGGTGAGTTGCGCTGTTTACTTTATTTGCTGTTTGTTGGACAAATGTGTTTATATTACCCGCTGTGGTAATCACATCTGAAAGTGGTTTATACCGATGGATTCGTGAGAATTTAAGCTTTCTAACGGTACATAGTGTGTCCGTGGAATCTGAGAACTGCGTCTCCACATTAGGTAAATGCATCTGGAGATGTTTCGGGCCGGCGCACTTTTTAAAAAACAAACTGCAAACAATTCAACAAGCCTCCTGTCAGCAGAGGGACAAGTGCTTTCTGCTTCTGCCATTATCCGGTTGTTCTTCCATCCCTTTTGCTTGCTTTGTCTTCACTCGTCCTCATTTCACATGTGCGTTTGATAATATGGGTGTAGGACTCTGCTTCCTGGTTGGAGTGGCATGACCCGCCTTATCTTGCCTCTGATTGGGTAACCTTACCCAACTGTGAGTCGTCATATGCAAACCAACCAGTCACTGTAGAGTTTTTTTCCCCACACACAAAACAGCCGACGTGTAGCTTCCGTCGCTACTGGCTCTAAAAATAGCTTCGTTACAGAAAGAGCTACTTGACTCAAATGGAGCGGCGCTACCGCCTTGCTACTGAAAAATGTAACTAAAGCTACTAGCTCCGCTACTTGTAGCTCACTACTGCCCATCACTGGAAAGAGCTACTTGACTCAAATGGAGCGGTGCTACCGCCTCGCTACTGAAAAATGTAACTAAAGCTGCTAGCTCCGCTACTTGTAGCTCGCTACTGCCCATCACTGGATAAAGAACACTGACAACTGCAATTTTTGCCATAAACTACTGTGAACATTTGACAACTTAATTTTATCTAGAATTTCTAGAATACGATTTGATGTCCTTTCTGCACCACTGTTTATTCTCAGTAAACTGTGGGCGAAAGTCTTGTTAATTTTTGCAGCTTTTCATATGTTTTAACAATCTTGACCTGACAGGCTGGTGGTAGAGCAGCTTTCTTTCTGCTGCTCAGGATCTGTCAGAAGCATTGCTGCCATCTGCTGTCAAGTCTCTGTCGAACTTTAAGAGCAAGTTTTTCATTGCATTTGTTTGTTTTTTTCCTTCTTTATTTTGCACCTTAAATTTTCATCCAGCAGCCAGTTAGACAGTCTAAAGAACAAAATTACCCCAACAATTGTGTTTATTATGCGTCCACACAAAAATACATAACCATATTACAAAATACAAAATGTTATATTGATTCATGATTAAGAGGCAAAGTCACAAACTACGGTTGACAATAAAAAAAGAGCTGGTTAGTGCTTGGAACAACTTCACAGTGTGTGTGAAGGCACAGGGACACCATGCTGATTTCGACATATTTTTAGGAGGTGAGTCAATGACACACGAGACAGCATGGCTAATTGTGTGGATGTTTAATTTGCATGCACCTTTATAGTCATTATTTAATGACACGTTTCCGTCCAGGGCCGAACTGTTCCTGATCTTGGTCTTGTTTAGCGCCTCCCCCCAGAAAACACTCGCTCTGCTGCTGCCTTAGACCAGCTTTGCCTCTGGAGCAGATTCCATCCTGTCACCTGTAGGGGAGGCATAGCCGAATTTCCAGGAACTCCTCTCTCAGTAGGTCATGCTCCATTGGCCTATGGTAGGGGAGGGAGCAGGTGGGAAAACCTCAAATTTTCTGTTTTTGATAAATCATCAACTCAAAGGAGTAAGAATTTTAAAAAGCCACTTAAAAGATGGCCCATGTGCTTCGAGGAAAACATTCTAGTGTCAGAGCGTCTTCATGTTAAAATTTTATTTATTCTAATTTAGCATTGGTGTTATCTATTACCAATGCTTGTTATTTTTAATTGTTTGCATTTTTTTGTTAATTAGTTAATCTACATTGTGTGATTGTGTGTTTTCCCAGCAGTTCTATATTTAAATAAATATGAATATTTGCACACCCTGGTCAGTCTTTCTGATATCGTCTCACGAATTGTGTATGTTGGACTTTAGTGACATCTAGTGGAGAGTTTGTATATTGCAACAATATGTCTCCCTTCTCTCCAACTTTTATTAGGGATCTCTTACATGGTACATGAAACATTATAGAAAACCACAAAAACGACTAGTCTAAAAAAACATGAAAAACAAGACTACTAATTTAGTTTTTATCACAGGGAAATTACAAATACCGAAAGAGTCTCTCCATAAATGCTAAGATGGCTAATCTGGATCACCCCCAAAATCTAATCATTTTGCCCCATTTGGGACGTTTCATAAAAATGTCATTATAATCTGTAGATAACTTTTTGAGCTATGTTGCTAACATGAAAACATAAAAAAGCATGGTGGTGCAGTGGCTAGAGCTTGTGCCTTACAGCAAGAAGGTCTTGGGTTCAAATACTGGCTGGCACTCGGGGCCTTTCTGTGTGGAGTTTGCATGTTCTGTGTGCGTGGGTTCTCTCCGGGTAGTCCGACTTCCTCCCATGGTCCAAAAACAGGCGTGTCAGGTTAATTGGTCCCTTGTTTTATGGATTTTCCTTCCACCTCTTATTGTAACCTTAAAGGTGCATTAAGGAGTTTTACAACCTTAAAAATACTTATTTTCCACTATAAATATTTTTTAATGATGTGTATAATGTGCCCTGACATATTCATTACAAGTACCTCTAACAGCGCTAAATTGTCACTTGAAAGTTGCAGTGCCAGTCCGGCACCAGAATTTTTTGGGGGAGAATTTGAAAGGAATGACGTAATGCACGCTCCGCCTGGTTAGGTTTCGTTTTGTCCGCCATTACTCCGCCAGATGCTTAGTGAGCAACAACTGAGCAGGATCTTCCAGAAAGTAAGAAAAGACCGACTTCCAGCACTGCCACAACTCCAGCACAGACTCCACCAGGTAAAAGAAACTTAAATTTTACTTGAGCGCGACTGAATGAGCGAGGAAGGAGTTCCCCTCTTCCGTGCACGCGAGCCACAGGGACGAGTTTTTCACTAAGCTGCATTACGCCCAAGGCCTGCAGGGGGCGCTGTTTTGCATAAAACGTGCAAACTCCTTAATGCACCTTTAAAGCTAGGGTTGGCAATTTGAATAGGTGGTGGTTGTTTCATCAGCCTAATCCGTCAGTGGCGGGCGGGGTTAAAGGAGCTATCCGTGATTCTGCACAATTTTGAGCCCTGACTTCAGTTTGAAATGTTGGCACCGCCCCCGAGCTCTCTGACTGGTTCCTCACGTTGAGAAAACCCTCCCACTCCCCCTCCGCTCTGCTCCCACTCAGCGTGCACGACGCTACATGCACATCCCATACGCGTGCACTATCGTCTGGTAGGAAACACAGCAGAAGCCACTTCGACTCTTTTTTGTTCAAAATAAATGGCCACTTCATCTCAGGTAAACCATATTTTACCTTGTCACTACATGTTCAATGCAGAAAGTAACTTGTTGCTCCTTCGGCTTCCATGCTGGTCTGTTTACCGGTGTTGTGCACGCGCTGAAGATGGCCTTGCTCCGCCCTGCCCCCACTGCTGCTGCGCTGTGACTGGAGGAGAGAGGTCCTCACGCTAAATCCCCAGGCAGCGCTTTGCGGGGCCAGATATCCAAAACACGCTGATCAATGTGTGATTTTTTTTTTTTTTTCACAGAAATGCAGCATGGACTTGCTAGTACACGATGTCAAAAGCATTTTTCTCGTAGTGGTTAAATTAAAATCGCGGATAGCGCCTTTAAGTGACAATTTAGTGCTGTTAACGGTACTTGCAATGAATATGTCAGGGCACATTGTACACATAGTTGTATTATTGTGGATTTTGACTTGTGTCCCTTTTCGCTCACCATAGTCCAGGCGGGATTGACAATGCATGCTGGGATATGTTGTCCTGGGGACTCAATAGTGAAATGTCAGTGTGACCAGGTGGATGTTAATAAACGCCAACCACAAGCTTCATCAGTGCGTCTTATTTCATCCGACATGGAATATTACATGGTGTCAGAGACTCGCCGGACCATACGCTTCTAAAAAGAGCTAAAGATGAATTCGTCTGGAGTGCCTACACCGCAGATGGACTGGGATTCGGCGAACCTTCCCGATGCATGGCGGAGATTCGTGCAGCACGTCAGGCTCACGTTTTCTGGACCGCTGAAGGGAAAGGAGGAAGCGACCCAATGCAGCTACTTACTTCTGTGGGTAGGAGAAAGAGGCCGTGACATTTTTAATACTTGGACGTTGACAGATGATGAAGCTAAAAAGCTGGATATTTATTATGGGCGATTTGAAGAGTATCTAATGCCGAAAACCAATACGATATTTGCAAGATACAAGTTCAATGAGCGAATGCAAGGCGAAGGAGAAACTTTTGAGCATTTCGTTACTGAGCTAAAGTTACTGGTGAAGCAATGCGGCTATGCTAGCAGTGATGAGATGGTGCGCGATAGGATCGTATTCGCCACAAACTCGCCCCAAGTGAGAGAGAAGCCATTAAATCAAGGCTCGGATCTTACATTGGATAAAGCAATTGACATCGCTCGCTCATACGAAATAGCACAAGACCAGCTGAAGACAATGGTGGCCCCACGTCCAAGTTCCCAAGCACCAATGGCAGCACACACCATTTTCTCTAAGCAGAGACACGCTCAACAGAGAAACACGAAGACAGGCAGCGGTAATAACCCGAAGAAAACATGTGGGAGATGTGCGCTGCCGTACAGTGACAAAGAGGATTGTCCTGCAAAAGGGCGTAAGTGCAAAAAGTGCCAGAAAATGAACCACTTTGCCAAGGTTTGTCGATCATCACAACACAAGTCAGACAACATATACCAGACAGCTCAAGCGGCACAGAGGAACTGTTTATTGACACTATCACCAAAACCAATGAGGGAGAAACTAATGAACAGGCATTCGCAGATGTTCAGGTAGGAGCACAGTCACGCAGTATCCGATTCAAACTCGACACTGGAGCTACCGCTAATGTCATTCCTGTTCGACTCTACAATAGACATTTCAAACATGTCAAACTGAGTCCAGCCACACGCTCTCTGTCAGGCTATGGGGGAGAGAGACTTGACATTAAAGGTACTTGTGAGCTCAAATGCAGCAGAAAAGGAAGTCACCACACGTTCATATTTGACATTGTGAACACAGCAGCCCCTCCAATCTTAGGGCTAAGAGCATGCCTTGACCTTAACCTCGTCAAGCTCATAATGTCAGTAGAGCCTACAGGTATTATGGAGGAATTTGCTGATGTCTTCAAAGGGATTGGAAAGTTTCCAGGGGAATGTAGTCTCCACGTAGACCCCTCAGCCATGCCTGTTGTGTACCCCCCACGGAGAATACCGTTCATGTTAAGAGACCGTTTAAAACAGGAGCTCGATGACACGGAAATAAACGACATCATCACCAAAGTAAGTGAGCCTACAGAATGGGTAAATGGACTTGTCGTCGCAGAGAAACCCGCAGTGGGAAACTCAGGGTTTGCCTCGATCCTCGTGACCTAAACAAAGCAATCAAGAGACCACACTACCCTCTTCCTACATTGGATGACATCACCCCAAAGTTGGCCGGAGCACAGTACTTCAGTGTGATGGACACACGTTCAGGTTACTGGAACATCAAACTGACACACGAGTCATCTCTGCTCACCACGTTCAACACCATTTTCGGCAGATACCGCTTTCTCCGTCTGCCCTTTGGAATCATATCCGCTAAGGACATTTTCCAGAGGAAAATAGACGAGACTTACAGTGGTCTAAATGGTGTTGTGGCTATTGTTGATGATATCTTGGTGTTTGGCAGGACCAGAGAAGAACATGATGCCAACCTCCGAGCCATGCTGGTACAGACAAGGGAGCGTGGTGTGCGTCTGAACCCAGAGAAAAGTGTCATCTTTGCAACCGAGGTGAGCTACTTTGGTCATAAACTGACACGTGATGGCATCCAGCCAGATCCAAAGAAAGTACAGGCAATCAGTGACATGCCGCCACCTGGAAACAAAAACGAACTGGAAATTGTCCTAAGCATGGCAAACTACCTGTCCAGGTTTGCACCAGGCTTGTCTGAAGTTAATGCTCCACTGCGCCAACTGCTCAAACAGGACACTGAATTCGTTTGGGACAAAAACCACGACAAGGCATTTCAACAAATGAAAGAGCTCATTACCAGAGAACCAGGCAGAGTACTGAGTTACTATGACACCACAAAGGAAGTGCGCTTGCAGGTGGATGCATCAAAACACGGTTTGGGAGCAGTGTTAATGCAGGAAGGTTGACCGATAGCATATGCCTCCAAATCACTCACTCCAGCAGAGGTTAATTATGCTCAGATTGAAAAGGAGCTTTTTGCAGTGCTGTTTGGGTGCAAGAGATTTCACACCTACGTTTATGGCAGGAAAGTTTTCGTTGAGTCTGACCATAAACCCCTTGAGCCAATACTGAAGAAACCCATCTCTTGTGCACTTGCCCGCCTTCAGCGTATGCTCCTACAGCTACAAAGATATGACATTGAAATCCTGCACCGTCCTGGCAAAGACATCCCCGTGGCCGACACGCTATCTCGCAAGCCACTACTAGATTATGACAGCACACTCAGTGAAGGCATGGATGAGCAGGTCCAGTCAGTGATAAAAAGCTTGCCAGTCAGTGACAAAAAACTGTCAGAAATACGCACAGTCACAGAAAATGACACACAGCTCAAAATGCTGAAACAAACTGTACTGTCTGGTTGGCCTGAGGACCGAAACAAATGTCCAGAAAAACTCCTTGACTTCTGGAACTTCAGAGATGAGATCTCATACTACGAAGGAATCCTGTTCAAAAGTGACAAAATCATCGTACCTGCAGCCCTCAGACAAGACATGCTGGAGAAAATTCACACTGGACACATGGGAATTGAGAGGAGCAAACAGAGAGCCAGGGACGCCCTCTTTTGGCCAGGAATGGGCAATGCAATAACCACCACTGCTGAAAACTGCTCTGTATGCCAGAAAAGGTGTTCTTCAAATACCAAGGAACCTCTCATATCTCACCAAATACCAAAAAGGCCCTGGCAAATTGTCGCCTCAGATCTTTTCACATGGAAAGGAGAAGAATACATGATCGTTGTGGACTATTACAGCCGCTACTTCGAGCTGGATAGGCTTCATTCCACCACTTCAGGCTCAGTCATAAAGAAGATGAAGGCTGTGTTTGCTTGACATGGTGTTCCTGAAAAGCTTATCTCTGACAATGGCCCACAGTACAGCTCACAGGACTTTAAAGTGTTTGCAGCTTCATGGGACTTTGAGCATGTTACATCAAGCCCTCATTATCCGCAGAGTAATGGGCTTGCGGAGAGAACTGTCAGAACTGCCAAGTCAATACTGGACAAAGCTTTCGCTCAGAAAACTGATCCATACTTGTCCATCTTGGAGCACCGCAACACACCCGTCGATGGATTCCAGTCGCCTGCACAACTTCTCATGAGCCGACGCCTACGCTCTGTACTCCCAGTCACAAACCAACACTTAAAACCCCATGTTACAGGCTGGAGAGCAGTCCAAGCAACAAAGAAAAAGAAACCAGCCACTCAAAAACTGTACTATGACCGCAGTGCCAAGCCGTTATCCACACTACAGCAAGGAGACAACGTCCGGTACCAGCAAGAGACTGGCAAGTGGAAACCAGCTGTTATCCTCCAACCAGCCAAAACGGAGCGCTCATACATCATCCGTACTGGTGAGGGACAGACACTCCGCCGCAATCGGCGACACCTAATCAACACCCGGACTCAACCATCACCCACTGAACCAGCATGTGACCAACAGACAACACCACAGCAGTTCCAGTCGGAACCAGCTGCAAAAGGGACAAGCACGCCACACACCAAGGAGAACACTTTGCCAACCAGTCGATCAGGTCGTGTGATAAAACCCAGGAATATCCTTGACCTGTGATTTGTAAAGGGTGTAGGCGGATCGCTGCCCTCTGTGACATGGTCACAGTATTTGATGTTCTGTGTTGCTGTATTCCATATATGGTTGTTCATAACTAAGAAACTACTACGGATTAAGAAAAAAAAAAAAAAGAAAAAACGCCACGTTGTACTGATGTTATTTTGTATTCACGGTCTGTTGCATGAGTGTGTAATCGGCATTATAGTGATGTTTTCTTTGTTGGGTTGGGTCTTCCAAAATAAAAAAAATAATAAAAAAAAAAAAAGAAAGGGAGATGTTGTATTATTGTGGATTGTGACCTGTGTCCCTCTTCGCTCACCGTAGTCCAGGCGGGATTGACAATGCATGCTGGGATATGTTGTCCTGGGGGATAGTGAAATGTCAGTGTGACCAGGTGGATGTTAATAAACGCCAACCGCAAGCTTCATCAGTGCGTCTTATTTCATCCGACATGGAATATTACACACATCATTAAAAATGTGTAACATATTTATGGTGGAAAATAAGTATTTTTAAAGTTGAAAAACTCCTTAATGCACCTTTAAATATTCACCAGTGAGCCTAAAATATTAAGAACATGAACTTGAAATATGTGCATTTTGCAGTCCTGCTGTGCAGGAAGCTGAAACATTGACCACGTTTTCCAACTATCAGCTGACCGTGCGAACATGCTCATTGTTGTGCAGGCACGCGCATGACAGACAGACAGGTGCGGCTGTGAGAAAAGCGGCTGCAGACAGAGAGGAGGCTGAGGGGATCATTACCGAGGTGAGTGCTGGACATCCCATGAGAAAATGGTGTTTTGGTTGTTTTAATTTATTTTATTTTTATTTTTTTATTCTCCACCAGAGAAAGTTTGTTGTGTTGACAGTGATGTGAGTCTGAGGGGAGACTAAACCCATTATGGGACAGTTTAAGGACGGACAAGGTACCTTTTGTTAGTTTGATTCCTGTTAAATTGACATCATCAGATTCCAATAAACAGGTCGTTTTCTCGTTTTTTTCGTTTTGGGGCAAAAACGAAAGAACGAGAATTCAACTCGTTTTCTCGTTTTCCGTTCTGACTGACAAAACGGATTTTCCACTGTTTTTTTCATTTTTGACAGGTAGGCGGGGCTTGACACTTCTCGCTCCTGATTGGCTCATGTTTGCACCGTGCTCTTCAGAGTAAAGGTCTGTCTTTAAACGATGTATGACTGTCTGACTGACGCTCCAGCCTCCTGTCAGTACTGCAAATATCATAGCCGTTGCATTAGTGTAACACACAAGCTCACTCTGTGCTGTACTGCTCTTTTGTCCTGATTGTTAGACGCTAACTGCATTTTTTTACACCCACTTCAGGAAAGTAGTTTTAAAAATGACCAGCAGGAGTCGCCCTGCGTGGATTTCCTCATCACTCCGTGTGTTCCGTGCTCAATATCTTAATCAATAGAAATTGGATAGATACACTAAAAATAAAAAAAGATTATTGTTATATTTTTATTTTCATGTTTCACCACCTAAATATCATTAAACCAGTACAAATCTGTCTCCAATACATATTTCAAACAGAACTTCTAGTAGAATACTTCATTTCCACAGACATGAACGCTGAAACTGGAGCCATCAGAATCACAATATTCGTTTTTGTGGTTGTACAGTGTACAATGAGATTGGAGAATTTCTTCTTACCAGTGCAGGCACAACAAATATAACAGTACTACATTTCCCTTGTTCCGGACTATAATAATAATATCTGGGATGAGTCAGTATTAGTCCTCTAATGTGTTGGGAATGGTCAGTATCCATTCTGATGGTCGTCTCATGTCAGCAGTGTGAACCCATGCTCTCAGATTGTTGTCATACTGGTGGTGTGGGTTGGTGGTATGGATTTACGTAGATGGAGTCTTTCTAAAGTGAAAGACTCAATCCCAAACTCTCCCCCTACCAATTTGCATATGTTTATTTATCTTTTGCATATTTCTAATCACATGAACATTCAATAATTAATCAATTCTATCTTTTATCTCACTCCTTTGGAGTGTCAGTTGCCTGCAAAAAGAGTTTAAGCTCTAACAGGAGTTATGGAGTTTGTCTAAATGTAGAAATTGCCATGTGCAAAGTCCTGAAACTTTGATATATAACTAATCAGGATATTTCCAGTAGTGGCAACAAAGACAGGAAGCTGCAGTGGTTGTTTGACACTGAGGAGCACGACCAGTCTAAAGTTTGGACACACTTTCTCGTTCAATGTTTTTTTCTTTTCTTAATTTTCATGACTGTCTACATGATGGGAGTTCAGTGTAGGTATCAAAGCTATGAATGAATACATATGGAGTGTGAAATAAGACAAAGCATGTTTTATATTTTCCTTTTCTCAAAGTTTGCACCATTTGCTTTGTTGACAGCACTGCAAACAACCGGCCTTTTTTTAGTTTCAACTTGGTTAAAAGAGACATTTTGACCTGGTGAGGATTTGAGGAGCTGCTCATCCAGGCTGGGTTCATGGTTGGTTTTGGTCTTTGGTCACATGGGGTCTCTGATTTATTAATTTCAAACCAAAAATACTGGTAATCTGGGTTAACATGATTGTATATTCTAAAACCTCTATGGCATATATCAGTAAAACTGGACTGCTGGCTGTCCCCTCTCCTCCCTCATATCGACTGTACCTGGTGCCTCAGCAGAACTCAGGACCTCATCAAGGACAGATCACATCCAGTTCTCAGCTTGTTGACCTGTTGCCCTTTGAGAGGCTTTACAGATGCATTAAAGTGAAGACAAACAGCCTGCAAAACTGCTTCTTTCCAAGAGCCATCGCCATCCTAAACTCTCCCATGAAACTACTGCTCAACAGTATAATGCAGCTGTGTCTCTGCTGCTGTTCACTGAGTCATATCCACACAATTCCTGCAATACAGTCACACTAAAGTGTACAATTCACCTTTTTACATTGTTATTCAAAATTCTTTGACATTAAAAAAAATATGAATCCTTTGTGACATTTATGTTGCATATTTTTTACATTTGTAATATTTGCTGTGCCTGCAAGGAGAAATTCTCCAATCTCATTGTGCACTGTGACAACAAAGAGACCATTCTGACTGTTATGGCTCCAGTTTCAGAGTTCATGTCATATGTGGAAATGAATTATGATGCTTCTCTGTCAGAAGTACCGTTTGAAATATGTATGGAAGCGAGCTGTTGTCCTGGTTTTATGATATTTACATGCTAAAAACATGAAATATGACAATAAACTGTGTTACTCCACTGATGACAAATGAAGGCAGTCCGAATACAGTCCAGTGAGGCTGGATTAATTAGAAATAACCACAGGAGATGTTTTTATTTTTCAGCACTTCAGCATATCTATTGATTATTAAGATATCAAGTTTATAAATTCGGTGTGATGAGGAGATCAATACAGGGCGACCCCTGCTGGTCATTTTTTAACTACTTTCATGAAGTGTGAATCGAAAAAATTCAATTTTTTTGTCCGACAATTAGAACCAAAGAGCAGTGAAGCACAGAGTAATCATGTGTGCGTAGTAGTAGTATTACTGCTATGAGATATTTACAGTCCTGACAGGAGGCTGGACCCTCCTCCAGCAGACAGACATTTACCGCTGTGTTGAGAAGACTTTTACTTTGACGAGAGCGGCCTAAGCCCCGCCCACCTGTCAAAAAGGGAATAATGGGTGGAAAATCCGTTTTGTCAGTCAGAGCGGAAAAATGAGAAAATGAGTTGAATTCTCGTTTTTTTCGTTTTTGCCCAAAAACGAAAAAAACGAGAAAACGACCTGTTTATTGGAATCTGATGATGTCAATTTAACAGGAAATCAAACTAACAAAAGGTACCTTGTCCAAGGACTTCACGTTATTTTATTTTATTATTTATTACTTTTTCCTGTTTAGTTGTGAGGAAAACGGAGCAAACCACTACAGCTTCCATCCTCAGACACCTCTGTTGAGAGAATTTAACAGATACAGTGGGGTACAGTGTGACTCCTTGTTTCCATATAACACATTTTTCCGCCCGCATTACAATAAACAAGAACATAAAGAATGATTTTTCTTTTTTTTCTTTATATACCATAATTCAGTTAAAATATAATTGTGAATTGAGGACCATTTATCTTTAAATATACCAGTTTTCATTTGCAATCTTGTGGTTGTCTGCTCCATGTGATACACTTCCTTTAATTTGTTTTTCCATTGTGTAGGGGTTGAGGTTAAAGTCAGGCGACTGTAATCTTTTTTTTCTTCTTCTTCTTTTTTGTGCAATCAAAAGTGAAATTGAATTCGGTTACAGTTTGGTACAAAATTGTTTGGGAAAATTCCCATAATTGTAAACTTTGTTCTAATGGAAATTTGACACCTAAACAATTTATAATTTCACCCTGAATATCTTTCCAACAATTTGTTAATTTGGGAAAATCCCAATCTCTTTACAATATTTTGTAGGCATATGATACACAACCGCTATTACGTAATTACTGTTTTTATTACAGGAATAAATAATTGTTCTATAGGAGAGGGTGGTTCCTGCAGGGACATCAAATAATTATGTTTATGTGGATAATGCTTCAATTGGCGATCTTTATGAAAATCTTTGGCTGGAAGATTATGTTTTTGTTGGAGTTGCTGGAAAGTCATTATATTACCATTTTACACCATTTGACCCAACATTTTGGAAATATAAGGGTTTTAGGTTTGATTCTTGGGTGTTTATTCTGCCAAACAAATTTTTGAGAACCATTTATTACTAAGCAAAGTGGACGTTGGCTTTTTTTTTATAAGTAAGGACTGAAACAGAAAAAGCAAGCGGGGTAATATCTTCATTCTGACTGTTTCTATTCTCCCCCATGAGAGGGGCAAGATTTTCCACCTAGTAAGATCTTTTTTATTTCATCCAAAGGTTTACCATAATTGACTTTAGATACTTGTGGTATTTCAGGGGTAATTTATATTTCCAACTTCCAAGATATCGAATTCCTTGATTTGAAAATTAAATTTACTTCTAAGATTTGTGGGCCACTGGCCTTTTAAACCTACACTAAGGAACTTTTCCAACCTTAATAAAACATTTTAATATCTTTTGTGATGATACTTTGACTTACAACTAGTTGAATGACCCCTCTGTCACAGGCTGAGGGCATCAGTATTGCTTTCACTTGGACTAAGCAGCTGTGAGGAGGGTGGTAGGAACCCTGCACACTAAAAAACTCCAAATGTGCGAAGTGCTTTATGGCATGCGTCACATCATGATATAACATTGTTTAGCTATAGATTCATTTAGATTCATTACCTCGTCGCTATCCATCCTTCACACAGCCACAGGAAACAAATGAAGGCGAGTTCAGTCCGACAGCATGCCACCGGGAGCAGCATTTTACGACGCCACGTGCTAGTCCTCATGGGAACTGTAGTATTCGGTCAGGCAAAACACTACTGCTTTTGTCCACTGGCGCCGCCAAAATCAACAAAAACTGAAAGTTCCTTAGTGTTGCTTTAACATCTCGCTTCCAATTTTGATTGATTTATTTGATACTAGGAAAGTTTGCTGAAGTGTTCTAAAGCTTTTATAAGTGGAGTTACAGAAGTGGTTTGATCACTAATGTACGTCAAAATATCATCGACAAAGAGGAATATCTTATGTTCTTTCTTATTCCCATTCTCAATGCCTTTGATATTTTCATTCATCCTGATTGAAGCAGCTCAATATTAATAAGAAATAACAGGGGATTGAGGCAGTCACCCAGCTGAACACCTCTTTCTAAATAGAAGAAATCATAGCGGCGAATATTAGAAGTTTTAAGGAGAGAAAAACAGAGGTGATCGTGTTTGGCACAGTGGAGAATATGTTCAGCTCCATATCTGTCAACAGGAATAACACTGACCTGGTTTTTGCAGCCTTTTGTTTTCTATTTTACTTATCTTGTTTCACTATATTCATTTATTGAGTCTTACTGATATTTTTTTGATCTTTAGAGCGGAAGTAGAATTTCAATTTCAGTGTAATGCTTTACAATGACAATAAAAACCTTTGAACCACTTGATAACCAGCCGGGTATTTGGTCTAACACATTTCTGTTATCATGTAAGAGCAAAGTGACTTTGAACTGGGCGGGGCCAAAGGCCCAAGCAGTCAATGAGATGCTCAAATGACGGACTCACTGCAGAAAACAAAGGCGCAGGTTTTAAACTCTGATCAGACTTCCCTGTAAGCTAACAAGAGTGACATGTCTTTATCAATCCAGAGACATCAACTTTCAAACAGGAACAGAAAAAATGCTGAAGGTTTCCTTATGCTCACGGTTCATGTTGCACCATCAGGGATAAAGAATCTGCTGACTGGAATTGCTTCCAAAAATGTCTTTATGTGTCAAATGTTGACACATCAGTGGAAGAGAAGCAGTGAGTAAAATGTGAAACTAAATCCTGTGTGAGGGACAGCGGCTTTGACCGTATTGTAACCTTTACAGTCCTCAGAGGATAGATTTGTAGAAGCCTCTTGTGCCTTACCTGGAAAGACACACTGTAGCATCAAAGTTCACCGTTCATCAGACCAGCTCCTTGCATCGACTGCACACTCAAACATAATAAAAGTTTCTGTGCTTCATGAAACTTTGGTGTTAATTTCAGGTGACTTTCAACATCAGAATGTGAAGCACAGTTTAGAACAGTTCCAGACATTTTATTATTCTTAATCATGGTCAATTTATGCATTTCCATATCCTGAGGTTTTCCTTTGTGTGTCTGAGATCATTCTCTGGATTAATGATCAGTACAGTTCAGCTGTTCCTTGGTACATCGATCCAGCAACTCTCAGGCAGGAGACTGAATGAACTCATCAACAAAACCAACCAAAGCTAACTTTCTAAAAAACCAAACCCATGAGGTACAATCACTGCCCGATGCAAGTGGCGAAGGAGAACCCTGACTGACTGCCTATAGCCAAACACTGAAGTTCACGGGAATGACTATGGGCCTGAACCAATAGCTTCAACCTATTAACGGTCTATAAAAGATGGACGAAACGTACGTGGCGTCACCCTTAGCATTCTGAAATCCCGTTTTGAGGATTCTCCATATTGCACATTTGAAAACCAGATGTAAATGTGATTTGTCAAGCCTGTCATGTGGACAGAGAAGACACTGTGATAGGGAGATTTCTGCAAATTATCATCATCAAATAAAATCAGCAGACGATTTTTTGTCAAGTCGACACGGTTGTGAAAACTAGTGATAGAGACCAGAACATGTCCTGAAACTGGGCACTTTATATGTTTATTTGCACTCTGAAACTTGCCATTTTTGAATGGGTTCCACTGAAACTCGGGCTCTTTTTGAAACCAAAGGTAAATTAAGTGTATTCCAAAAACTAGTATAGTCAATTCAGGAACTCTATATAGTTGAGCATTAAACCCGGGTGTTTACCGTCAAGGCCTATGATCCTCCTCCCAATCAGACTCAAACCGGAGAGTGCTAATCACTACACTACAGAAAACAAGGCTTCCATAAATTTGGTTTATTTTTCAAGGGGATCAACTTGCTGAGAAAAAATTTGACATCTTTGTGAGAAGAGAGATTAGCCAAGGTTTCATCCATCGCTCCTGTGCAGACTCATGTTCCTGAAGAATGTAAAAAATGTTGCTTTACTCTGAGATCCGTCAACGTCTCTTGCCTTCCTCTGCAGGTTGGACACCGAACTGCTGATAATGTCGACCACCAGGCTCCTTCAACATGTGCGAGACCCTCCTAAACCCTCAAGAACAACGTCAGGTGAGACCAAGTGACGACACTGCCATGGATTCCTGTTTTCATAAAGCTAATTTATGGTTTTCTTGCAGTAATTTGAAGGTGATTTTGAGTGTCATGCCCATTGCACAGATTGCGATTGGTAAGTCACAGATGTATTTTATTGAATTTGTTTTGACACACAGTATTTTAACTTCACCCTGACATCACCTCCCGTGCTCCCCAGGGTCAGTGTACCTGCAGGATTGTCCAATAAACCACTACATCCCCATCTACTTGATCGTGGCGGGGGTGTTTGTGTTGGTGCTGTATGTGGTGACCTGCTGTGTGCCGAGCACCCAGGAGGGTGAAGAAGAAGAACCGCCCACCCTGCTGACCCGATGCTGCAAATTCCTATACTTGCTGATACACCTCTTCTTCTTCTGCTGGTTTATTACAGGTCAGAAATGCTGATATAAACCAAACATCACACTCAATCACTTGTTTTCGCAGCTCTCAGCTCATTAAAAGTGACTATTTGGATTTACGAGGCAGGTGAACCCAAACGCAGACTGGAGCCAGCAAGAGTCAAAAGCAGGTTTTTATTCAAGGGAAACAATTCTAGAAATGACAATCCAAGGCCAGGGTCAAAGTCCAGTAAGCCAGAGAGACAGATCTACAGATACAGACTGGAGAAATGACACTAAATACACTTGAGCAGGGGAGGAGACGAAACATGACTGGAGAACAGAGTAGAAGAACATGAGGTGAGGCTACCAGGAAGTTGTGCTCAGAATGTGTTTATTGTATGACAATCCCATTAACTGTAGACTTTCATTAATCTACACACACTGAAATGCCTATAACTTATACGTAGATTAACAAAAGGTTCAGAGTTAGGAAACTTAATGCTGGTCAAAAAAAACTGTGTACCTTTCCCAGGTAACAGTTCATCTGTAGAGTAATCAGCTCCTCTGCTTCTGTCTCACATCAGCCATTGTCTATGAGCGCCACCTACTGTGGCAACTAGGGACAACACACACAAACACAGACAAAAGATGGCTTGAACACTTTCATTCAATGTTCTCTCTGGGACACGACTGCTTAACCATTGAGCCATTTTTCTGATTGGTTATGAAACACAGTTTGTCTAGCGGTGGCATTCTGAGTTATCCTCTTCACGTGTTCAGCTTCTGCTGCTCAGCTGCTGTTTTTCCAGCTCTTTCTATTGTTATTATGCAGCTATTCGAGGTCGTCTTCTAGTGGGAGAGATTAGACAATTATCTTCAGCCTACAATAGTTACATTCAGTAACTCCGTGGTGTGCAAAATGTAAGATGTGAAAAACTTTGTCCTTTGATATTTCAACTCTTTTTAGATGGATCGCTTTGTTGATTACTTGTTATGATCTGAAAATGAAGGTGAAAACACAACATTTTGATTGTAAAGTTTTTAAACGGTCATATCTGATCATATTACATTCAATTCATCTGCTTGTGTGTGAAGAGATCAACTGTTAAAAAAACACTTTTATTTTGTAGGTAACGTGTGGATCTACTCTGCTTATCAGCCAGACTACAACAAGAACACAACAAATATTGATCACTACTGCAACAAGACGCTCTACCTGTTTGCCTTCTGGATCACGACGCTGGTCTACATTGCCCTGGGTCTGGCTCTGGTCTGCGGCTGCTGCGGCTTCTTTTTGATTTGCAAACTTCGCTGAAAAATCTTCAGCGATGTTTTGAGAGACCATCCTGATACGAAGTGACGAGGAGACGGGATGTGTCTCACACTTCAAGAGTCAAAAATTTGTTGTTTCAAAAGTGTTAAAGGGGCTGTATCATGCAAAATTCACTTTTTGTATGTTTTAACCTTGTTATATAGCTATGTACTCACGAAAAACACCCCCAAAGCGTTTTTTTCCTTCGTGCCTGTGTGTTTGAGCTTTCCTCATGTTTGTGCTGCTCAGAGAGGCAGCCCCTCCCGCACCCGTGAAAACGCTCTGTTTCCCACGTTCACGTCACACGGTGAAGACGGCTCCCCTGAGCAGCACGGTGGATGAGTGGTTAGTGCTCTTGCCTCACGGCAAGAAGGTCCCAGGTTCAATCCCCGGACCGTGCGGGCCTTTCTGTGTGGAGTTTGCATGTTCCTCCCCGTGTCTGAATGGTTTCCTCCGAGATCTCTGGTTTCCCCCTTCAACCGATAACATGCACCATAGGTCAATCCTCCAGTCAGGTGATTCTGACCATTAACCTGAGTCCACATCTGGAGATGGGTCCCTGCAGCTGCCCACTGCTCCATACGGAATGCTTCAGTGGCATCGATGGATGGGTTAAATGCAGAGAACAAAATTTCGTTGTACATTCACTGTATAATGACCAATAAAGTACCTTACCTTACCCCCCTCCTGCAGGCAATCAGCGTTTCTGTTTTTTGTAACTCCTATTTCGAGGATAAACTTTGACCATCGTCTGAAAGCAACAGTCAAGCAAGAGTCTGAAGGGTCTGTGCTTGGTGAGTTTCTCACAGGAAAAGACGTTTTTGCGTGTGGAGAAGGTAGAGCTAAAGAGCTAAAGCCAGCCAGTGTATTTGTTTTGAAGCGCTGATTGGCTGAAGTACGCTGTCAGTCAAAGTCCACAGGGGGAGAGGCGGGATTTTCAGTGAAACAGAGCGTTTTCTCTTCCGGGTTTCAGAATTAGCCCCAGAAAATTTTTTATTTCACACAAAATGACTTTTCCTGAGCGCCAAAAATAAACTATTACCATGTTAATGCCATTTCTAGGGTTTGGACTAGCTAAAAAAGCATGATACAGCCCCTTTAAAGGAAAAAAATCAAAGCTTTTCTCTTCTTTTATTGATTTTCGTTTTGTAACACTTATTCAGTGAATTTTACTGTAAATGTTTAACTGCGGTAAAATATACACAGAATATTAAGATTATTGTCACTGAATATGAATCCTCAAATGAAATAAAATGTGTATTTTGTAAAAGAGAATCACAGTCTCAAAGCTCACGTCTCTGACTTCTGCTGACTCCCCAGAAAGAACACAATGTTTGAAGTATGTCCAGGTTTTAGAGCAAAATTGTCAAAAAATGTAAGAGAATGATGAAGAACACTGACAACTGCAATTTTTGCCGTAAACTACTGTGAACATTTGACAACTTAATTTTATCTAGAATTTCTAGAATACTATTTGATGTCCTTTCTGTGCCAGTGTTTATTCTCAGTAAAGTGTGGGTGAAAGTCTTGTTAATTTCTGCAGCTTTTCACAGGTTTTAACAATCTTGACCTGATCGGCTGGTGGGAGAGCAGCTTTCTTTCTGCTGCTCAGGATCTGTCAGAAGCATTGCCGCCATCTGCTGTCAAGTCTGGACTCTGTTGCCAGTTGGAGAGACCAAACAATAAAATTACCCCAACAACTGTGTTTATTATGCATTCTAAGTTAGCCCAAGACCCACCTGTCCACAAAGTTTCATTGAAATCCGTCCATTACTTTTTCCGTGATCTTGTTAACAAACCAACAACCCAACAAATCAACAAACCGACGTGATTACATAACCTTCATTATTAACAAGCGGTGACGTGTTTTTCCGAGCCGTCCATAAACGCACCATGAGCGCTCATGGCTGACCACTGGAGGAGCTGCTGAAAACAACTTTTGCAAACTTTATACAAACAAACCGTGTCAGGTGAGAAATGCTGTTACATGCAAAATGATGACTAGTTAATACACGCCAATATGTCACGCGAGTCAATAAGAATACTAATGTTGTTGTCAAGCTCCGCAGAATGAGTTGGAGGAAGGAAACATCTACATGCTGGACAGGAGGCCTGACGACCAGAACTGGGAAACACTAAAAGCAAAAACTGCATGAATGTTTAAATATGTAGTTTTTATTTAGACATTTTTGTTCATTTATTTTTTCCAGATAATATTTGATGACTGTAACTTTGCAGCAGGTATAGTTTATTATGCCATTTTGCTTCTTCTTGCTTGCACCTTGATTACTTTTGCACGTGCCATTAATTCCAAGTTGTGTGCCAAGTCGCACTCGATCTGACTACTGATCCTGTAGATGTTCCAGGGTCATTTTGGAGAGGATATAATTTAAAGAACTGCTGGTGCTGTGAATGACTTTGTGGTGCTTTGGCCACCAGAGAGAGGCTCAATTGGATGCTAGAGGAAGATAAATCACTCATTAGACCTCTGAATACTTTGTCCCACTCACTTCTGAGATGGTGGACCGGCTCTAACCCATGACCTTTCCATCAGTCTGACCTCTATTGTTGACCTGGCGGTGTGTTTTTTTAACATCACCAGTTTTAACCAGCAGGAAGCCCAGGTGGGAGCGGTGAGGAGACGCTACCTAACTTGTGAAGTGGCTGCAGATTTCATGTACCACGTGAGTTTATCGTTGATTATTTTTACAGTAGACTGTGAAATCCAGTCTTTACTCAGTGGCTCCACTTTTAACTGAAACAATCAAATGCCAACCTAAACCCCCATGGAGACAAAAACCCAATATAATCAATAAATTGAAAGGAAACTGCAGGTGTGCTGAAAGTAGGTGAAGGAAGATGACAGTACACTATCAGGTCAAATGTCAACAACTCAAAATTTACAATCATGCAGTTAAACAGTCAACATGTCCTATTTCTCTCAAATGAGTCACTGCATGGCTCTCACTGAAACCAGGTTTTTACTCTGTTTTCTGCTCTCCTGCTTCCCACCCAGAACTGTTTCACACTTTCAAATCAAGTTTCGCATCAAGTTGTTTGATGGATTTTCCTTCCACCTCTTTATTATATTCAATATACACCAATGAACCCAAAAAATGAAGACCAAGAACCTGATGTATGTGCATTTTGCAGTCCTGCTGAGCAGGAAGCTGAAACATTAACCACGTTTTCCAACTGTCAGCTGACCACGCTCATTGTTGTGCAGTCGCGCGCATGACAGACAGACAGACAGGAGGCGGTCATCCAGCAGGTGAGGCTGTGAGAGAAGCGGCTGCAGACGGAGAGGAGGCTGAGGGGATCATTACCGAGGTGAGTGCGGGACATCCCATGAGAAAACGGTGTTTCTGTTGTTCTTGTTTGTTTTGTTTTCTCCACCAGAGAAAGTTTGTTGTGTTGATGCTGATGTGAGTCTGAAGGGACAGTTTAAGGACTTTACGTTATTTTATTAGTTATTGTTTTTTCCTCTTTAGTAAAGCGGAGCAAACCACTACAACATCCATCCTCAGACACCTCTGTTGAGAGAATTTAACAGGTACATGGTAAATTACTACTCCTTGTTTCCGTAGAACACATTTTTCTGCCTGCATTACATTAAAACAACAACAAAAAGATTTTTTTTCTTGTCTTTATATTCTAGAATTCAGTTAAAAATAGAATTGTGAATGGAGGACCGTTTATCTTTAAATATGCCTGTTTTCATTTGCAGTCTTATGGTTATCTGCTCCGTGTGATACACTTCCTTTAAGTTCTTCTGCCACTGTGTCATAGTGGGGGGTTGAGGTTAAAGTCAGGAGACTGGAATCTGTTTCTTTCTTCTTCGTCTTCTTTTTTGCGCAATTAAAAATGAAATCAAATTCGGTTACAGTTAGGTACAAAACTGATTGGGAAAATCCCCATAATTGAAAAATTTGGTTCTAATAGAACTTTGACACCTAAACAATTTATAATTTCACCCTGAATATCTTTCCAATAATTTTTTAAATTTGGGAAAATCCCAAAATATGTATGTTCCCCCACACCACCACAACCCCTCCAACATTGGTCTGAAGTTCTACAGAATTTGGATGTGACAAAGGGGGTTCTAAAAAAAAATTGAATTTTGGTTTTCCATTCAAACTCTCTTAGTGCTGGACTGTTTGTTACCCTTTCTGCATTGTTTTCTCCCACTCTTCATCCTTGATCACTATGTTCATTTCAAGTTCCCGTTTTCCTTTAACATCATTTGTATTCTCCATTCTGTCTTCTTACAATATTTTTTAGACATATGATACTTGTCTGCTATTAACAGCCATTTTGATTACAGGAATAAAGAATTTTTCTGTACGAGAGATGAATATAATTATGTTCATGTAGATAATGCTTCAGTTATCGATATTTATAAAATCTTTGTCTTCTTGACCCAACATTTTGGAAATATAAGGGTTTTATGTTTGATTCTTGGGCGTTTATTCTGTCAAACAAATTTTGAAGGCCATTTATTAAGCATGGTGGACGTTGGTGTTTTTATAGGTAAGGGTGAGCAGAAAAAACAAGCGGGGTGACATGTTAATTCTGACTGTTTCTATTGTCCCCACAAGTGAGAGAGGTAGGATTTCCCACCTAGTAAGATCTTTGTAATTACAGGGGTAATTATAATTCCAAGATATCGAAATCCTTGATTGGACATTTGAAAATTAAATTTACTTCGAAGATTTGTGGGCCACTGGCCTTTTAACATCTTGTAAAGTTTGCTGAAGTCTTCTAAAGCTTTTATAAGTGGAGTTACAGATGTGGTTTGATCACTAATGTACGTCAAAATATCATCGACAAAGAGGGATATCTTATGTTCTTTCTTATTCCCATCCTCAATGCCTTTGATATTTTCCATTCCTCCTGATTGAAGCAGCGAGTGGCTCAATATTAATTAGAAATAACAGGAGACTGAGGCAGTCAACTTGCTAAACTTGAGAGAAAAACAGAGGTGATCATGTTTGGTGCAGTGGAGAATATGTTCAGCTCCATATCTGTCTATTTCACAGGAATAACACTGACCTAGTTTTTGCAGGTTTTAATTTCTATTTTACTTATCTTGTTTCACTATATTCATTTATTGAGTCTTGCTGTACTGCTGTTTTTTGATCTTTAGACCAGAAGTACAAATTCAGTTTCATTGTAATGCTTTACAATGACAATAAAAACCTTTGGACCTCTTGATAACCAGCTGGGTATTTGGGCTGACACATTTCTTTTTTCATTTAAGAGCAAAGTGACTTTGAACTGGGCAGGGCCAAAGGCCCAAGCAGTAAATGAGATGCTCAAATGATGGACTCACTGCAGGTACAGGCTACAAAGGAGCAGGTTTTAAAAGAATACTCCGAAGATTTTGGACCCACGCCCTATCCCGATCATTTCCAGAGTGAGATAATCTCATAAATACCTTTTTTGTGTCCGTGCGTCCAGTGCCTGGCTAACAGCTGTTAGCATCGTAGTTAGCTTAGCTCAACTACGGCAGGTGAAGAGGAGACAGAGCCAGACTGAGAAAGTGGACAAAATACTCCTTCCAGTGGTCCAGGGGACGGCGTATTAGCACGTGAAGTAAATCCGAATGGTTATAAAGAATTTTAAAAGCTTTTTTTTTTTTTTTTTTCAATCCGTTAAAATAATGTTTTGATCCTCACAGACTTGAGCATGCGCAGTGCTCCGCGGAAGGATATACCGGAGCACAGCAGTAGAAGCATAGACTCAGCCGTGTGCGCCTGGTATATCCTTCCGCAGCGCACTATGCCTGTGCAGATCTGTGTGTATCAAAACGCTATTTTAAGGGATTGAAAAGAAAACACGTGTTTTAAAATATTTTATAACCATTCAGATTTACTTCACTCGCTAATACGCCGTCCCCTGGACCACTGGAAGGAGTATTTTGTCCACTCTCTCAGTCTGGCTCTGTCTAATCTTCACCTGCCGTAGTTGAGCTAAGCTAACTACGATGCTAACAGCTGTTAGCCAGGCACTGGACAAACGGACACAAAAAAGGTATTTATGAGCTTATCTCACTCTGTAAATGATCGGGATAGGGCGTGGGTTTAAAATCTTCGGAGTATTCCTTTAAAGTCTGATCAGACTTCCTTGTAACCTGACAAGAGTGACTTGTCTTTATCAATCCAGAGAGATCAAGTTTCAAACGGGAACACAAAAAAAAAAAAGCTGAATGTGCCAAGATTTCATCCATGGCTCCTGTGCAGACTCATGTTCCTGAAGAATGTAAACGGTGTTGCTTTATTGACCGTCACCGTCTCTTGCCTTCCTCTGCAGGTTGGACACCAAACTGCTGATAATGTCGAACATTGGGGTCATTGGACGCGTGCGACACAGCATGAATACATGGCCGTGGATTCTTGCAGTTTTTCTTGCAGTAATTTTTTGGGGGTTTTTTAGTGCTATCCCCATTGCACAGATTGCGATCGGTAAGTCACACATCTGTCTTATTTAATTTGTTTTGACACACAGTATTTTAACGTCATCCTGCCATCACCTCCCGTGCTCCCCAGGGTCAGTGTACCTGCAGGATTGTCCAATAAACCACTACATACCCATCTACTTGATCGTGGCGGGGGTGTTTGGGTTGGTGCTGGGTGTGGTGACCAGCTGCCTGCCGAGCAACCCGGAGGGTGAAGAAGTAGCACCGCCCACCCTGCTGACCCGATGCTGCCAATTCGTGTACCGGCTGATATCCCTCTTCCTCTTCTGCTGGTTTATCACAGGTCAGAAATGCTGAGATAAAACCAAACATCACACTCAGTAATTGTTTTGACAAGATTGGCAACTGATCCTCTCAGCTCATTAAAACTGGCTGTTTGATGTCACGAGGCAGGTGAACCCAAATGCAGACTGGAGCCAGCGAGAGCCAAAAGCAGCTTTTTATTCAAGGAAAACAATTCTAGAAATGGGAATCCAAGGCCAGGGTCAAAGTCCAGTAGGCTGGAGAGACAGATATACAGAGGACAGACAGGAGAAATTAAACTAAATAGACTTGAGCAGGGGAGGAGGCAAAACGCGACTGGAGAACAGAGTAGAAGGAACATGAGGTGAGGCTACCAGGAAGTTGTGCTCAGAACTTGTTTATTCTATGACAATCCCATCAACAGTAGACTTTCGGTAATCTGCTCTCACTTAAATGTACTTGTATGTAAATTAACAAAAGGCTCAGAGTTAGGAAACTTAAAGGTGTAATACAACATTTTGATTTCCGGGTGGATCACCTAAATAATTGGTGGGTCTGTTTGTCAATCATTCTGACGAGCTGCTTTCGTAAGGCGGTTCTACGTGCTTGCGCCCAATCAGCTTCTCCCTTTTGCGCATGCGCATTCAGAGTGTTTATGTAGCCGGTGAGCTTCTGAGCTCGTACTTACCGATGGCGAGTCTGACATAATGAAACTGTAGCTGTTTCGGAAAAAAAAGCTTTATTTATGAGCGAGGCGGATCGCAGAAACTGTACAGAGCCGTGCACGACGGAGAAGAGGAGATCGCGCTCGTACACTTCCACGTTTTCTGGGAGAAGCAGGAGAGCCGGGCGGATGGTCTGGCGCATGCGCGTTGTTCAAAAAGTGAGTAACAGACGTGGGGCTTCGTCTTTTCGAGAAAATGTTGTATTCCACCTTTAATGCTGGTTAAAAAAAAAAAAAAAAAACTGTACCTTTCCCAGGTAACAGGGCATCTGGAGAGTAATCAGCTCCTCTGCTTCTGTCTCATGAGTCATTGTCTATGAGCGCCACCTACTGTGGCAACTCGGGACAACACACACAAACAGACAAAAGATGGCTTGAACACTTTCAGTGTTCCCTCTGGGACACGACTGCTTCACCATTGAGCCATTTTTCTGATTGGTTATGAAACACAGTTCTTCTAGCGGTGGCATTCCAAGATCAATATACTGTTGTTGTGTTTATTGAAACAGGATATTACTTTAATAAAGGCATGCAGACTAACAGAATTTCCCCAAACCTTCCTGTCTGTGCAGAGTAAAGTCGAGCTCAACAGGCTTTTCTTTCTCAGACTGTTCCCTTGACTTTGTTCGATGGGTTTCTGAAGGACATCGCTTGTGTCTTATAAACCTCACTGACTCACATTGACACCTACAGGCAAACTTTGGGAAGAAACTGGCATACCTGGAGAAAATCATTGCATCTCCAAGGAAAATATACAACAAAATACTCAAAATCTATTCAAACCAATGATTCTCTCATGGTGAGGCATGGCAGTTAACCTCTTCACGTGTTCAGCTTCTGCTGCTCAGCTGCTGTTTTTCCAGCTGTTTCTATTGTTATTATGCAGCTATTCGAGGTCTTCTTCTAGTTGGAGAGATTAGACAATGGGGTATTTTCACAGCTTCACTACTTCCTGAAAATAACTGTGCACATTCATTTCCTGTCTTGCATTATTGGCCAAACTGATTAATCCAGGTGTGTCTTGTTTAGACTTCTGCAACAAGACACACCTGGATTAATCATTTTGGCCAATAATGCAAGACAGGAAATGAATGTGCACAGTTAATTTCAGGAAGTAGTGGAGCTGTGAAAATGGCCCATTATCTTCAGCCTGCAATGGTGTGCAAAATGTAAGAAGTGAAAAACTGTGTCCTTTGATATTTCAACTCTTTTTAGATGGACGTTGTTTGTTTGAGAATCTCATTACCTGTTATGATCTGAGAATGAAAGTGAAAACACAATATATTAATTGTTGATTTTTTTAAACGGTCATATCTGATCATATTACATTCAACTCATCCACATGTGTGTGTAGAGATCAACTGTTAATAAACACCATTTTTATTTTGTAGGTAATGTGTGGATCTACTCTATTTATCAGCCAGACTACAACAAGAACACAACAAATATCGATCATTACTGCGACAAGACGCTCTACCTGTTCGCCTTCTGGACCACTAACCTGGTCTACATTATCCTGGGTCTGTCCCTGGTCTGCGGCTGCTGCACCGCCTTCTTTACTTGTGTACTTGGCTGCAAAATCATCAACGATGTTGAGACACCTTCCTGATGCGAAGTGACGAGGAGACGGGATGTGTCTCACACTTCAAGAGTCAAAACTTTGTTTTTTCAAAAGTGTGAAAAGAAAAAAATCAAAGCTTTTTTTTTGTTTCATTGATTTTCATTTTGTAGCACTTGTTCACTGAACTTTACTGTAAATGTTTAACTGCTGTAAAATATACACAGAATATTAGGGTTATTGTAACTTGAATCCTCAAATGAAATCAAATGTGTATTTTGTTAGAGAATCACAATCTCAAAGCTCACGTCTCTGACTTCTGCTGACTCCCCAGGAAGAACATAACATTTGAAGTATGTCCAGGTTTTAGAGCAGACTTGTCAAACATGTAATAGAATGATGAAGAACACTGACAACTTGACCTGATAGGCTGGTGGTGGAGCAGCTTTCTTTCTGCTGCTCAGGATCTGTCAGAAGCATTGCTGCCATCTGCTGTCAAGTTTGGACTCTGTCGACAGTTTAAGAACAGCAGCTTTTCATTGCATTTGTTTGCTTTTTCTTTTTCCACTTTGCACCTTGCATTTTCATCCAGCAGCCAGTTAGAGAGTCCAAACAAAATTACCCCAACAACTGTGTTTATTATGCATCCTATAACACAGAAATATATAACCATATAATTTACATACAAAATACAAAATGTGATATTTATTCATGTGTGATTAGAATATAACTTCACAAACGATGGTTGAAAATAAAAAAGAGCTGGTTAGTGCTTGGAACAACTTTATGGTGTGTGTGAAGTTATCTTTTTAAAGTGTTAGGGTGAAATGGTGAAATCACATATGTCAGCAGGATTTGCGGGCGAGGGCTGCCAGTGCTTTGGCGTGGACGGGCTTATAGAGGAGAGTGAAGCTGGAGGGGCTGAGCTGGCCGTTACCCTCTGCGTCAACTTTACCCATCATCACGTAGTTCAGTCCTGAACAAGAAACACATTCAGAAGAAATATGTCAAACATTCTCATAAAAATGACTTAAAAATGAAACAATTTAATAGTGCACTTCTCAAAATAATACAGAGTACTTTTGTTAAAAAAAGGAAAGAGTTTCAACAGAGTTTCAGTTTTCAAATTGTTGCAATTGCTTTATTAAACAATCACATCATCTGCATAAAGCGAGATTCTCATTAGATTAGACTTTCTGATATACCCTGACTATAAAGATGAAATATTGTCAATAACAACTCCAATAAGTAAGTGCTCGAGCTTGAAGGGTGGATTAAATACAATAAAGCATTTTAAATATTAATTTTGCTCAGTCTGAAGGAGAGATCAAATCTGAGGTGAGAAGTGACATTGTTATTTCTGCAGATTTAGAAAGCCTAAGTTTCCAGTATGAATTAACGAAAAAAGTATAACAATGAGAGAGTGATGCAAAAATTGTGTTTAAAGTGAAAAATTACTGATTTGAAGTTATGTTTTCAGCCGTTGGTTACTTATTCCTTTACTGATTTAAACAAGACATATTTACAGTATCAAATTTCTATTCTTTAGAGTTCAGTGACGCCTGCAGAGGTCATTGGTACGAGTGTGGGTTGTGCTTCGAGACCGTCCTGTATATTTTCCTCCCACAATAGAAAACATGCTTTTGAGGTTAATTGTTGACTCTAAATTGCTTGTAATGGGAATGTTTGTCTCTCTGTGTTCGCCCTTTTTATAAACCCAGAAGACAGCTGTTTGTACCTTTAACCACCGCGGGGCATCTCTTGCAGGCGGAGCTCAGCGTGACCGACATGACGGGTCCCGATCTGGTGATGTTGAGGCGTCCGGCTTTGTAGGCCTTAATCAGGAACACTTCGATAGTTGCTGAGCCTCTTGGTCCGGGAGTCACGGATGTAACTTTACCGGTGATCACTGAAACAGACGCCAAAGGACATTTTCAGGTGTTGTCATAGAAAATGAAACGAGCAGTAAGGACTCCTCATGTAGTTTCGTACCAAAGTCATGGGGGCAGAAGCTTGTTTGAAGAGTTCCTTCCCTCTTACAGGGTTGTGTACACAGTGGGTTCAGTGGCAAAGCTGTACACACATAAACAAACATAAGTAAATGCTGAAAACATAACCTAGCGTCCTGGCAGAAGTATCTCAAAGTGTATACATTAAGTGAAACGGCTGAGCTGATTTAACTCCACCTACGTTTCTTGCTCACTGCAGGCTTCCTGGTTACCGTCTTGCTCGGTCCTGGTTTCGGTGATGGTTTTGGCTTTTGTTTAGGTTTGGCTGTCGGTTTAACTCCGCCTCGAGGTGTTGGCTTTACTGGCTTGATGACAGGTTTTCTGGTGGGTTTGGTCTTCAGTGCAGGTTTTTGAGTGGGTTTAACCTTGATGCTTGGTTTGAGTGTCGGCTTGATAACCTTGGCTTTGGGGGTCGGTTTTGGTTTGGGTGTCGGTTTTGGTTTCAGGGTAGGTTTAGGCTTGGGTGTAGGTTTAGGTTTAGGTGTGGGCTTCCTCACAGGTAGCTTGGGCGTGGGTTTGGCTGGTTTGGGTTTAGGCGTGGCTTTGACTACAGGCTTGCCGGTGGGTTTACGGAGCGGAGGTTTCTTCACAAGCGGCTTCTTGACCAGCGGTTTCTTGGGAGGCTTTGGCGTGGGTTTAGACACCAGGCCCGGTCTGGGTTTAGGATTTGGTTTCGGGGTTGGTTTGATGGGTTTGCTGGGCTTGATTTTCTGTGGCGTGGACGTGGTCTGAGGACTGTGGATGAAATCTCCTCCTGCAGTGGGCCTTCGAGACCCCCGGGGGACGCTGGAGTAGAAGGCCATGAATCCATCTGAGGTCACGCTGAGGTCGGACACAAACTGGACCAGGAGCTCATTGCCATTCGTCACAATAGTTCTAAGCAGATAATTAGAAGATAAATGAAGACGATTGAATGAAAATGAGCTGTTATGTGTACTGAAATGGTAATCTCACCCTGGTGCTCTGTCGCCGCAGAATTTCCCGATCCTCCTTGAGTCGTCGGTCTCTCCCCCATTAAACAACGCCACATAGTCATATCGACAGTACGTATCGGGCTCCAGGTCCAGCTTCTGAAAGTTCACCTCGATCACCTAAAAAAAAAGAGGTGGCAACGCAAACTATGAATTCCAGACAGGGCAGGCTGCAGGTTTATGTTTATTCCTGAAAAACGTTGATGAAGCGCGTACAGTGCAGACAGAGGAAGGTGCCGGTGGAGTTACAGAGAAGCATTTACTCCCTCTCCTGGCCTTACTACCCTTCCTCTCTCTTTACATTCAGCCTCTTGACACACAAACACGCCTGCAGGGGCTCAATGAAGCCTTTCATTTGGACTCCGTCACTACATCGGGAACCCGAGGTTGAACGTTTCCGTGTGACGGGCCCCTTCAACACTATTTTCATTCCTTCTTCTCGTCCAGCATCAACGGAGATTTAACACACCTGAATAAAATTCCAATAAATACACGTCTCCTTTCTTTTCTGGACCAACCAAACTGCGAAAGTATACTAGTTTATGATCACAAGTGAATGAATTTTGACCAGGGTTTGCTCTTAGTTATTGGGTGGCTAATAATGAATGTGTTCATTTGATTGAGACATGTAAGAAGGACAGTGTGATGGTCTTACATTGCTTGGCTCTACGGAGATGTGCCAGGAGCAGCTGATACCTGCTGGGTAGTTGGAGTTTGGCCAGTTGGGCGTCCGGACGGAGCCCTGAGATTTGGTCAGCCGCCCTCCACAGAACTGATTCTCTGTGAGAACGATTCGAAAAGGACAGAAAAAGAGAAAGAAATGGAGATACTGCATCTGAAACATTATAAAACATCCTGCTCTGCAAGAATTTAGGCTTCCTTCCATCAGAATATATACAAACATCGGCGATAGTAAGATTTGTCTCTGGAAAATGATCAAAACTCTGCAGCTGCGTTCTGCATCCACACCCTCCATGTGCGGCTTCCCGGCGTTGAAGGAGGCCAGGAAGCCCCGCCCCCCGGTGGCCTCGTCTGACACCATCTCCAGCATCATGGTGTTGGAGGTGGAGATGAGGGCGCCGGGCCGGAACGTCCCGCAGAAGCGGCCCAGCTTCTGCACCAGGCGGGTGTGGCCGTTGTAGACGTCCAGGTAGTCGTAGCGACAGGTGGGGTCGGCCTCCAGGTCAAAGAGGCGGAAGGACAACATGACCACGTGGCCCTCGGGGACCTGGGCGGAGTTTGGAAAGAAAGATGCAGCTCTATATTTTGTATTTTTTGCAAAATGTTGTTTCAGATGCCTGGCTGATGGGTGACTCACAGTGATGTACCAGGTGCATTTGCTGTTGGGTTTGTAGTGACTGGGGAAGCCTTCGCTCGCCACGATGCCGGAGTCTGTGACCAGGTGGCCTCCGCAGAGGAAGACCGGCCTGCAAGAGAGAAACTCCGGTCCACTGCATTGCTAAGAAGTGCCAGCTATACTGAAGAGCATTGAGGCCAAATCCTGCTCACACACACACACGCACACACACACACTTGGAAACCACAGTGGCACAGTCTGCCTCTGTTCTCGTCGGCCGGGGAGGCTCCCAGTGAACCCTCATGGTGACTTTTTTTTAAAATAAAACCTGTTAAATCCAAATGAGAGCGAATATGCGGCGTGCACGCCACGCCACGCCACGCCACGCTCTGACTGCACCACAAGAAAGTTAGGACGCGCTTCAACCGGCAGCCGCTTTGAAAACACCCAGCTTACACATGGGCCCCCTCCTTCACACTCAGATAAACACACATCAAAGCAGCTCCAGCCTCCACTTTTAATTTCGCCCCACTAGACTCACTTATTTAGACGCTGCATGTGGTCACTCGGCTTCCTGTTGAAAACGCGTAGGTGGATTTCATAATTAAGCTTCACTCGATTCTCAGTGGAGTTTTAAAACTGATCATGACTTCACGCAATAAGAGCTGTGATCGATGTGTTTTCTGAGCAACGCTTTCCAGGAATGTGTCGTATATGCACTGCGGTGGCGTCGGGCTGCACTCGGTCTGAATCTCTGGGAGGTGGAGTCCCTCCCTGCTGGCCCTCTGGAGCCACAGGCATTTGTTTGTCTCCCGTGTTCAATTTACACTGCATGTGGAATCGCTGCACACGGGCTCAGGAGTGAACATTTCAGTCGCTAAAGAAGTAGAATCAAGCCTGAAATCAACTGATTTTACAGTTTTGAACACATGAAAATGAAATAACACAGGACTGAGAGGAAGAGTTGGTAAATATCTGCCCTCTTAAATCACTGCTTTAGTTCCAGCGTGTTTTGGCTTGGCGTCCGCCTGCTCGTCTGTGTTTACAGGATGCCAACCACGTCTTCCTGACAGCGCAGCCCTCTGTTTCCACTGCACTCAGTGGTATTATCCACATCGCTGTCACCAGCAGAGGGAACAGAGAGCACACAGCAGGTCATCTGAACCGATTGAGTTTGCCACATGTGCAAATGCAGGATGCAAAAAAAAAAAAAAAAAAATGAAATCACCCCTCCACAGGAGAGACACGGGCAGCTCCTGAATGTGAAACGACTTCTTACCTTAAATCCGTGGCGTTGGTCTGAGTCTGAGCGGAGCTCCATCCTAATGCCAGGATGACGAGAAGGCACACTGTCAACTCCCGGTCCTCCATCCCGCTGTCCTCCCAAGACCAGGAAAGACGGGAGGAGGAGAAGAAGAAGTGAGAGGAAGGAGGGATAAGCCATGCAGAGGCGTGGAGAGATGTAAGGTTTAGAGAGAGGAAGGAGAGAGGAGGGGGGCTGATGTGACAAGGTGGTGCGTTCTGGGAGGGAGCAGAAGAAAGGAAAAGGTGGACAGAAGGTTATTTGACAGGAGAGAGGAGGGAAAACATAAATGACTCCTTCACTGCCAAACATAATGTATGTACAGTCCAGAGGGAAGTGACTTTATACAGAGTGCCAGTTATATTCCAGGCAGCTGTGTTGTTGATTAGCAGGGAGCGTCATGGGAAGTGTGTGTTTCTGCAGGTGTGTGAGCTGAAAGGGTCGGTGTTACACACACGTGTATAAAGAGCACTTCACTGCACAGCAGGCAAAGCATCTGGGTTTGTGTTATTATGTCCTCCAATTTGGCTCTGAGTCAGGGTTTCTGAAGAAATAATCAATAGGAGGGAGCCACACACACACACACACGTGTGTGTTCTTACACAGATCTCTGGTTCGAGCTGACCTCGGGGTTCCTGTCAGAGGTTTGCATGTTCGCCCTGTGCGTGGATTTGCTGCTGTTTCCTCCCACAACAATCCATAAACATGTATTTGAGATAATTGGTACCTTTGATTGGAAATGTGAACGTGTGTGTGTGTGTGTGTGTGTGTGTGACCGTCTGTCTCTGTGTTTGGACTGGTAGACGGAGAACGACTTCACCCCCTGCGACCCCACCCTCAATAAAGTTTTTCTTTGTCTCACTATATGTAATGGAAGTATTTATATTTATATTACTATTGAAAATGACAAGAATCTCAACATGAAAACAGTTTCAATGTTGCAAAATACAGTGAAAAGTTCCAGAAAAGGAATAGTTTGGAGCTTTTTTTGTGCGCCACTTTTTGTCCCACGGGCCTTATGTTTGACACCCCTGCTTCAGAGCAGGCAAGCATGACCTTAAAGTCTAAATTATGTCCAGCCAGGCACTCAAATGACGGTGTATTAAAAAGATAAACATTCCTTTTCACACTGAATTTACAGCGATGGTAGTTTGATTCAGTTCAGATGAAAAAAGAACGAAAATGACTGACAGAAATAGAGACTTTATGGGAAACTCGAAATATGTTTGGCTGAAATATTCCTCTGGCACAAAAGCAAACATTGAGGGAAGGACGTTAAAAATAAACACAATGTGGCTTTAAAATACCCTTTTGAGGCTCGTCATTAATACGATCCGTGGACATTACAACCATTGTCTTAATCACGCTGCAGCGAGGTCAGCGTCGGTTTGTCCGAACGTCTTTTGTCTTTTTTAAGCTGCGGTGACGGTTCTGGGCAGAAACCACAGCTGAGTAGCAGGAGCCTGCGGTCGGGCAGGAAAGTCTCCGGCCCGATCCGCCCGATCCGCCTTCCAGCTCGTTCTGGACGCTTCTGCGACTCCCGGCCGAGCGCCGCAAAACACCCAGGCATAAAAATAGACTGCAAAAGAGATGCAATCAAAAAAATAACTGTGTGCAGGAAGGGGGGGGGGGATAAATAAAGACTTCACATTTCAACGTCTTTCAAGTAGTTTTATTGTCTTTTTTTGTACAAAGAATTCACAAAAAAATATTAAGAAACTGTCGCAGACGCCACTGACTCCATAAAGCAGAGATACCACACGACCAGAACAGCGCCACAGAGAGGAGGAGAAAGAGGGAAAGACTCCAAGAGTTTGTTTTTTTTTTTCTCTCAATTAAAATTTAAGAAAATAAGAGTTGCATCCACCTCTTTCACAAGCCGTCACTGGCAGAACGAAAGCTCCTCCGTCTCACTGCAGGGCGAAACGCACCAATCCCAACACGCTCTCCTTTCTTTAGCCACAGATACATATGAAATAGAATTTAGACTCCAATTTTAAAGACTCTTCTAAAATACACCGTTTATGTGGATGACCGTATAAAAATATACACAATCTGACAAAATAAACCGGTTCTCAATGTACATTTTCTCACAGGTCAAAGTACTTTGTTCTCTTTTTCTTTGTTGTTGTTTTTTGGAGCTGGACTGTTAGTGAAAAGAAAAAATAGCTTCCAAGAGAGAGAAACAGGATCAGGACAGGAACAGGATCCCAGAAACATTCAGTAAGAAGTCAGAAACAAAACTCCCTTGGTTCCTCTCAGGAGTTCGGTTCGGCGCCGAGTCCATCGGGCGCCGCTTCGTCTCTTTGTAACACATTCACCTTCGTCTCATCTGATTATCTTACCACTTTAAATAAATACGCCGTGAACTATGAGAACAGCTGGACGAGAGGAGGAGGGGGGGGTGGAGCGAGAGGTGTCACTGGGAAAGTGTGTGTGTGCACACGTGTGTGTGTGTGTGTGTGTCCCCGGTGATTTGAGGCACCGTGCCTGCTGCGCTACATCCGAGTCCGACTCGACGTAGAAAGAAAACAAAGTGGCCGATAACGTGGCGCCGTTTCCGGCCTGAACCGTGGAGCGTGGACTGATGAGCACCTCGGTGTCCCGGCGGACGTTTTCTGAAACGTCAAGATAAACGGTGGGTCCGTCGTCTTTGGCCACCCACTGATAAAGTCTCGCCCGGCGGAGGGAAAAAAAAAAAAGGCAGTCAGGTTTCTGCTTTCTCCTCCGCCGCCGCCGCCGCCGCCTCGGACCTCTGCTCCTCCACCGTCATGTCCTGGCTGCCGTCCTCCATGACGGCGGCCTTCTCCTCGCCGCCCTCCTCCTCCTCCTCGTCTTCCGGAGGGACGTCGTCCATGTTGGTCTCCGTCAGCGTCGCCTCCGCCTGGTCGGCGTTCTCCTCGGAGCGCAGCGACAGCGGGAGGCACAGCTCCATCTCGTGGATCTCCACGTCGAAGGGAGTGGTGGGGACCACGGCGGGGGGCGACTTGCAGCCCGTGCAGCCCTGCAGACAAAACAATTTCATTAAGTTCCTCATTTTAACCATGAATTAAACTAATTTATTTCGAAATAAACTCATTATGTTTTCATTTTCTGGCTTCATGCTGTTTCGAGTCACGCGACTCACGGAGATGTTGATGGCCCGGGGCAGGCGGCCCGTGCGGATCCAGGGGTGAACCTGACTCAGCTCCCGCTTCTGCTCCTCCGTGAAGCGAGGCTGCTGCTTCTGCAGGTTCCTCAAAGCCTCGCGGTCCTCCCGCAGCACCGTCTCCATGTCTCTGAGGGGCAGAAGCAGCGAAAGTGAGTCACTGCCTGTTTTTGTACAACTCGTTTGTTGGGAGTACGCCAGATTATCATCTCTCTTAAAACATGCTTACTTTTTCTTTATTTTCTACTTTTATCCAGCTTTTGAGTGATTTGTCCAATTAAATTCCAACTAAATGATTTTCAAATACCCTTTTTGGACTCCTGAAGTGTGAACCGACGGCGTGGGTCACCGTTTGCCCTGAGTGTTACCTGGCAGGCAGTTGGTAGGTCATCATGATCTTGTTGTCGGTGTTGGCCATCAGCAGCCAGATGGGGTCCTGCAGGACGCACTTGATGAACTGGTCCTCGCCGCCGCTGCCGCCCCCCGCCGGCTGCTTGCGGGAGTGATCGTTCTCCGACGAGTCGATGCTGCCGAAGTACTTGCTGGTGTGGCTGCCCTGGCTGCTGCCTGATGGGACGAGGAGGGTTAAAGCGGAGGATTAACCGGAGGTTCGACACAAGGTGATGCTGAACAAGTTTTAGCGATAAAAAGTGGAGGGAGGTACTGACTGGTGCCGCTGGTGCCGGACAAGCTGCACCCGTGGGAGCCGTTGGATCCGGAGCCGGAGCCCGAGCCCAAGGATCTGGTCCCGGAGGAGCCCGAGCCGGAGGCGGCGGAGCCAGAGGCGGCCGAGCCGGTGCCCGAGCGGGAGTCTTCCGCTAGCAGAAGATCCAGCAGGTCGCTGGAGATGGACATGGCGTCGTTGGACTCTTGAGTTTCACCCTGATAAGAAACAAATCAACAAAAGAGTGTGGAGACGTCAGAATCGAGGCGCGTTTTCGAGGAAATGGCGTTTCCACCGTACGGACGGAGTTCCTACATTCTCATTTTCTTTGGAGGCGTCGTCGGAGCTGCCCTGGTTGGCCGAGGCCGCCGCCCCGGCCGGCCCGCCCTGCGCGGACGGCGCGGCCTGCTGCGAGGCGGCCAGCGCCGAGGCGACCTCCAGGCGGTTGCAGGGAGACTCCTCCAGCTGCAGCAGGTTGAGGGGGGAGGAGCAGCGGGACTGGAAGAGGGGGGACTCGGCGCCCTCGCGGTCGGCGGGGGCGTGGCCGTAGGACTGCGGCGTGCTGCTGCGGGACGGGGCGCAGGGCGCCGGCACGGCCATCGGGTTGGGGACGAGCGGCGGGGCGGCGGCCAGCGGCGGCGCCACGGGGTAGGGGAAGTTGGGGTTGTAGAAGTGTCCCGGCGCGGCGCCCGGCTGGGACATGGGGGGCGTCATCTGGGGGAACAGGTAGTTGGGCAGAACCAGGGCCATCATGGGGGGCCCCATCTGCGGCTGGGGGAAACGCGACGGGTCCGCCCCGGGCACGGCCTGGGCGAACGGCGGGTAGACGGGGTAGATGGGCAGCATGCTGGGCGGGAAGGGCGTGGTGGGAATGCTGGCTTGGGAGCCGACGGAGGGCCAGGAGCTGGAGGCCGTGGGCGCCCCCAGAGGCACGCTGAGGGGCATCTGCGCCGCGGCGGCCCGGGGGTCTCGGAGCTGCCCGCCGGGGCCCAGGGGGCTGTGCTGGTCGGTGGACTCCTGGTGTCGGAGTCGCTTCCCGCCGCGGCCGCGTCGGTGACCGGAGCTGCTGCCGGCGGCGGGGTAATCCCGAGAACAGCGCACTCCTGGGGAGGAAAGACGAAGACATCAAGACTGGAATCAGCTCTTTACTTCCAGTAGACCCCCTGGTTTCACACTGCATTTATTTATTTAATCCAACCGACGGCCAATCGCTGCCGACTGCGGGCGAAGGCAGGCGCGTCCCGGACACATCGGTCCATCGTGAGACAAACGCAGTGAGACAGATGAGCGAAACACTCACAACAAGCACCCGAGGGGATTCTGGGTCATCAACTGACCTTCACTGTTTTTGGACTGCAGGAGGAAACTCAAAGACCCAGAGAAAACACACAGGAACATTCAAACTCCAGAGAAAAGCTCCCCCGAGACTGAGCTGTGGATATTCTGGAGTTCGTAGTTTACACAGAAATGTAGAATTATTATTTTGTCTGTCAATTTAAAACATTGTTTTTCCGGCTGAGTCAAAGTTTGTCTGCTAAAACCGACTAAGCTGGACATGCAGCCTGTTCAGCGTCACATCTTTACTGTTCACTTACCAAAAACCTAGTAAATACAATTGTCATGTTTTTCCTTTGTTTGGTTCACTTTTCGTCAAAGGCAAATACTCCTGAGCCTTACAGGTTATTGATAATACTCAATACTTTCAAAATAATCCTACAAACTCATCTTCAGAAATTCTGAAGTGGCAAAAATGCAAGAATAACTTGTTTCTATAATTTAAAGCAAATTCCACTAATTAGATTTCTTTTATTTTTATTTGAGTCCACCATTAGAGTCATTTGTACTGTTTTAGGAGGCACATAGTGCTGTAGTGATTAGCACTCTCTGCTCAGTGGAAAAGTCCCCGGTTCAAGTCCGGGCTGCCTTCATGGCCCGTTTGTGGAGTTCTCTGGGTTTTCTGCAGATACTCCGGTTTCCTCCCACAGTCCAGAGTCATGATGAGGGCAGTGAGGGACGCTAAACTGAACGTAGGATTCAGCTCCGCAGTGCGATAGATGGATTACTGATCATTGATGTGGATCAGCTGAAGGCAGTTCGATTCGTCATGTGGATAAATCTGAACTCTCCGAGCATCTACCTCGTGACAGCGGGTTCGCAGTTGGCGCGTTGCAGCGCACGGTGGAGGACGCCGTCTGATCGAACACCCGCAGCTTGCTGAGGTCCTTGAAGCGATCGAGGAACGCCTGCTCCTCCTGCTGGGTGTGGGCGGACAGCACCTCCTTGGTCAGGCCCAAGCGGCCGCCGCCGGCGCCGCCGCCGCCGCCGGCCGGGCCCGAGCCTCCCGCCGCCCCGACGTCCCCCCCTCGCCGCCGGCTGTCCCTCTCCGGCTGACTGGACTGATGGAGAGGAGGAGGAGGAGGGGGAGGAGGGGGAGGAGGGATGGCTGCACTTGCAGGAGGCATTGAAGTGGTGGCAGGAGGCGTTGGAGTGGTGGTGGGAGGAGGAGCAGCCAGCGTCGGAGTCGTGGGAGCCTCCTCCATGACGATGTCTGAGAGGAGAGGAAACAGGAAGACGCACAGTTAATATCAAAGTCTTCAACACTAAAATACAGTTATTCTCCAAAACAACACCAAAGGAAATCTGAGAGAAGATCGACAACCTCTTAAAAAGACACTAAGAAGAGCAGCTCTTTGTTTAGTTTGCATGAAACTAAAAACAAACATGGAGTCAGATTTGAGCTGCTGAAGGACAGACGTGCTGCTACTGCTCATTTATCACGAGGTGAATCTTTAAAACCTGAAAAATGAGAAATGTGACTTTTATACTGCATCAAGTGCTATGCGTGAAACTGCGAGTGGAAAAAAATGATGCAAAAAAACACAAAAGAGGTGTGTTTATGTCCTTGACTGAACTCCACTTGAGCTACCGTCACATGGAAAAATGATTAAAGCAGATTATTGAGAAAAAAGTCAGAGAAAAAGAAGCAAACAAGCGTAACAGAGAATAACTTTTCGGTACACAAAAAGACAAAACTACAAAAGATGAAAATAAAAAGATCCACGAGAAGCTGAGGTGAGAATCACAGCTGCCACAAATGGAAAAACCTTCAAAACTCCCAGAACAGCGGAGTGTTGGACGCCACCCACCGGACTCGGGCGGCTTCTTGTCTCCCACGTGAACGATGGTGCTGCTGAAGCTGCACTGAGACGTGACCGAGGCGACGCTCTCCGCCTTGGCGGCCATGGTCAGAGGATGCAGGGGGGGCGGCTCGCCCACCAGATTAACGGCCGAGGCGCCTGCAGCAGTAAAGTTCAGCCGCGCAGACGTGAGTGAGGGACCGAGGCAACAAATTAAAAAAGAAAACCCAAAGAGGGCGGATGGAGCCGCTGTACCTTTGTTGCCGCCGCTGGCCTCCTGCTTGTCATCGTCGGACACCGAGGACGCCGTGCAGGAGGAGGAGCCGCACTTCCGCTTCACAGTGTTGGGAATGTTGCAGCTCTCCAAGTACCTGCGGAGCGCGACGTTACATAACCGGTGAAACGATGGAAAAGAAAACAAAAAGGGGAACTGCCGTATCGGAAGATTCTCTCTGTGCTCGTACCGAATGATGCTGTCCAGACAGTTGATCTGCTGGTAGGAGTATCCAGTGGAGGGCTCGTTCTGGACGAGCGGCGCGGGGACGAGAGCTTTCGGGGGCTTCGTCATGTCCACGATCAGGCCTCGGAACGGGTCGCTGTTCAGCGCCCGGAGCTTCGCAGCGCCTGCAGTGAAAATTGGATTTTTTCATTCAATTTTTTTTTACTTTTCTTCAACTCATGATGAACGGATGAGTGTTTTTTTTTAATTTGTACCGGCGTTGAAGTTTTTTCTCGGTGGTGGACGATTGCGAGACTCGATGAAAACCTGCTGCCCGTTGGTTTTGACCATGTGGACGTCCTTGCAGATCTGCTGGAACGTCATCTGCAAAAAAGAACAACGCCTTCAGCCACAGCCGAACCTCCGCTTCCTGAATCCTTCGGCGGCGCCGAGGCTCACGGGTTTCTGCAGGGCGACGGCGGCCTCGTCGGCGGCGGGGCCATTGCTGTCGCTGGACGAGGCGGCCGAGGCGCTGAGGTGCTGCTGGTGGGAGCGGCGGGAGCCCCGGGAGCCGCTGGAGCCCAGCGAGCTGTAGCCCTGCGAGCCGCCGCTGTGGACCGGCTGCACCAGGACGCGGTGGATCTGCTCGCTCAGCTGCACGACGTCCGGCGTGGTGACCCGGCTCTCGCAGCCCGGCGGCGTGGTGAACACGTCCTCGTTCAGGGGGCTCCTGGAGAGCAGATCAGGTTGAGGAGAGCTTTACTACTTTAAGTATTACATAATACCAACTAAACGGCCCCGTGAGTCAACGTCTGCACAAGCAGCCGGGAGTTTTTGCAGATGGTCGAAAACGCATCACTTCCTCCGTTTCTGAGTTTGTGCTGAAAGCGTGCGCGCATATGTGTTTCACTGATGACTAATGAACAAGTTTTAAAGCTCCTGCTGTGTGAATTTAAATCTCCACTTCGCTGAAACTCTAAGGAAATGAAAGAAACAGCAGCTCTGTGTCGGCACGTGCTCCAACACGGCCGCTGCAGCCTCCACTGTTTTCACAATCAAAGCCTCACCGGTGCCTGGATTATCTCCTGGTTTTCTCAAAGCGCTGCGAGGAGCCTCCTCACTGCTTTAATAAAGAACTGGCTGCAGCCTGATTGACTGAGTGGCTCCACCTGCAGTGTGGAGGCGTGTCGGCGGAACAAACCAAGTCGACAGAGCCGCTTCAGACGATGCACATGGACGATCAAGATTATGATCATTCATGTTAAAACGGTGTTTGTATTGAACACAAAATGAATTTTCTAAAAAAAATATTCAAAGATGTGAACAGAGAATGACTGTGAACACCTTTAAGAACACAGATAATGTGGCATTAGGGTGGATTGAGCCGGTGGGCGGGGTTAAACAGTGCCATCTCCCCCAGTTTGCCTCTGTGAAGCAGAGCGACTTGGCCGTGCTTACGTTCTGACTTTGTGGCGTCCCACGATGAACGCCACCTTCCTGCTCCAGGGGTTGACGAAGGACGACCAGCTGGTGTCGATGGTCAGGTACTCGCCGCTGCGGGCGCACATCCGCAGGGGGGAGTAGTCGAACGGCTGCCCCGCGAACTGAAAGACTGGGGAGACCACAGAGCAGAATGTTGAATGTAAAACCACTAAAATGCAGATGAAAACTACTCTTTCATGGAAATCCATGCATCACAGAAATGCGGTTTGCGCTCAGAGGAAACGGACTCACTCTTCTCGTGAATGGCCACCATCATGGGTCTGTCCTCGGGGTGGATGCAGAGCAGGATGGGGGTTCCCACCAGGTCCTGAGGCAGGTAGCCGAGCAGCGGCACGGCCCTGCAGACACGCATTCACACACCGTTACGGCTGCGGCGTTACGGCTGCTAAGGTAGATTTATTTAATGGTGGACATTGACTGTTCAATTCAATTCATAAACAGCGGTGGCCACACGAGATGACGGACCTCTCGTCGACTTCCTGGAAGAGGCAGCTGGGAGTGTGACTGGTGGTGAAGATCCTCTTGTCTGGAGGGATGCGGGGGGCTGCCGGACACACCAGAGAACCGTTACAACCAGAGAAAACACACGCAGCCATGAGACAGGCGAGGCTTTACGCATAAATGGGTGATTTACAAGTCTAAACGGCAGGCTGGCACTGGGAGTTCATGACATCCATATTCAGGGGAATCTGTTTTGAGGTTTCTTCATTGGTCTGTGCAGATTATTACTGATAAGGAATTCAACAACGGCTTCTCTCGCTTTATCAAAATGGTGCCTGAGATCTTGATTCAAAGTGTGTTGTCTTCGTCCACATACCCTCGTATCCCGAGTGGACGCGCTCTGCGATCAGCAGGCAGCAGGGCTGGGGCTCGGCGGCGTCCGAGTCCCGCAGGGTGAGCTGGTAGGGCGTGAGGCGGAACGGGTAGTAGCGCATGTCGCCGCTGTGCGTCCGGTCGGCGCTGATCCGGCAGAACATGGACTTCTCCTGGGTGCAGTCGACCGGCGGCGAGGCTGAAACGTCGACGGCGGGGGTCAGCGCGGGAAAGCGACACGTCGGCCGGTCGCCTCCCGGTTCGGGTCGGCGCTCTACCCACCGGAGCCGAAGCAGGAGGCCCAGGGTGGCAGGCGGCAGGGCGCCGTGCTGCTGTAGAAAGTGCTGACGTCTTGCGGGGCCAGCAGGTCCGAGAACACCGTCCCCTGGAGACACTCGGGCTTGCAGCGCAGCAGCGAGGAGCCCTGCGGCGAGACGTACACCACCTTCCCCGACAGGAAGGACACCGCCATGGAGAACGTGTCCTGTGGAGAACAGAGCGTTTAAGTTTCTGTTCATGGATGATTAACGTCTCATGAGTTTATTTTTTTTAAGTGTGCCATCTTACAGTGTTCTTGAGGGTGTATTCTGACGTGATGTTGTCCAGCTCCTCGATGGTGAAGGCGGACAGGTCCAGGCTGCAGCCGTGGCACTCCTCCACGCTCCACTGATGGTAATACTCCTTGTTAGCTGGAAACAGAGTCAAGCATGAAGATGTTCAAATGCATCATGGGTTTTTTTTTTTTTTTTGCATCTTTCTTTTGCGCGCGGTGAAAAGCGATCCTCACCTCGGACCTGCCGGACACACTGCAGCGCGTACTTCAGCGCGCTCAGGGTGCTGGAGTGTCCCTTGGACTTGCGCTCGGTGGGCAGGCGGAGCTTCAGCTCCTTGATGGCCTTCATCAGCTCCTTCTGCGTCTGGACCCGAGCCGACTGGTCGCTGCTGCAGCCGGAGGTGGAGGGGGGGTCGTGCTCCGAGCTGTTGGACAGCAGGCTGTAGGCCAGCGAGCCGCTGGGGGGCGACAGGTTCTGGGAGTTGGAGCTGGGCGGCAGGGAAAAAATGGAGCCGTACAAAACATCAGCTTCAGGTCCAGTCTGACCACATGCACACCATAATTTAAATTTTTTTTAAGCTTTTTAAAATATCCATTGCTAAATATGGCTTCAGTGTTTTGTTTTTATTTGAGTATTATAAAAAAAAAGACCTTATCTCAAGTTATGTAATCAATGGCTCAATACTACGATGTTGCGTAACAGATCAGATATGAGAAAGTTACTGCAGATCATAAAGTCGTGTGAGGTTTATGACAACAACAAACAGCTTTACAGAGATATAGTCCCCGCCAACTGTCAGTCTTCTTTGAACTTGCTACCGATTTGCTCAATACTACTGAAAGATAAATACTGCATGTTTCCTGACTGAACTGTAACTGAGATTTTTGTTGAATCAAGGTTGCTTCAGACAATGGTTTTTGTATCAAAAGCTCTGAGAATTCCAGTAATGAAGCAAAGAATAAGACCTCATGAGTGCTGCTTTGTCAAAGTATTACAATAAAAAGATTTTCTAAAAATTAGAGAAAAGAACAGGGAGAAACTAGTAAATGACAGAAATAAAGGAAAGTTAAAACATGTCTAAATGTTGGTCAGCAGGCCAGACCACGTCTCCAGGAGAAAACCTCGCAGCTTCAAAGCGATCAGACAGACAAACTGTGTCCTGGGTGTAGTGCTCGAATGAGGAAGTCTTAAATGTCTAAAGATCAAACTTTAATCTATAATAAAGTACACGAACTTTGTCCTGACCACACACAACCCGGCCTCAATCAAACAAACACAAGTAGAACATCGTAACATTACGTCATGGACATTGATGTGTTTTAAAACCAACGCATCGAGTCATTCTCAGGCCAAAGTATCACTTTTAAAATCTTCCCAGATGTTATATAATAATCTTTGTATGAGTGTCACAGACTGACTGTGATGGCTCGGCCTCGTCTCACCTCTTGTTGCTCTCCGTCGTCTCCAGCATCATGCCGGAGTCCTTCCCGTTGGACGACCCGTGGCTGTGCGAGCTGTGTGTGGACTTGTGTCCGTGGGACCTCTTCCCGTCCTCGCTCTCCCTCTCCCCGGAGTCGTTTCCACTGGACAGCCCGTCCATGTCGTCCGACTGCGGCCCCATCCGGTCCCCCGGAGATCCTCCTCCGGCCCTGCCGTCCTCCTCCTGCGCGGCGGCGTTGGCCTCGGCCTGACCGCCGCCGCCGCCGGTCTCCTGCACATTCAGACCGGGCGACGCCGCCTCCTGGTCCTTCTCGGCGGCGGCCCCCGCCACTCGGCCGTGAGCGCTGCTGCTGGGCGTTGATTTAGAGTTGTCATAACTCATGCTAGAGTAGGATGAGGCCGGAGCAGCTCGATTCAGCCAAGGCAAAAAAATTTTTTTTAAAAAGGAGCGACGCGATTTTAAGTGGGACTGCTGTGTATATAGACGTGAATCATAGTCGCTGCTGTGAGTCGAGTTAAACTAAGGAGAGAAATTCATCTTTTTTTCTGCAATACTGAGGAGTTGTTAAAAAGCTGGGGCAGATAACCCCGAGTGTAAACGGTTAAAATCCTTTTAAATCACAAAAAAAAAAAAAAAGCATCAACAACAACAAAAAAGTGTCTTCCTTATCTGGACGAAAAGTGTCACTCAAAAAGGCTGCACACAAGTGATGAATTTCTGGTTACGAAACGGCCTTGGCATAAGTGCTCCAACAGATGGGATGAGAGATCGAGCCGGGAGAGTGAGAAAAACAGCTCTTGGAGCGAGCAGAAAGCCGTCCTTCTACTCGGTCCGCAGTCCTCTCGCCACTTCGGAGACGCGCCGCTCGAGGTGATGAAGGCCGCCTGAAAGAAGAGAGGAGGAAAAAGACAGGGTGGGGGGCAGAAAAGCAACCACGTTAAAATCATAAAACGCCAGCCATGGTCTCACCAGTATCTCCCAAGGTCTGCAGCCTGCATGGCCATGAAATGTTTTCAGCGCCGTGCGATGCACGCCGACCGCGCTGTGCGAGTGTGTGTGTGTGTCCGCCCGGGCCCCAGCCGTGAGCCTCCTACCCCAGATTAACACGAAAAACGCAATCGCTTGAGTTTGAGCGCAGAACGGCGGCGATCTGCTTCTATTTGCATGCGGCGAAGTGCGTATGCATGCGTCTGATAATAGCACAGGTGAGCGTGCGCTAATTCCAAAACCGCATGGGAGGTTTGTTTACCCGTCACGGCCCGCTCCTTTTTTAAACCGATGACGGTCAAAACGAAAAAGTAACCCGGTAAGAGGGACCAATCGAGGAGTGTTGTTATTAGAGGTTGCTTGGGGAGAGTACCTTCAGTTTATATATGGACAACACCTACGCAAGTGAAAGTCTAGTGCTATTTATTTCCTTGGCAACGGCGATACCCCATAATCCTTTAAGACCTGCAGACGCAAACCAGAAGACGACGTACGCTACTACCCGGCCCTCAATCCTCTCAAGTTTGTCCACCTTGCTGGCCCACAGCCCTCTTTACCTGCCGGGGACAGGTGGGCCGCGAGGCGGCTGATGCACAGCTCGTCCAGGACAGGGTTTAAATGCGGTCCCGCGGGGACGGCTCAGACGTAAAACTCTCAGCCTCCAGTTCTGATGCAACCGCCCAGAAGGTCTCCTCCGGTCTGAGAGGGGCCGAATGTGTGGACGGCCGAGGACGGCAAAGACACATGTTCCCACAAACCTTGTACTGTCTGCACATGAACAGATTTCCGTCCACATCCAGAACAACCAGAGGGGCGGCGAGAGTAAAAAGGTATACGCGCCGAATTGAAGAGCTAAAAGCCGGCCTGAATTATTCATTCCCCTAGTTGAGGTGCAATTGCTGAACAATAAAGTGGATTTATTTTTGGTCCCTCTTCTGCATTTTATGAAGGACTCTGCAAAAGCTTGCATTAAAAAAACAGACCATGAGTCACTCTGGGGTCCTGATTGTTCGAGCCAATGCAAAAACGTGTGCACGCTGTACTTTCTTAGAGATTTGTTTGCACTCTGTTTTCCAGATGGACTGTTGCTCCAAATCTTTCCTCCTGATAGCTGCTGCAGATGTTACTGATTTTCTTCTTCTATATCAACTTCGATCGAATGCCGACTCTATGTTGTCCTTCTTTTGAATGTGTGCGTGCATGCTGTGTGACGGCCTAGTAACCTCTTCACGCCCAGTCGGACGTGGCTGCAGCACCTGCAAAACTTTTGGAGAAACACTACCTTCCTGCCATTCGCAGCGCTTCAGATGACAAAGTGCTTTAATTCTGAGCGTGCGCTGCAGATATCGGCGCTGCCGCCTCACTGCGAGGCCATGACATGTTAATTAGCATAATGTTTGGTCAGATGGGTGATGCACACTTGCACATGGCAAACTGTGTGCTCCGGTCGGACTGCGTGGAGGGAAAGGAGCGGTTTTGATCTGGAAATATGCAAGCAGGGCGTGAGTGGGCGTTGAAGACAGGCTGCCAGCCATGCATACTTCCATGAGGTGATGGCGGAGACAGACGAGGGTGGCCGCCGTGACACCGAGCGCGGGCTGCGATAATGCCCGGATGTGCTGGCCCAGTCCACCCGCCCACTCTGCTCGGACAGGAAGAGACTCTTTAAACCCAACGAGTCGCCCGTAAGCTTTCTGAAGCCAATCGGAAGGCGAGAAAAAAAAAAAAAAATATACGCACGATGACACGGATGGTCAATTTCGACCCGTAAGCGACGGTTATCAAACACGTGTGCGTTTTCACTGTGGGTGCGAACCCACACAAACACGGGGCGAGCATGTGAACCCCACAACGCAACACCTGAGAGGGGTCAGGTTATAACCCACGACTAGCAGGGCTAACTGATACACATCCATCCGTTACGCCACCCACGCTCAAATTATTCACAGGAAATGACCTCAGCCATGCCCAAACCCAGCTTATGCAAGCAGCTTCTGTGATGATGGTTTAGTAAATCATTTGTAACATACACATCCACTCCAGACCGGCGTGCCACAGTTTGTCTCTGTCAATGTTTACAACTGTGTGCTTGATCCACATTTAGCAAAAATAGAAACAGAGGGAGGATTTTTTTTGAGGATGTTTTGACAAATGCATGTTACTGGACTAGTGGATGGTTCGATTCCAGGCCAGGATCTTTCTTATGCATCCAAAAAGTAATGTGGCTTCCATAAAGAATCCAAAAACCTGGACGGGAGATTTTTCAGTGAAGCGTGAGTGTGTTCTGGACTAATTGTGTGGCCTCGGACGGACAACTCGCCCTTCACTCGGTGTCAGCCGGGATTGGTTCCAGCCCTTGATGTGCATGAGGCGTCTGACAGGCAGTCAAGTACGATTCACAATTAACCAGCCACCAAACACAAGAAAACCCGGAAAACTGAAAACTCTCTGACTGTAGACGAAAATGCAAAGATCAAACGCTCCAGGAGACCAAGGAGAGTACCAGAACACAATCGACACAAACACGATTATGGTGGTAAACACGACAGGGGATATCAATGGACCTAAACTCTTACAACACCTCTGCCAGCGAAACAACACCTCGCCACCAGAATTGGATTGGGCGCCGCTCCAACTGCTGGCAGCAAATCTGCTCAGTATGATGGCAACAAAAAGCAAGTGTGCATCTGATACCAACACGGTGGAAAGAGTGGCTTTTTCACACACACAGAAGTAACAGAGGAGTATTCAACTGATGATCTCAGCTGAGAGTTTACATCACAAGACAGCCATCAACTTCATTGCATTAAAGAAGCACAGAGACCTCCAGTATTTCTACACTTGAAATCAATGACAATTCAAAGCACATGTTTTTACACTCAAAGATTTACACATGAGAAGCTATTTACACTCAGAGTAAATTCATTTTGAGGCCCTTGAGTAGGATTCAGGTGGAGTTTCACTTATAGTTTTGGCCAAATTTTTACTCAGATGATGAACACAAATTGCTCAAGTGCAAAGATTGACTTGTCCACATATGTTTTGAAAATCTGAGGTGCTTTTTTGCAGTTAACTGTGCAGAAGTAGTCATAGAACAGACAAGTAATGTCATTACTGCTTAACTGAGTCAACTGATATTCCCAATCTGTCAGTTATCAGAAGTCACAAAGTAAGAAGGTTGTAGTAATTAAATAAACGAGTAATATGCAAACCAACGGCGGACAATCACAGGCATCCAATAATGAAGTAAATATTCACATCCCAAAGCTTAGTCAGCATATAATTAAAAATGGAATTACTGTCGCCAATTCTTATAATCATTTACAATCAAAGAACCACTGCAGAGAGAAATATAAACATCAATATATGGCAATTAAAGCCATTAATTGTGATTGAATGTATTTTTTTTTTTTTACTGTGGGATAAAGCTTCCCACTTTTACAAGTAAAATAAATATACAAAAAAAATTACTTTTTTGCATATTTATAGCCATTTAACTGATCAGTTTTAATTTAATGTGAAATTAAAGGTCCAGACAAACCAAATCAGTCGTGACCGCAGTGGGAATTAAACGTGTTAACGTAGCAATATTAACAGGAATCAGAACCACATCCAGATAACCCGCACTAACAACACAGAATGTGCCATCAAACAGGGACATCACGGCGCGCGGGGCTCCAGACCGCCTCACGAGACACACACGATATGAAAACAGGCTCGGTAAAGTAACGACGACCATCACCTGGATCACAGTGGGCGCGCCCCGGGGCGCTCCATCATTTTGCGGATCGAGCCTGCAGGAAGGTGTGGCAGGCACGGCTCCACGCGCGAACGTGCGCCAACTTCTCCACGCGCGCAAAGTGCGTCACGACGTGTCTTTTTTTTTTTTTTTTTTTTTTTAAAGAATATACCACAAAGTGAAGGAGTGTTTCGTTTCTCTCTTTCTTTCTCTCTCTCTCTCTCACACACACACACACACACTGTGCGAGCTAACGTGGTCCTGCAGCGCGCGCGCACACACACACACACACACACACAAGCGCGCTTATCACAGCTTCGCCTGGCTGTGTACACATGGCACGTGGACACGGCAGTGTTTTCCGCGAGCCTCGCCGGCCGCTGATTGGTCGGTGCGCTCGGCCAATCACGGAGCTCGGCTCACGGTGGCAGACCCGACGCCGGGACGGAGGGGAGCCGCGCTCAGACAGGCAGCCAGCCGGCGGCCGGCCTCCGCCTCCACCCCCCCGCAGACCCCCCCCCCCACCCCCCGCCCCTCCCGCAGACCCCCCCACCCACCGCCTGCCCCGCAACGAGCAGGCGCTGCGGAGATGTACCGCACATAATGTTCGTCTCCGCGCCAGAGGCACGCGCTGGGCAGGGTTGGGTTAAAGAGGCCCGCCTCTTCACAACACACCCGCATGACTCCACGCTGGAGTAGAGGTGCAACAAAGACATCAATAAGGAAACAATGACAGACCGGTGACTGCACACACTGAAGATACAACCACTCTTGTCTTGTCTTCATTCTTTGGGGCAGAGATTCAACAAGGAGCAGGAAATGTCCTTGGAAAATATTGATATGATGCCTTTTTTTCAGTCGCTCATCCCACTGGTGACTGTGGAAACCACTGGAGTCCACGCATTCATGTTGTGAAACCCACATTTTGACCCTAAAATCTGAATGCTGCACCACTAATCAAGTTTTAACAGACGGCCTAATGAGTTCCCAATTTTCTATCTTCTGATTCTAGTGATCCTCAGCTGACAGGAGTTGCACTAGTTGTGGTCGTCTGTAGCTGTATTTGATCAGCGTCACGGTTTGATGTGTTTTGAGGTCAGATATGTTCTTCTGCATGCTTCAGTTGGAACAAGTGGCCACTGAAGTTACTGTTGCCTGTTGAACCTGGCTTTCCCCTCTAAACCCTGGCATCAAGAAGTTATTTTCACTGCTCACATCTGTAAACCGAGTGGTTGTGCATGATATCTTCGTAGCTTTTGAAACAGACCAGACCGTCGGTCATCAATATCTATACCAAAGTCCAAAGTTACTTACACATCACACTTTTCGTGACATTTTCTGGGCTGGAATTTATCAGCGCTGCTGTCATGTGATTGGCTGAGGAGTTATAGGTATAGGAGAGTATAGCTGAACAGATGGTCATTGAGAAGACATAAACTGCACATTTTAAACTCAAATTCAAATGTCCAGACTGTTTCCCCCAATAATTCCTATTTTCAACTTCTTAATACACAGTTAATTTTCAAATAAATTACCATATTGGCCTTTGGGTCTTCCCATTCAAACCACATTCTGTACTGTATCAATGACATTCACCCGTTCACACACACATATGGAAACTTCTGCCAGGTAAGGTGGTTGATTCGGGGTTCAGTGATGCAGGGAGAGTGGCAGGAGGGGAGTTTGACTGGAGCTGTATACTAGTCAGACGGTAAGACTAGTGCCATCAGGTGGTATCGGACAGAACAGAAACTTTGCGTAGAGCAGAACAGCAAAGGTTGATTGATGCCTGATTGATCCCTCTGAGTTTTATAGATTCTAAGTTATCACAGGAATAACTGGCCCGTGTCACCCATTCAGTGTCCTAAGAGTGTCATGAGATAGGCTAGATTTACCAAGCCAAAACTGCCCCAACGTGGAAAAAGTGGAAACAACAAGTGTATCTGAACATGGTCAAACTGGGAGTTTCCCACTCAGAAAGAGGGATGCGTCAGAGAGTTCCTGGAAACATGTCTGATGATCCAAAACAAAGTTGAAATGGCACTCATAAATAAGTTATGCTCACCTTAAATATTCTTATAACCGTAAGCATGAAATACTGCACTCCCTCTCAACACTTCAGTGGAACAGACTTGCCAGTTCTATTTATAAAGCTTTATCACAACAGTTGCTAACAACCTCAAAAGAAGTAATGGCAGCAACAGAACAGATGCATAAAGTGTAGCGTGAAGACAAACTGCCCTGGCTGAGACTAGTGAAAAGAATATTAAGGGCTGGATAGGATTCCCCAGCATCATCAACGCTTGTATATGGCGAGCATTTCATTAATTCAGATGGAATATTATATTTTTGCTTGGATTATGAATGATTTTAGTACCTTCTGGTGATTCGCTGTGCATATCAATCCCAATAATGCCTACAAATTGTGGCAATGCATTAAAGGTAACTGTATGGCCACAGATAACATTCTGTTTAAATGTTACAATTAAAAACTTTCTGGCAAAAACACAGTAGATACAGGTTTACAAAGGGCCTCATTCAAAAGTGAGTGTTCAAATTTGGGTAACACACAATCCTGACCCTCAAACATTTCCCAAAATAGCACACTGACATAATGCCAGCAAGAATAAGTTACACGTTTAGTTTACAATTAAAAAGTTGTTGATACAAGTGTGTCTGCTCTGTCTTAGATTACACAAACCCAGTGGGAAGATGATAAATGCACCATAAAATATTGTAGCAACAAAGTAGTGAAAGGTTAAAACTGTTAACAGAATATCAACAAACGATTGACCCATAAAGTGTTGCAAGATTCCGTCAACCTCATAATTTGTTTGACAGCTGATTAATTTTTTTTTAAAGGATTTTTGTCATCTAAAAGTTGAAATAAGGTCTTCAGTTTGGTTTCTGCCAAGTTTGAATTAAAAAAAAAAAAAAACGAGGCTCTCAGGAGCATTACATAATCATAATGAACAGGTACTCGTCTACCTTCACAGCTATGTTATGTTTATACTTTTATTCTGGTAAATAACAAAGCCCAGTGCAATTTCAAGGCATTTTTAACGTCGCACTAAGAGTAATTACTCTGCATACTGTAATTAAGTTAATGGAGAAGTTTCTTAAATTGTACAACACACTGTCAATCCAGCGTCAGTGGATGACATCTTTCATCTAGCAGAGTAGAGCATCATCGTCATAGTGAATCATCAGGAAATACTGAAACAATGGGGCACAACAAAAACATTAAAATATCAGAGGACGATTTTTTTGTTTGTTGAACGTTAGAGCGTTGTGACAAACCTGGTCCATATTTATGAAAAACAACCCACTCTTTTCAGTCAACCAGCACAGCTCACAGTAACAATACTAACAATACCGAGACAATGTTTTCTTGAGCAACCTTGGTAACAAGTACAGTTTTCGATAGTGATGAGAAATGCAAAACAAAGCAGTCATCAGGAGATGAGACGACACATCACCCTGGAGTGTAAGCAAACTATCTTTCATACCCACGCTTAGGAGCTGAAATGACAAGGCAATCGTAATGTTAATGCATCCTAAGAGACAACAGAAAGAAATTTCCCACTGGCAGCAGTAAGTTCTGTGACCTTGTTTTTGTTTGTGCAATATCATGCAAGATTGAAGCATTCAATCTTCTACCTATTCACCACACATCTTCCTTCTTTTCTGAATTTTTAATTACCATTTCAAGGTAATGTCGTGACTAAAGCAGGAGTTCAAAGGACGATAACGGCACAAATAAAACGTGTGCAGTCAAAACAGAAGAAACACTGTGGCGTTTCAGTCATGAGAGGCCAAACTGCTGTTCGATCACCCATTCTCATTCACTTTGAAATACTTGTGTGAGGAGAGCTACAGATTGTTGTCTTGTTGTGCTCTAAGAGGTGAGTCACCATCTCAGAAAAACGTGATTAAACTGTTTTGCTGTGGAGTGGGCCATCTCTGCTGCCGCCTCCTCTTCACTTGCAAAAAAATCAGCATCTACTCGGATTTGTTTATTCGCAAACTCAAGCAAGTCTTCCTTTATAGGCATCCACCCACTATTGTCTTCTGTTTAAATGTACTTATGTAAGCTTTGACAGATATGTGCAGTCGTTTGGACTCCGAGCTGAGATATCTGCAGAAATATGCTAGATTGCAGCTTTTCAAATTGTTTTTCCTATACACAACAGTGTTATTTTGACTGCTGAAATTATGCAATACTACCAACCTCGAGAAGCTCTGTGTGGTTGCTTTGTTTATATCCTGGCAGATCTCAGTAAATTTGGCTCCTCACTGAAAAGGATGGTATGGATGCCAGGATGTCACACCTCCTACGCTCCAAGATACATCAGAAGCTGAGCTGCAAACACATGATTATTTGTGAATCTATATGGAAAAGAAAAGTTTTAGGGTTGTTTTACTAAAGGTGGGTGGGGCGGAGGGGTGCAAGCTGTGATATACAGACAGAAGAGCACAAATGCAGTGCAACAAAACAGTGAGCAACAATCCAACATGCAAAGTTTTAACTGTGAAATCCCTTCATTTACATTGGGAGCATTTAAAACCAGGTGTGTGCATGATCTCAACACCTGCGTGCAGGTAAAATCAGCCGCAGTCATCACAGAAAATAGAAATTATGACTTCCCAACAGGCTTGACACACAAGACATGATGAATATAAAGATCAGTGAGAAGATCACGAGAGAATAATAACATAATATAGCAATAATAACACATTCATATATCACAAACACTGCGCAGTGTGAGCCTGTCACAGGAGGGGGCAGCGCTGTGCGACGTCTACAAGCAAATCAACATTATAGTAAAAGAAAGTGACGGGATCAAGACGAATGAACACCCCTAACATAAAATAAATACATAAATATAAAGTTTCATTGCAGTAAGCAATGTAAACGTAAGAAGCAATATAGCCTATAACACGATATGAAGGCGTGTGAGCATGAACATACGTGATTTAAAGTACGCACGACTGACAGCGACAAACTATAACCCACTCTTGACGTGTCGCAGGAGATATTCGTGTGTATATTCGACTTCAGTGTGGTTAAAAAACAGGGCTATCTCTGCAGGTTTGGGACGAAGTGGACACCACACCGCGACCGCGGGATAAAACTCGCCAGCTTACCTTCAGATATGCCTGGAAACAGTCACAGACGCTCAGAAAGTCCCGCTCGAGGCACTCAAAAGTGTAGAAAGAAGCGGAATAAATCCTGATAGCAGTAGAGTCTCAGCAGTGCCGTCTGCGTTAACTGTCCAGACATTTTTTTTTTTTGTTCGCTGTACAACAGTAGTTTACACGCATGGACACACGTGCCTGCGCATGAACTGGCAAATGATAACTTGTCCGCCGCTCTGATTGGCCGGCGGGAGTCTCAGGCTCCGCCCCGAAGCGGATCCCGCGCGCCCTGATTGGTCGCGCGGGGCGGGGCCTGCCGCACGGGGCTCGGGAATCACGTTGCGCGGTGACTGCTACCGAGTTCATTTCCAAACATACACGAACATGGGAGGGCGTAGCCCGTGACCACACTGGATGTACCCTGCTTCATTCTACCGTAATGCACGAGGCAGCGCCGCACGGGCTGACACGAGCGCTGCAGCAGCGCGAGGGAAAAATCAACCCTTTTTAAAAGTTAAAAGACACAGTCAGGGTGGACAAGGTAGGACATGTGTCCAGGTATTAAAAAAAGGCTCTGGAATCTGAAGCCAGTGCTGTAAAATCCTCCCCATGCCGCGCCTCTCCTGTGCGGGCTTTTCTCGTCGCGCGCCTGCCCCGGGCTTTACGGCTGCGGACTCGGCTCCACATGCTCATTTCAACGTGCGGCGGACACCGTGACGTCTGTGCTCGGCTCACCCTCTGCGAAGGCACGCGGCCACGGGGTGGCTGCCCAGGAGCCGTAAACACGGCAGATGTAGGGCGCGTGGCCGTGCGTAAAGTCAGCCAGCTCAAATAAAGTCCACTTTTTAATTCTGGGGCAGAAACAAACACACTGACAGGAAGGTCAGATTAGACACGCAGCACGGGACCACTCAGCAGCTGTAACAACATTTCCCTGCTTATTTTGTCAAATAAACGCACTATATGTCATGTATCTTTTTGCACAATACAAATGACTGAAGCACATCATTTGTGCAGGGACGCAGCATTAGTGGGTCTTAGAGGGCTCTTGATTGAAAAAAAAATTGACATTGAATATATCTTATCTTTTCCATACTCTCCTGGGTAACGCAGGAGAGAAAGAGATGATGGGATTGGAGGAGAAAAGCGCTCCAGATTTTCAGATGAGTTGCACCAATTTGTCCACCAGGTGGCAGCATTGCTAAGAATATCTGACTAGTGCAAATTAAGCCAAATCAAACTTGGATGTTCAATGGAGCTTGATAAACCTTTCTCCTTATGCTTTTTTTTTTTTTTGTCTTCATGATCCCCCTTCTTTTTTGCAGTCTTTCCTTGCACGAAAGTTGCTGAAATCATACTCCGCTGACAGTATAACCTGAAACACAGTGCCCAGTTTTTTTTTTTCTCAAACTGTTTATTTCTTTGGGGAATAAATACAAAGACTCAGAAGCGCAGGTGCATCATTTCAAAAAACTGATTCAACTCCTTACAGCTCATCTGGTTGACCAAAGAGTCGCATTTTTTTCACCCAGAAAGTATTTTATTCACTGTTTTCATAGACATAAAGTATTACATGTTACCTTAATGATGAAACAAGATAGGCACCATGAAGTCATTTACTATACTAAAAAAGTTTGTCAAAGCAAAAAAGACAGACATAGATAAGACAATAAAGACATTCACAATATCAACAGACAAGCGTTATTATTTAAAATCACATAAAAGCAGCTGGTATTGTTTGCATTCCTCCCGGTGCCTTTCACTGATGCAGCCAGTGATTAGGTTACACTGGAAGTCTGCAGAAAGAGAAGAAAAGAGACAGAACAGTTCACTGCAGAGGTTCTGTGCTACACAGGAAGTTACCCTCAAGTCAATGTTTTTGGGAAGTGTGAGAAAAAAACGTGGATTGCTAAATAAAAAAACAGCCCACACAGGAAAAAACACAGGGCTAAAAATTAGTAATTTATATTTATATTATAGTTATTGTTATTTATAGCTCTATGGGGAAAAACACAGATTTGATCACACGCTTCCTGTTTATTAAGCCAATCAGAATCGGAGGAAAAACAAAGCGGCCAATCAGATCGCACTCCTCAATGCGGAAGCTCCGCCCTCAAGTGAAGTTTACTTTCAGTTTCTACACGGTTGCAGCTCGTTTCCCTGCTTTGCAAGTATTCAGAAATGCGTGGGGCTCTTCTGCTTGTTTTAAATCTCAGTAAAAGAACATTTGTGGACTGAGTGCACGGTAGGCTTTTCTCCTGATCAATCCTCCACTTTTACGGTTTACAAACAGTTTGTAACACATCACATGTGCAAAAAGAGCTGAAGCCTTCTACGCCGTTTTATCTGATGCTTGATTATTACTGCTCTTCTGGCGCGTAAATTATCATGTTTTAAACTCGAGTTTTATGGGTCCTGAAATATGAAGCTATTGTTTGTTTGTGTTTCCTTAACGCCCAACAACACCCGTTACTTCCTCCTCCTCTGTTTTACTCTGTTTCATTCAGGTTGGGTTTGATTTTGCAAAGCTCGTTGTCAGAAAATGTTTATTATTTATAATGCACCTTTCAGCTGGAAAATTAGCAGAATAGATGTAAAGCAGAGTGTAGATGTAAATAAATGAGTGTAGATGCTTGAGCTGAAAAACACCTAAACTGCAAGAAGCTGAAGGAAGAGAAATGAAAGTAACAAGTTTGAAGGACTTGTAGTTCAAGAAAAAGTCAAAAGACTACAAGCTGAAGAAATGTTCTTGGAGGTTAAGTAGCCGGTGAAAAAGCATAATTTTAAGTGTTAAAAAATATAATGTAAGTACCAGTAACAATGAAAAAATGCAATCAAATTGGCGGTAGTACTGAAAAAGTATCATTAAAGAACCAGTGATATTGAAAAAGTGGAAACATACTGCAACTTGTGTTCAATTAAAGCTGATTATATGATTACTGTTTAGCTTCAAGAACATGAGCTGACTGAAAATACTCAGGTTAAAGTACTGTAATTAAAAACTTCTTGGAGGATTAGTTATATTTTAATTGCATTAACAGTCACAATTATGTGTTATTATCTCGTGTATAAGTGTTCATAGTTAAAGTAGATTCTTCCCATTGTTTCCTGGACGTGTGTATGATGAGTGTATGTGCTTTGTTTAATGTAATCTATTTGTGTGTTAAGCAGGTTGAATCGTACATCAGCTCACAATGTGAAAATCATTCTCATTTGATGGAGGTCAGTATGAACACACGCCTCGTAAAGAAGTTCGCAAATGAACTGGATAACCTCTGCATCTCAGGTTAGTGAATCAAGCTGCATCTTAAAGCATGAATCCCCTACCAGTCGGACGTCTGTGAAAACGATGCAGTTCTTATGTGTCCTGTCTTCAGATTACAATGGTCTCAACAGTCCAGGCCTCACCTGCTACCTGAACAGCGTGCTGCAGGTGCTTTTCATGACCCAAGGCTTCCGGTACGAAGTGAAAAGGTGAGAAACCTCAGATCTGTTTGGAATAAATCAAACTGAACATCAGCTGTTTGTTGTTGCATAGGTTCAGCTGGAGTTTTGACAGGAGCTTCTTTTTAGATTTTATGCCAAATAATCTGAAGTTTCTCGCTGTGCCACAGAAGCTGCAGCAAGGACATAAAAGAGACCATCGACTCTCATCTGGCAGAGCTGTTCAGCGCTTTGGAAAAGGAGGTCACCAAAACACGCGCTGTGGTGAAAATGCTGGGCATCACTGATGGTGAGTTTAGATTTCAGACTGATGATCTGCTATTAATCCATAATCAAGCAGTAAATGTAACATTTCTCTCTCTTTCAGTTTACGAGCAACGAGATGCTGCCGAGTATTTTGAGAAGATCTTGTCTCAGGCCAGTCCACAGGCTTCCCAGGTTGGTACAGATGTTTGTTTTCATGAGACACTGCACAATAGTTAACAAGTAACTGTACTGTAAAACAAAGGGGATACGACATGATGCCAGTTTCATATTCCAAATGCTAAACAATAATTAAAAAAAAAGTTTTTAAGTGTCAAAAATAAAAAGAAGGAGAAATGTCTTCTGAAATCTTTATCCGTTTACACTCCACTGTCTGTCTTTACATTTCTAGATATTCCAAGGAGAACTGAAACATAATATCAGATGCCTCGCATGCGATAAGGAGAGCTCCTCCGACAGCTTCTTTTGGATTTTGCCTATTTCAATGGTCGATTCAAAGCATAAAACCTACAGTGTGGTACTGTATTTCCCTCAAGCACATATAAAACATTTCCGAGACAAAGCAAGCTGCTGGGTGATTAACTGTGGTTTATTTTCAGGAGGAGGGACTGAATGCTTTCTTCAAAGCGCAAACGTTCTCCAGCGACAACCAGCTGTACTGCAGCGGGTGCCAGAAAAAACAAGATGCAAACATTGTGAGGAATTAATCTGCTCTGCTCCAGAGTTTTCAGCACAAATTGACTGCTTGTGTTTTCACGCAGCTCTTTTTCTTTTTTCTAGACATGTGAAGTAGCAAAAGCTCCAGGCGTTTTCACGCTGCTGCTAAAGAGATTCTCGTTTGATGACAAGCAGAGGCGTTACACCAAGCTTCTCTGCACGGCTGTCGTGCCCAAGACTTTATCCGTGAAGGTATTTCAAATCCATGTCGACCTGTGTTGGCGAAAGACGCCGTTCGATCTGACGTTTGCTTTTCTGGACAGGAATGCACGTATGACCTGTACGCGGTGGTCAATCACCACGGCTCTTTGACTGGAGGTCACTACACCGCAGACATCAGGTCTTTTGAAACGGGCCAGTGGTACTGCTTCAACGACGACATCGTCAGCAGTGTAAGGACACACACACTTTCCCCTCTGCTCTGATTCACTGAACAGCACGGAGTCAAAAATGTGTGGTAATGATTTATTTTATCCAACTCTACAGCTGAAATCTCAGCCTTTTGGAGGAGAGGATTCTCTCAGGTGAATATTCTCACTGTGTGACTGTTAGATGTCGTGAACCTGTTGCTGCGATACAAACATCATACTGTTAACCTCACTGCTGATCAGAACGCTGCTTCCACAGCGTTAACACGGCCTCTTTTCCACACAGATCTGCGACTGCTTACCTCCTGGTTTACAGGCAGGGTAAGTTTGTATTCACTGTATTTATTTACTTGTGAATTACTTTCCACTTTCCATGAAAACATCTCATCTGTGTTTATCAGGAGAAATAAAAAAAACACTTGTCGAAGACTAAAGTCACTTTTATTGTATATTTGATCACATATTGGTTAATTATTTCCTCAAATACAGTATTAAGTCTCAGTTCACTGACAGTTTCCATCCAGTCTGACTGAGCTTGAGCTAATTTTAAGGATAAATTGATGTAAAGGCATATCATTTACATCATGGTTTAAGTTAAAGCCGAAGTCTGCTTCGACTGTTTGTGGGTTTTAATGATTCCCCGTGTTTATTTTCAGTGAACAAACAGCCTGAAGAGACCGGCGGGACTCATCTGGAGGCTCGACGCACACAGTCTGATGGAAAAAGACCCAATGGGACCAAACGGTCAGAATCCCCAAAACCCTTTAACGGGGGAATCAGCTGTGACTCTCCAGTTAATCATGAGCCAGTCGACATGTTTGATCAAAGTTTACCTGTCTTGAGAGAAGTGCCCAATGGAAAATGTTTCAAATCGAACACAATGAAGAAAGAAGTGCGAAGCTGCACGTGGGAGGAAACACTGTCTCAGTCGATGAAGACAAATTTCCCCACGGGGACGAATAAATTAAATCTGAACTCTGAATCTGAACACAGACTGGGACGAAAGGACACACGAGTCCTCGGCGGAGAAACAGCAAAACGTGTGAAAGCAGGCGTAAAAAAAACGTTCAGGTGACGACAGAAGAAGAATTAAACCAGGAAAGAAGTCAAAAAACTCACTGTCATTCCATTACTGAGAGTATGTTTTTTATATATCTGTGTTTTTGTTAAATGAGGTCAGGGAGTGCTCGTTGTGTTTTTGCACTCGTTCACTCGTTCATGTTTTCCCTCACCTACTGATCATTGGAGTATCAAGTTTGCCAGGTTGTAACACTAATGATCAATGTTTCTTTACATTTACATGAGAACATTGTTATGTGCCGGTACCTTTAGGCGAACGTTCAAATGTTCAGTGTTCAATATTATTTTGTCTTGTGCAAACCTTGTAAGTGTGAACTGTGAATATAAAGGGACGTACGAATATTCGATTTCCATATGTTGTAAAAAGGTACACAGTTTTCAAAGTGATAATTCATTTGTTGCTGACTGAATTTTAACTTATCAATAAACCAGCAGATGCTTTTATAAATGATGCTTCACATTTTGCATTCACAAAACTGGAAGCATGAAAGCAGGGAAGACATTCATGAATTTAGACTTCAGTCTTAAAGGTGCTGTACGCAGGATTCCGCATCTCCGCCATCTTGCTTAGGTTTACCTAAGCAAGATGGCGATTTGACCCATCTAAGATGGCGATTTAAAACCCAGCACAGCCAATCCTGTCCTGTTTTCTCTGACATCACGCCCTTACGCAAGCTAAGCCCCTCCCACAAGAACGTGTGACGAACGCCCCTCGACCCATCACGGTTAGAGCCTCAGGGGCTCTTCTGATTGGTCAAAGATACCTGGAGTTGTCGAGATTCCTTTTCAGCTCAGAACAGAGACAGATGGAAACGCTGTGCCCTCGCGGTAGTGCAATTATACTTCACTCCTAAAGGATTATCAATGGATACTCTAACATTTAATCCAAAGAAAACACAGAAAAATTAGCATTGACTAGCAAAATCCTGCCTACAGCACCTTTAATGCATTGAGTGTGAGATTTAGTGTGAGTACTGATTTTATGAGGCTATCGACAAAGTGAAGGCATACGCTATTAACAGACAGCAGAAACTTTCCGTTTGCAAGTCAAACTATTTTCTTTTTCCACCCCGGATAATTCACCTGCACTTTTAAACATTTTAATTTTATGATTAACAAACTAAAGTCTTTGGAACATGTCTGATGCTCTGATCTTCATTGATTATTTGCTTCATAAAAACATCAAAACCAACATTTATTCTGAAGCATATAGCTCTAAAACCCTTGGAGGGGTGATGATTAAAATGACACATTTCATTGACAGAGGAATGCATGTGACTTTTCGCACTGTTGAATTCAATCATCTTCTTTGCAATGTATGCAAATCCACTTTAAAACGTTCTGATCACATTTCCTGTATTTCCTGTCTTCTGCCCTCCAGCTGCAGCAGGCTGGGACGAGTTAAAGCTCAGTGGAAACCCTCACTCAGACGGCCATAAGCCTCTGCTGGCTTTTCTCTCTCAAAATTATAGTTATTCCCTCAATCTAGATTTCCTTTGATTTCACAACAGACACAGATTGTTGTTTTGAACGCTTTCAGGACTGCCACACCCGGACGCACGTGCAGGGACGCTCATCTCACAGCGAGAAAGTTTCCAGTCTGAGAAAGTTCCACCAGCACCAGTATGGAAGTGACAGAGCATCATTTATTATCCCATCATTAACCCGTCACACTCATACTTTTACAAAAAACATCAACACACATATCGGAATATTAACAGTGTTTTCAAGAATGAAGCGTCAATGAGAAATGCTCCAATAAAACTCTTCTCTTTGTCCTCCTCACATGCACATGTTGTAATGTTTGTATATTACTGTTAGAACATTTGAGTGAATTTTGAATTGCCTGCTCCTTCCAGTCTGAATATGCTGAAAGAGTTGATCTGCCATGGAGCTCCTTAGTAAAATATGACAAAATTAGAAGAACAACTCTACAAAGAGGCAGATTGGAATTCCCTTTTTCTTGTATATGTCCTCAAACACAAAAATAAAAATACAAATCAACATTTTTTGATGGCATTAAGACACAGAATAGTGACAAGTAATGAAACCCATCACTGCTTATGACACAGCCAAAGGGATTTCACAATCAATTTATAAAAATATTTTATATTTTTCATGTCTTAAAACTATTAGTTTTTATTTGATTCAGTATTTTACAGATCAAAGCTCCACCTCCTGAAATGTAAATCAAATAGAAGGGAGGATTGTTTCACTGACTGATCTTTAATGGTTTAGTAACATCGGGACAGACATTCTTTCGTAGAATTTTAAATTCTTTGACTACAACAGCTTTAATGATTTTTCCGGTATCACGGCCGTATATCTCCTCAATTAATAACCCAATTAAATACGGACTTCCTGTTTGTGGGTCGGGACTCCCCCGCCTCGTCTCCTCACTCACCTGCCTCTCTGTTTGACTCCCCCCACTTTCTGATGACTTCTCCTCCAAATCATTTTCTTTCACGTCTGCCTCGATTCCTTCATCTTCTTGCGTTGCAGCTGACAGACCGGCTTCCTGCTCCTGCTGGATTGACTGGACACTGAGGTCACCGTGGCTCTGTTCCTTCTGCATGTCCTCTTTACTTCTCTGATCATCTGTTGAGATTTCCCCTGATGTTACTTTACCTGCACTGATCTTTCCATCTGTGTCTGCTGCTGTATTTCCCCTGTTCTCATCTTCCTCTTCGCTCACAGGTTTAGGTGTGAAATCTTTCCCTGAACCTTCATCACTCGGCTGCTCTGCGCTGCCGTCGCTGCGATCGGTCACAGATTTGCCCTTCTTGGCCTCAGCCGGCTCGTCCTCGTCCTTGTCTGCATCCATTCTTCTCTTCCGTGGTTCACTCCTCTCTTCTTGTTTCTGAAGCGAGTCGCTCGATGAACGTCTGCCGCTCACTTCACGATCGCTCTCCGGTTCTCTCTCTCCACCTGCCTCGTCCTCTCTGTTTTCCTTAAACTCATCACCGTCCACCTTTCCCTCCTTGTCCTCACTCTGCTGCGTTGCCTTCAGCTCATCTCCTTGTTTTCCATCCAGATCTCTCCTCACTTCTACTGCATCCTCTTCCGTCTCCCCGCTCCCATCAGCACCCTCACACCGGCCGCCGCCGTCGGCTTGATCTGGAGGCGAACTTCCACTGGTGATCTCAGGAGTCTGGGTCTCTGCTCGAAAGTAAAGATTGAAAAAAGTCAAACAGCTTCACAGTCATTATTATTATTCAGAGTAGCAATACAAAGCTTGATTCTTACTTTGCTTTCGGTAAAACAGAAGATAAGCATTCTGGGATCTAGAAGGAGAAACACCCAGAGAAACCAAGTTAACTTTCAGACATGATATGATGTTCATGTTGTGCTACAGCTGACCGCGGTCTCTCTTCTGTCTCCAAACCACTCAGTAAACACACAAGGATGTATTTTGAATGCTTAAATGAAGGGAAAAACTTTACTGAGACTGCATTTTATCATGAATAACACACTTTATCCTCCTATAAGATAACAAAAACACGTATTTTGTGGGAAATGAAAGAAAAATGAAATCTCACTTCACAGTGTTCCCCTGGAATGGATTCTCACCAAGCTGCCAAAGTGAAGAATAATCAAATATAATAACAAATAATTCATATTGCAGTAGAGATTCCCTCACAGATTGGAGTAGCCACTGAATTTAAGGAGGTCAGTCTCACCACTGTGACGCTGGTATCATCAAAGTTAAACCATCTGTGTTCGCCGTCGTCTTCAACCCTGATTTTTGTGTTGTAGTGTCCACTTCTCAGATCACCAAAATGATCCACCACTGCATACAGCTCATATGTTGAACCCTGATCGACAAAGAAAATACAACTCAGGCCTCAGAAACAAAAAAAACCTGATAGATTTTAACTGAATACCAGATCAAAACATACCTTTAGAGGCGTAATGTTCTTGTCTAGGAAGTCGGGAATGCTCACAGGTTGGTTATTTTTCGTGTACGCCATGTAATGATAACTGAAGTTGAACCTCTTCAGCAGCAGAACCAAAACATCTGGAGGACGATTCATCACATAACCCTGACGGGAAACCACAGATTTTATCTTAAAATGCAAATTCAACTCTGATACAACATCCTAAACTCCTCATTTGTAGCAAATGTCGTTGCTTTACTCACAATCGTAGCGTCAGATTTGGCATCGCAGCCTTCACAGTACATCTGGTTATCTCCTCGAAGTTCTGTAGCCTTGAAAAACTCTTCGATGCCGTCCTCCTGGAAAATAAACAGATTATTGCTTTACGTTCAGGCAAACAAAACACGGAAACCTTCAGTTTTTCCACATCCGTACCACACTGCAGTCTCCTTTCCCAATTCGAAGAGGAAGATACCAGAACGGTGCGTCGCTGTTGGTTTCCTGCTGACATGTGGAACAGCTGGTCCTTTTGTCCAATCCTCCATGGAAGATCTGCGTGAACAGATGCACAGGAATCTCTGAACAAGTCTTGTTTTTCACCCTACTCAAGTGGATCTAATTTAAACTGGAATGCATACCTGTGAAGCCTCATCACTGGTCCGCAGTAAAATCTTCTCAAAGTACTCTGCAGCATCGCGCTGTTCACACACTGGACGGGAGGAGACAAGAGTGTGTGTTCGGGACCCAAGTTCTCGTCAATATAGATGGCTGCTGGGCTTCATGCCGTACCTCTGTCGATGCCCAGCTCTCTTATCAGACTGGATGTGGACGTTTCAACTTTCTCTAAGCCGTCAAACAAATCTTTGAGCTGCGGATCGATACGATCTTCACGGTTTTCACTTGTTCTGCTCAAAATGCAGACAAAGATTACATGAGTTGAAAAAAGCATTGGGTCCACTGTGAGCTTACTATACTATTGTGTGATGCATTAAAATAAAGAACAACAAACCTGACAGCTTCTTTGAAGTCTTTGGTCATGAACAGCGCTTGCAGCACACTGTTCAGGTAACATGTTGCTCCCTGATTACGCAACCCATGGTAACTGACATGAGCTGCAGGAAGAAGAACCAGGAAGAGAGACATAAATAAAACTTATGCACTTATAAAATTAAATAAAATCTTTTTTTTTTTTTTTTTTGTCTGAATTGGAAATTATTTTCAATATGTTTATTCTCTTAAACATGCCCTACATCATAGAGTGGCTCATTTTCCAGGCTTACAGGTTTGATTCCTGCATGCACAGTATGTTAAGGGGTCCTGGAGCCAAACACAAAATTCCTGTTTACTTGCAAAGTGTGTGTGAACAGGTGAAAGTGACTGACGGGGTAGAATGCATGAAAACTGCTGAACCAGTGCAAAAATAAAAATCCACTCAGGTGTTTTTACCAAACTCCTCCCTCCTATTTTCATTCACCTTAATGTACTACCTGTAGCCTTATGAATTTTTTTAATGGAAATTAATTCAAATGCATCCAATGTAATTACATAGAGCCATAAAGTAACTCATACTTTGAAACAGAAACATTAAATAATACAAAAGACACGCAGATTGCCCTGCTCTGAATCAGTCATACTGAAATGACTTGTAGACTATTAACAGATCCTCACTACTTATTTTTAATTTCATGCATCTATTTCTCATTGAGTAATGAATAGCTTGCAATATGATATAGAATCAATATATCAGGAAAAGGTGAAAGCTCCAAAAGCAGACATTAGACTCACCTGGAGAAGTGACTTGACGCTGGCTCATGTTTCCCTCTGAAGTTTCACCTGCAAAAACACTGCAAGTTGATCCTAACCTCAAGTCGTTTCACATTTCTTTAAAGAAATATATCTGAGCCTACCTTCACGTAAAAGACTCACAGCTGCAAGCCTCTCCAGGAAATCAGGGAATTGAATTTGTTTGGAATGAAGTTATTGTGACTCTGAATACTTTCTGTTTCTATTGCCAGACTGCTGCGTTCAGGGAGTGTCGGAAAAGTGACGCACTGATCAACAGACCAACCAGAGGTTCACCCTGTTTAAAGTCAGACTGGTTCAAGTCCGAAAAGCTGTTTCTGTGGACTGACAGACACTAGTAAATAAGATGTTTTCTGTTAGTGTCTGACCGGTCACTCCATCTTCTCTCCCACTCCGCTCCATTCACATTTCCTGTTAGCTGGTGATGGGGGCAATTGTTCCACTTTTATTACCCTTTATTCACTTATGTTCTACATGGACATTGTTTATTTCATGCTGAAGCACCAAGCCAGTTGTTCATTAACCTCATGTTGTTTTGTATGGCTGTTGTTCCCTTTGTACCACCTGCCGGTCCTAATTCTAAGATATATAGATTTAGAAAGTCCAAGCCCGACTCAAAAAAAAAAAAGAAAAGGAAAGGTTCTTCTAATGCTTTTAATGCTTTGGCTATGATACTTGTAAGTGGTTAAATGTGGATTGTGTAAGATAAACAACTGAGCTTGTTCTAGGGATGTCCTTTTTCTCAATTAGTCTAGAACTCCTTCATTAAACAAATTTCCTGCAGTTTGAAGCCTTTTGTTTGACAAAAACAATGTACTTCGATGAATCAGCAATAAGAGGCACGGCAATTAAACATGGACAGCTGATTTACTTCAACATTGCTTTCTGCTCCACTGCATCATTGTCAATAGAAGCACACGTGTGTCTTTTAACTACAGCTTTCCCAACACCAACAACACAAAATGAACACCAGAAGTTCAAAACAGCAACCCAGCAAACATCTTCTGCACTGAGCCAAACAGCACCAAGTGTGGTTCATAACCCATTCCCTTAAAAACCTGATAACAAAGCTACTGAAAAACTGGAATAATAACACTCAAATTTAATGTGACGTCTCTAAATCTGCTTACTCAGCTTACACAACACTTCCTCTGCGTGTTCATTTAAGAGTTAGAACAGGAACAGCAAACTTTATATATTTTAACAAAACATATTTAACTTAACACTTCCAACACATTTTAATTTACCAAAGAATCAGAACAATAACGATTAACTTTTGTTAACAGAACTTGTTAAACCTAAGCCTCCCTATGCATTTTACAGAAAGATCTTGTCGTTGGTCCTCTTCTTCTTTTGGTCCGAGCCTGTGACAGCCGTCCAACCAGCAGCTCTCATTCTTTTGATTGCTGCCAGCTTTAAGGAGTTTCGTGGAGATTCGTTCGTAGCTGGACTCTGAATGAAAAAGAGGAAAACAAATACATTTCAAATGAAAGGCACCAGTGTTTGATTCATCTCCATCGACTGTAACTGAGGCATTAAATATCATCTGTGATGCACGACTGAGGTCATGTTACCTTTTTGAAGAGACTGACTGTGCAGTGCGGAGCAGAAAGACTGGGCGTGCGAGCTTTACCAAAACTCTATCAAGACAACAGAAGACAAAAACAATGGTCTCTTCTGAGAGTTTAACAGAAAGAACCAAATATTCATAAAATCACAATGGCTTATGGGATATTTCTTAGAAAGTCATCATGAGCGGATAAAAGGAGAACTCACCAGGAGATCTATTTCATCCGAGCTGTCTGACTTCGGCTCCAGATAAGTGCTCTTCTTCCCCCACAGTGCCGTCTTCTCACCAGAAGGTGGCGTCCTTACTCTGTAGGCCTGCAAGAGGAATCCAGGGAGTTACAGTTTTTTTCCAATTGCTAAAACAAAAAAAGCAAAAATTAGGCACAATTTTCACAACTCTTACTTCTGTCCCCAATCGCTTGACTCAATTTGTTACTACTTTAGATTTCCTTATCATGTTAGAACTCTAACTTTCCTTCTTTACACCCTGATGTCAATTTCACATCACCTTGTTGTCAAAACTCAACACACAATTTTTCAGGTTTGCACACACTTCTCACATTAAAATCTCAAACCATCAATCCACAACACACAAACCCGCAAATCTCTAAACTTTCCTCCCACTGCTTCAGTCAATGGAGGAGGCTTGTGGAGACGTGGGCTTTGAGGCAGAGCCGGCCTGGGCTTGTTATGCACCCCAGACGAGCCAGAGTGGTCCCCACTCTGTCTCAGACAGAGAGAGGTTCGCCTAAGTGCCCCCCACCCCCAGACAGAAATCAGAGGCATGATGCCCCATGATGCTTGAATGGGGGGGGGGGGGGGGGGGGGGGGGGGCATTTAAAAACAAAATGTTTTGTCTGAAAATTTGTAATGTTTTGTGTTTGTCTATGAGACAAGGGGGCATTGTCTCTAATTCAGTGTGTTCTATTTCTCCATTTCTATAACTGTGCTTGGTAGTGTTCAGCCAAAAGCTTAGTTGTGTTTATTCAATGTGTGTGTCATGTGAAAATATGGCTGTGTTTACCAAATGTACATTTTGTGAACATGTTAAGAGATGTGATGGCAGAGCTGTTTTGCAAGGGGATGTCAGGGTTTAGCAATCTGTGTGTGATGTTTGGAGTTTTGTGTGTGTGCAGTTTTGAAAAAAAAAAACGTACAATTTTGAAAAATGTGTTTTAGCAAACGAAAAAAACTAATCAGAACAGAGGCTGGTCAGATCATCTCTGATTTAATACAAACTGAGGAGGTTACTTTGATTTTTGACGCTCCGCCACCCCTGCTGGTCACACTTCCTGGAGTTCTCAGGTCTTCACTGTGGAGGTGCTGCAACATAAAGGTATGTTCAGTCAGCACTGTGGCCACATCAGTTCAGGTTATCAGGTGGAGTAGCCGTCTACCTTGGCCTTCGGAGTTGCAGAGGGAGTTCTCATCGATTCACCAGGAGTTCCCTGAAGGGTAGAAGAGAAGGATTATCACAGTGTCCACAGTGACTAATCTATGTTTTCATTTTTAACCTAAAGAAATATTCAGATTAAAAACTTCAATAAATGTGAAGCAAACATGCATCATGTCATCTGTTACTTCTCGAATAAGCTTACAGCTTTCTTAGTAACGGCTGCAGTCTGTTTGTCTTTGAGCCGGGACGGAGACTTCCAGACGTCGGAGAAGTCAAACGTCTGACTCTTCGGAGCGTTTCCTCCTGGAGCCTCAGAGCCTCCCTCCTGTTTGCTGAACAGAGCGCCGGACTACAATGTTGAAAATGAATTCTCGTTAAAGCGCAAACAATGAAAAACCAGGAGTCAGTGGGACGCTATTCGCTGACTTACCTTCACCTGTTTGTCTCTGGCATTTGACAGCTCACTGATCTTCAAAGACAATTCTTTCTTCAAGTCAGTAAGCTCCCTCTTTAAGTTTTCCTAGAAATAAAAACAAGTACGACTTTCTCAGAGAAGGCATCACACAAGCTGAGGAACACAATTAATAATAAATGTCATACTTTATCTGCTTTTTCCATCTTCAGCTGTTGATTTAACTCATCATTTTCCATCTTGAGCTTTGAGAGAACCAGCTCCTGTGTTCAATAAATGTGTTTTGGAAAAGGTAAGAAAGCAACTTAGTTACTCTTATCATCCTTCTAAAATCTTCATACACTGATTTTTCTATCATACCAGTGACTTCTTGTTGGCCTCCAGCTCTGCATCTTTTTCTTTAACCACCCGGTCACACTGGCCCTGGTAAACACAGTTCAGGTTCCCTCCAGTCAGTCGAACATTAAACAAGACGGCATAGAGCTGCTGCTGCTGGTCCTACCTGGTGTTTATCCATCAGAGCCAACACGTCTGCTATTTTGTGCTGACACTTCAGTTGTGCGTCTTCCTTCTCCTTGAACGCCTCTGCTGCCTCTAACTTGAGCTGCTGCACCTGAAATAGAAAGAGAAAAAAAACATTTCTCCATTCAGAGAAGCTGTAAACGTTTGTCATAAAGCTGCAGGTTAAACGACAGAAGTGACCTCTTTCTCCAGCTCTGCAGAAAAGGTTGATTTCTCTTCAAGATCCTTTTGTAACTTCTGAAGCTCTTCCTCTTTAAGTCGTTTTAAGTTCTGGGACTCTTCGTAAAGACAGTTAATCTGAAGGCAAAACGAGCATCGACAGTTTTTCTCCCCATCGTCTTTATTTGTTTCTGATCAGCATCAAGGAACTGAGTTTAATTCGCACCTCGTGGGATTTAGCAGTTTCTTCAGCAAGGTCTCTCTTCAGCATTTCATTCTAAAACAGGAGAAAAAAGAAAACGAGTAACTCTGAGTACTTTTCAATCCACTGAACACAAACAGCTTCACTGTCTTCTCAAACCTCTTTCTTGAATTCCTCCTGTTCTTTGAGATTGACCTCCAGTTTTTCTCTGAGATGACGCAGCTGAAAACAAACCGTCTTTGTCAAATTCAGAAAAGGATCCACTTTCACACCAGCATTTCACGTTTCTTGGTTTTCTCAGTCACCTTTGTTTCCACAGCTTTGATGCCCTTTTCTTTTTCTTTGATTTCCTCCTGCAGGATCTCAAACTGTCAAAAACATAAGAGGAAATATTATTTCACTCTTTTCACATGAAGAATATCCTAAAGCCTTGTGTTTCTTGATTTATCCACTTTGTCAGCAGACTCACATTTCTCTCAATTTTCCTCTGGACAGTTTCAGTTTCTAAAAGCGCTGCTTCCATTCGAGCTTTCGCAGAATCGGACTCCTCTCTGATAGACAGAAAGATGCAGGCATACGAACCTCAAAAAGTTGAACAATAAAATGTTTCAGGTGTTAAACGTGTGAACTCACCGCAAAGACAGATTTTCTTTTTCCAATCTTGCTAATTCCTTTCTGAGCTCTGCTGTGGTTTCTTCCTCGCTCACCTGAGTTTCAGATTTGTCATTTATATAAAAGTTAACTCTTAGGATTGAGAATTCTCACAAGGCAGCCTACTACGCTACCTGTTGAGTGTCCATGTTAGACATTGCTTTTCTATCTTATTTTGAAAATGGATCTGCATCACCTGCAATGAGCGGATTTCCTCAGTTTTCCTTGAAAGCTCAGCTGAAAGTTCCGATACTTTGTCTTCACTGGCATCAATCCGAGCCTCAATAGACTCGATGCATTTTGATTTTATGTCCTAAAAGTAACACAACACTGTCATCTTTTGGACTATTCACAATACATCGAACAGTCGATTGAAAGGATTATTATTCAGAACAATAAAATACTCCTCACCAGCTCATCTTTCAGAGTACTGATCAGCACATCTTTCTTTGAGGCCTGATCGTTGGCCTCTCCTGTGTCCTCAAACATTTTTTCATATTATGAACGAGCATCAAACTGAATATCTACATATATCAGACCAATGCTATTTGCTTCATTTACAATTGAGTGTTTACATGATGGAATTCATCTTTCATATGAAATATTTACTAAACAATTAAAAAAACTATTATTCTTTAAATGGTGGAAGCAAACGATGCCCAGATTGAAATAACAATCTCACGTGTTGACTCTTGCAGCTGATGGTTCTGCTTCTCAGCTTCATGGAGGTCAACGAGGGTTGTTTGCAGTTTGTTTTCCTTGTCCATAAGTTTTGCCCGAAGGATTGCAATCTGTGAAGACAGGAGTGACCCTGGAGTTATTTGTGGCAACATGTTGCAAACTGAAAGTTCTCAAACAACCTTAAAAGAACATTTTTTTAACTGACCTCCTCTTCTTTCATCGCATATTCTTGCTGATATTTTTCCTTTACATCTTCATGGAGCAGCAAATCCTCTTTGACTGAAAAACATGACAGAAGCAGCTCTGTTGTTAGAGGACATGCTCTCTCATTTTCACACTATTGTTGCTTCAAATCGATGTTTTCTTGTTTATAATTTGTAAGAAGAAATCATCCTAAGCCGTCAACTTATAGTTAAAACACTCAACTTCTAAAATCACTGTGTGTACCTTTGTGCATCTCTTGTTGGTCGTCTTCTGCTTTAACACGGAGGCTGTCAAACGCTTCAATTAGTTTCTATAAAAAGAAGCACAAGGTCAAAAAATCAAACACAACCAAGTGTTTTACCCACTCATGGCTACAGTTGAGATTTATTTGAGTTTCACCTTGATGTTTTCACCGTTTTCCAAAAAGAGCTGATGAGTTTCTTCTCTTTCAGATTCAACTGAAATACATAAAAATGTTACAAAATGTTTCAGAACACTCAAAGCTGGTCAGTTTATTATCATCTGAGAATATTTCACTTACATAAATGCATTTTCTCAGTCGACCGTTGAACTGTTTCGTTGAGGATACTGCACAAGGTGCTTGTTGTGTTGTTTCTGTAATTAAAAAGATGTCATTGACTTTTATCCAACAGAATCATCATGTTTAACTGACTTTTACAGAGCACATTAGGTTTGCTTTAAAGAACATTCAAACAAAGCCCATACTTGTTCCTTAAATCCTCATTTTCATTGAACTGTTCCAGAAGCTTTGTGCTCAGACGTTCATTATCAAACTGAAAGAAAAAGCTCACATAGCATTAGAATTAGGTTTCCATCATCAATAATACTGCAATGCTTCAAATACACACAATGAGATTGAGAGTCAGCCACAAAAAGCAGTGTATCACTGAGGTGCAAACCTGTAGCTCTCGGATGGCTTTGCGCTGGCTTTCAATTGTTTTGGCGTTATCTTGCAGCCTCCTGTCCTTTTGCACAAAGTCAGAGTCGACTTTGACCTTCCAGCACTTCATCTTCTCCACCTCATCAAATAGCTTGAAATAAACTTGTCCAGAGGTGTAGTTATTCTAAGAGATATTCACAAAGAAAGCAGTTCAGTATAATCCTACTGAGGCAGAGTGATTTTTATTGCTGTTCGCCATTTGAGATACTGTACCTCTTGTTTTTCCATTGGTGCAACAGCTTTCATTTTGGGAAGGTCTTTCGAGGAAACAAAACATACTGACAATGAGGGTCAATTTAGATGCAAATCTATGTTTGGATTCATGCAGCTGTAGTTTTGAGTTTTTGTTTCATTAAAAAAATACCTGGTCTGGTTGGTTTAGTTGGTGCAACCATGCCTGTGTTTGTGAATGGCAAGGTTTGCTCTTTGTCCTGACATTTGCTGTAACCCTGGTGGAAAGGAGCAATAAACCTTAGATTTCTATTCATAAGAGAAGTTCAGCAAGGTCATTTTCCTGTTACAACTATGTTGTCTGCAGTGTATTGTGTAAAATATTTAATGTCTATGTAAGTAATCACCTACATTTAATATAATAATAAGTATTTTACCCAGTGGCTTACCAGCTGCTGTAAATCACTGCAGTTCTCAGCTGATTCCTGGAGTCCCTCTGCAGCTGTGTGTCCGTTATTCCCCCTGGGGGGCATCCACAGCTTGAAGCTGAAGCCTCTTCCTCTCTCCATTCTGAAATGACAGCACAACATCCAGTACTGTCTCTTAAAATAAAAAAATTCTTTGCCGAAAAATGCGGGAATACAGAAAAAAAATGCTTGACAAATGAGAAAGTGGTTCCAAATAGAACTGTCAAAGTGAATGCTAAGATTAGCTTTTAAGCTAGTTACCATAATTGCAAATTAGCTGCAACTGACGCAACGAACCTGCAACATTTGTACCATAAATTAATTTACATCCAAACAAAAATTACCCAGACACACAGAAAGCAAGCTGTGACTGAGCAGAATTATGTTGAATACCTACCTGAAGTTTTTCTTGTCTGTTTGATGTTTTAACCAGGTGGGTAACTAAAAAACAGAAGAGCCGGAAACGTTAACGGTCGTTTGACGTCAAACGGGACCTTTCCGGAGACTAGGGTCGAAGTTGTATCACATAAATATTTGTTATTAATTCATGTGAATAATTGTCTTACATAGTGAAAAAAGTGTAATTTATTGTATTTCAAGTATATTCATACTGTCAGTAGTATATTGAAAATGTATTTCAACAAATTGAACTTTTATAAGTATACTAACATAACGCTTGCACAGCAACACTTTAATACACTTTAAAATAATTAAATTATATTTATATTAATTATATTAATTAAATTATTAATTAAATAATAACAATTTATAGAAATACATTAAATTAAAATATACTCTAAGTGAAATTCATGTGTGATTTCAAAAGTACACTATTCAAAATTAGTTTTTAAACATTTTTTAAATATATTTCAAAATAATACTCAAAATTGTCATTGTGACACACTGTGAAATAATATTTTAAAAGTGCACATTTTAATATCAACACTGTAATGTTAAGTTTGAGTGTAATTTAAGTTAAATTTCAGTCTAATTAGGAAGTGAAGTTATTTTCACTTGAACTTCAGGACATTTCTTTTGGAAAATGTTCAATCTTATTACTATAAAAATGCACCTAAACCCAATGGCATGCTATTAAAGATAGATTGATTATGAAAAAGTTGACTAAATCATAATCATAATGAAAACAGTCTTGGTTGGATGGATTTCCCATTTTTAAAATGCACAAAGGAAAACTACTGGTATATAATAATAATCATGTGAATTTTTCTTGAAACTATCATGTTATTGGAGTTGATTAAAATAATCTCAAAGGATTATTTTTTATCTTGTTCAAGCGTATTTGTCAACGCTTTGAACATGTCAACATTTGATTGGAAAAGAGCGCTGTCAATCACTAATGCTGCATTATGATTGGTTAATTTACTAGGTCTCATGAGAAGAATTAATTTGTGGTACTTTGAGTTCTGGGAGATCAATCTAAAATGTTTTTTCAATAAAATAATTATCATCAAAACCCAACCCTTATTTCACCATAGCCATGAAATTTCAAATCGGTGGGAAAAAAAACAAAGAACAGAATTTTGCTACATACAGTAAAACGCTGAAATATACAATATTTTCTTCTGACAAAATAGTAACAAATTAAAATGACATAAAATACTCCCCGCAACACACCTGCACACAGTTCATTACCCTGTTAGTGATAATAATAGGAAACCAATTTGTATATTACATATGGGGCAGTTTATGCAAGAATTTCAGCTCAAAGTGCTTTATTGAAAATGTAATTATGTTTAATTTTATATGTAAAGTTCTACTCCATTTTGTTACTTTGGACATTGTTTTTTGGGTGCATTAGCTAAAATTTAAACACTTGAAACAGTGACAGAAATCTTAGGCCATCATGAAGTCTTTAAAAGAGAAAAAGTTTCTTCTTTTTCTTAACTTCATGATTGCTGCTGTGTCCCTGTAAGATAAAACATCTTGTGTGTCACAAGTTTGAAAATTTTCTGGACAAAGTGGAATAGGTCCAAACTGAGGCTTTTGGGCTTTAGAACACAGATCTGCGAAGCAGGAGCTCTGTCCTGAAAGTGGCCTGCTCCTGTCCTGTGTTTCTAAAATGTTTCTCATTTGTCAGTTAACAGTTGTGGAAGTTGTGTCATAGTGTCGGCAGAGGAGTCCTTCCGGTCTGAGGTGCGGTGCCCCTGTCCCCAGTGCCGGATCACGGACGACCTCCTCACAAGGGCCTACAATGCTGGTGTGCGTGCTGGGCGATTGGAAATTCCCTGATCCACCTCATGCTTGAGCTCTTGGCCTCCCTGCAGGGACAGTAGGGGGCGTAATTTCCCCCTACTGTCTGGAAACCATCAGAAGAAGAGACAGCAGCCTATTTGACATGTCACTTCTCATCACGTGACGTGCCTCCTGAGGAAGGTCACTGGATGTGACCGAAACTAGTAGAGGTAACTTTACTCTCACCGCCTCCTGTGCAGGGTTAGTGCCTTTGTGCTTGGCTTCTGAGGGGGCCGAGACGATGCTGAGCGGCTGTTTGGGGCCGGGCCGGCTCACCATTCTCAATGCTTGGGCTGCCGTCTACCCAGCTGCTGTATGCCTGCGGTTATTTGTACAGTGGTGCAACGGCTGCAGGGAGGACGCGGTGCTTTGCACGGTTCAGGTGGTTCTGGACTTTCTGCAATCCCTCTTGGACAAGGGCCGCTCCCCGTCCACTCTGAGGGTGTATGTGGCAGCGATTTCTGCTGCCCATGCACCAGTCGCAGGCAGCACGGTTGGGGGCCACACTCTGGTGTTGGCCTTCCTCCAGGGGATCTTGTGGCTTCGGCTCCCTAGAGTCCCACGGGCACCAGCCTGGGAGCTACATCTGGTGCTGGAGTCTTTGTGCCTGCCTCCCTTTGAGCCTTTGGCGACAGCGGAGCTGCAGTGGGTGTCCCGCAAGACGGTGTTCCTGCTGGCCATCGCTGCCCGAAGCATGTGGGGGAGCTGCACGCACTGTCTGTCCACCAGACGTGCCTCCAGTGGCACCCGGATGGGGCGGGTGTCACACTTTGGTCGAACACCACCTTCCTACCTAAAATGATGTCAAGGCGAGCCGGCCAGCCCATTCGGCTCGCTCAATACGACCCCCTGTCGGACGACCCGGGGGGGCAGGTTGGAACTCCTCTGCCCAGTCAGGGCCCTGCGATGCTATATGGCAGCTATGGCGGATGTACGGGCGTCAGATCAATTGTTTGTCTGCTATGGTAGCTGTTGTAAGGGCTCTGTGCTGTCCAAACGGTGCCTGTCCCACTGGGTGGTGGACACTATACGTTACGCTTATCAGGCTGTGGGCCGGCCTGTGCCCCAGGGGGTGCGCTGCCACTCCACCAGGGTGGTGTCTACATCGTGGGCCGCCCTGAAGGGGGTGCCCCTGGAGGAACTGTGTGTTGCCGCATCCTGGACGACGCCTGGCACCTTCTCCAGGTTTTACAGGCTGGATGTTGTGCCTCCACATCCGCTGCGAGTGGTGCTGGACCCAGCAGAGGCGTCTCAGTAAGGTGAGTGCCTCACTTCCTCGTGACTGAGTTGGCACTCGTCATTCCAGTGCTTTCAGCACCGCCTCTGGCGGTCAGCAGGGATGAAATAGAACGAGAGTTACGTACGTAACTATGGTTCTATGAATCCCGGATGACCGCCAAAGCGCTCTGTCACACGGAATCCTCGTAGTACGCGGGAAGATTCCGTAGGTGCAGAATCCGGGTCAGGAACCGGAATTTATACGGTTCCAGGGTTACCCGGGGGGTTACAAGTGACAATTGTTGGTATACATACTCGAACTACGCATGCGCGAAGGGAACATTCCAGTGCTGTCAGCACCGCCTCCGGCAGTCATCCGGGATTCATAGAACCGTAGTTACAGAATGTAATTCTTGTTTTTGTTCAGTTCAGATATTATGTGTTCCTCAAGGGGTGTGTGTGTGTGCAGGGCCGGCTCTTGCCATAGGTGAACTAGGCGGCCGCCTAGGGCGCCACATCCCGGGGGGGTGGGGGGGGGTGGGGGGGGGGGGGGGGGGGGCGCCACGGTTGTACAAGGGGCGCCACGACACTCTGTGTTCCATGTGCCCTGCTGTGCAGCGGTCCGACGTACCGTGCTCCTCGGCGCTGCTCGGCACTGATCGGTATCGTTCGGCATCGCTCCTCAGCAACCCCCCCACCCCCACCCCTTCCCCCGCTCAACAACTCTCGAGACCGCTCGAAAACTACGCTCCCAAGGGGCGAAGCCTGGGCCGGCCCTGTGTGTGTGTGTGTGTGTGTGTGTGTGTGTGTGTGGGTGGGTGGGTGGGTGGGTGGGTGTGTATATGTGTGTGTGTACTAGAAAAGTAGTACAGCAAAGTAATGATAAAGTATATTGATTAGTATGCTTTTTTTCAAGAATTGAAATGAGCTAAGTACAATTCAGCATATTATCAGCACAGTGAGAATATATTAAAAGTATGAATCTTGTATATTTTTAAGGTGCAACTAATTTTTAGCATACTTATAATCCAGAGTACATTTTAATTTGACTAAATTAAAAATATATTAGTACATATAAAGTCATATAAGTATACTGAATGTACTTCAAGTTGTTCCACTTTAGCGCACAAAAGTAAACTAAATACACTTTAAGTTGAGCGTTATTATAAGTTATTTACAATCTAAATGTATTCAGTACAAAATTAGTTGTTCCAAAATAGCACTATTCAAGTTAACTAATTTTAAACACACTTGAGTACACAAAAAGTATACTAAATTTTAGTCCACTTAGTACCATTATTTTTCACCTTGGCTTCTGCAAAAGAAAGAAATGTCATGTCTGTAATTCATCCCATGTGATGCTTTAATTCGGACCACATATGCACTATAGCAGCATTAATTGATTCAATGCTACAGAGTCATTTTTCACAAAGAAAAAAGTAAAATTTAACAACTTTCTTCTTCCAGCCAGGATAATCATGAAAGTACATCCTGTATTGTCTTTTTAACAATAACAGAATATTTATGAAGAGGAAAAACTGTGTTCCATGACCACGAAGAACACTGAAGACACTTTGCTGCTTTGACACGAGGTTGGCCCACGCTGCCGTTGCAAAAGTCCATCATGGCCCTGGAAATGCTCCTCCAACACCTGTCACCTTCATGTGGATGAGGGACATGCGCTCTATTCCATATTCAGAGAGTGGAATGTCGTCCTCATCCAGCCTGCGGCGTCTAAAGACCAGTATAGTGTCTTTACCTGTGTGCACACAAAAAGCACAAAACATACACAGGGAAAATCATATATTTTTTGTACCCAGTAGTGGAATACCAAGAGAGAACAAAAGGCTCAGGAATAACATGCACACACACTCCTCTGGGTCAAGAGTGCTCAAGTGTCTTTCCATTCAAGGAGCTGAAATTTAGGTGGGAGGTGGAATATGACCCGTCTCAGATTTTAATGGTACTGGGTTTAATGACTGCTCAAATATATTGAAAGAATGGGGTAAAGTCATGTCTAACAAGTTATTTTAGGGGGCAAAAAGCCATTTTAAAATTAGGCCTTAAAATCAGCTGAAAAACTGCTCCCATTGGATTCCATTTTAAATTGAGGTATTTTGAACCTCCTGTTCTCACAGTGCAGCACCAATGGTGAAGATTTTTGCAATATGTCTCCTTAACTTTCAACATTAAGATGTGGTTGCATGGAACACTTCCTCTATTTTTTTCTACAACTGGAAATGTCATGCTATGTTCTGCACAGTCTTGATAGCAAAACTGCTCCCGACTGAGAGGTAACATCTGCGATATACATACTGAGATTTAAACCTAATAAAGAACAAATTTTGTTGCTGAACAATAGTTTTGCTTCATAATTTCAGTTTGATAATGAATAAATTCAAAATGGTGTCCAAAATGGATGCCAAATGTTGTTTCTTGCCATATTTTGACTACAATTACTCACCGATTGATCATATGAGAGATCCATATCATAGGTTATCTTGTTTTATCATTATTGATCTGAAAAGTGTAAATTAGGGCTGAAACGATTCATCAAGTAAGCTGGAGCTCAGCTGGAGCACAATATGTGTGTGTGTGTGAGTGTGGGGGGGGGGGGGGGGGGGGGGGGTGGCCTGGGGCGCGTTAACGCTTGATGAAAATATTTGTCGGCCGTAAGGAAGCAGTGTGTTAACGCGTTATTAACTCGTTAACGTGCCCAGCCCTAACAATATATATATTCATTCATTCATTCATTCATTTTCTGCCACTGCTCCCTTTCGAGGTCGCGGGTGGCTGGAGCCGATCCCAGCTGCTGTGGGCGAAGGCGGGGTACACCCTGGACAGGTCGCCAGTCTGTCACAGGGCTGACATATAGAGACAGACAACCATTCACTCACGCATTCATACCTAGGGTGACCAATTAACCTGCCATGCATGTTTTTGGACCCTGGGAGGAAGCCAGAGAACCCAGAGAGAACCCATGCACACACGGGGAGAACATGACACACAGAAAGGCCCCGGTATTTGAACCCAGGACCTTCTTGCTGTGAGGCAAGAGCGCTATCCACCGTGCCATCATGCCATATATATGTATATATACATATATATACACACACATATATATATATACACATATATATATATATATATATATATATATATATATATATATATATATACACATACATATATATATATATATATATATATATACACACACACACACATACATATATATACATACACACACACATATATATATATATATATATATATATATATATATATATATATATATATATATATATATATATATATATATAAAGGCTGTTACTTTAACGCGTTAGTTACGATTAATTAATTACAGAAATTTTAATGCGAAAAAAAAATATCGCAAATTGTCACCGGACGAGTTTCACCCGGACATATTTCGCTGTGACACAACAACGAAAAGCTCCCAGACCAGTGTTGCCAACTTGGTGACTTTCTCGTTAAATCTGGCGACTTTCCAAAGCCTCCTGGCGACTTTTTTGTCAAAAGCGACTAGCAACAAATTTAGCGACTTTTTCTGGTGCTCTGGAGACGTGACAGGACATCTCGTTCTGCAGCTGCTGTCCTCAATGAGCTGCGGGTGCTGCGTGAGCCCCTCCCCCGTCCCAAAGCACTCACAGACGGCCAGTCTCAGCAGCGCCCCCTGCTGCAGGCAGAGCAGAGAGGAGACCCACACCACTCCTCCACACTTCAAATGAATCGCGTGTGCGCAAATACACCGCTGCTCACTTGCTGACAAACCAAGAATCAAGAGAAGAAAATTCATTTGTAGTTCTAAACATATTTAGGGTGTTTTTTTTTTTAACTCACATTTTGCTTCTCCCGTGACGTTATTCCTCTCTCCTACAGCGTCCATTACAATTACATGCAAATTGCAAATTAGGTAACGACCTCATCTAGCGACTTCTGGGGACTTTTCGGACAGCCAATAGCGACTTTCCTTACCGGGGAGTTGGCAACACTGCTCCCAACGACAGCGCACTGCTTGGTCTCGTCTACAGAAAATTTATATTTAAAAAGCCAGCGGATGGCAGCGTGGATAAAACCAAAGCTGTATGCACATTATGCAGCAAAGAATTTGCATACCATCGCAGCACATGGAGCCTGCTATATCATCTGAATGCTAAGCATGTCGCAACAGCGGCCAACACGCAAGCCTCGCATACAGTGGAAGAGTCACTCCGACTACTTCAAGGACCCTCGCCCAGCCCAACAAAAGTTGCACTAATCAATGTGTATTGGTTTATTTGTCTTGGTTAAATTCCTCCTTCCTTGCTGAAAAAATGAACAGTGTTTTGTTGCTTAAGCTTATGTATCACTATATTGATTCACTATACCAAAATACATTAGAAAAAGAAAGGTTCTCACTGATCTCGGGTAAAATATCGATATGCGATTAATTGAGATTAATTAATTACAAAGGCCCTAATTAATTAGATACATTTTTTAATCGAGTCCCACCCCTAATATATATATTTACACATATTAGTGCTGTCAATGGATTAATCGCGATTAATCCATTGAGGTCTGCCAATTGGGTCAAAGAAAAGAACTAGAGGATAATAGTCTTTTTCCTGACATTGTGACTGATTTATGAGGATTAGATTCTTCATTGCGATTAATCTCAACTTAAAAAAAGTTAATTGTTGACAGCTCTCCATGAATTAATCACAATTAATTGCGATTAAAACGCTAAAACTGACAGCACTAATACATACTCCAATACTCCAATATTCATATACTCCATACTCCAATGCTGCATGGCGAGAGCAAATGGCTGAGCGGTTGTGAGCCTCCACGAGCCGTCTTGCTGTTCAAATTTGATCATAACTTCTGTCTTCCTGCTAGGTGAGCGCATATGTTATGTGAATGTGTTGATATTGTAAAAAAAGAGAAGTTGCTGCTGTATGAATATGTTATGAAGATGTAAATGTGCGTTTTCTGATGTCAAATGCTAATTGTGAGCTCGTTGCTAATTCATTGCTGAAGGCTGACAGAAGAAAAATTTGTTATGTAGTTACTATAAGGATGCAGTAGCTCTTGTGTATGTTAAGTACTACAAATACTCCATATGGAGCTTGTGAATGTAAATCCAATGCTGCGTGGTGAGGGCAAATGAAATGGCTGAGCGGTAGTCAGCCTCCACGAGCCTCTTGCACTTCAAATTTGATCATTATTTCTGTCTTCCTGCTAGTGGCGTGAGGGATCGGAGCCAAGCCGTTACCTCGTGGTCCCAGGACTGATCAAACATCCAGCTCATTTGCCACTTGAGTATCATTTTTATTTCCTATAGAGCTCTATAGTATTTTTTTTGGGGGGGTACCCAAGTTTGATTTTTTTTTTCTTTTTTTTTCTTTGATGGACGTTATTTATTTATTTTTTTTTTTTGGAGTGAGGATTATCCAAATCTGTGGATCTCTAAGACTTAAGAACAGTGACTGGTTATTCAAACACAAGGACTGAAAGAGACAGTACGGAGATCTTTATTTGTATTCAGATGACATTTTTTTCACAACTGTTTCAAATGTGAAACTGTTTGGCTGTTTATATTGGAATCTAAGGGAAGTTGGTTTGTTTCTTTGTATATGGATCCATTTAATCAGTTTTTTTCTGACGTCATTGAAATGAAGGGAGATCTTGAGTTCATGAAGATACGTTCCAGGCCATAAAATATTTTATTTAATTTTATAGGACTTTGGTAGCATACTACTGCCAGGACCCAGAATAAATTCCCTTCTGAGTAAAATTTTGATCTGAGCTCATCTTTGTCTTTTCTTCTTGAGAGTGATAGATTGATACTTGGTTACAACAACACATATAATGACTGTAAATCGCGCCTAAATTGAAGCATTTCACATTCTTCTATAAACCAAGTTATAACATTATTTTCTAAACGTTTCCCTCATCTAACCCTGAAAACACACATCGGATAATGGCCTCTGTCATTTCTCCCTCTTTACCTGCGTATTCCGGCCGTTCCTTACAGATCTTCTCCTTCAGCTGCCGCACAGTACAAACCGGCCCCCCAGGTTTGCACGCGTCGATCAATATCTTCTTGGAGGTCGGTAAGTCGACCATCACCTGGAAGATTGTCCCCATCTTTACACGCTTTCCTGCGTTTTGCTGCCGCTCAGAACTGAGTGTTCTCCAGTTGTTTGGACTCTGCAGTTTCACTTTCTGTGTTTTGATACAACTATATGTGCATTTGACTCATACATGAAATCAATGATCAATCCGTGAACCAGGATGGCTTCCAGAGCGAACCACAAAAAGAAAAGCGTCCAATGATGTTCCAGGTCGGGATTTTGAATTCATCTGAATTTTGCTCCACTTTTGAATAACCTTCAAATGAAAAACCATAAATGCATTTTAATTAGATTTTTGATCCATATTCACTTCCATCGGTTCTGGATTAAACTTCTAAAAAATAACTTTCCAGCAGATTCCAGCCTTTTCATGATATTCATCATGTGTGTTGAGTACTGCTGAACAATGTGAGACAAATATTCATGTATGACCTCTTCACTGTTGATTACTGGAAATAACATGAAAGTCCAGCAGGGACAACAATAAAACCGAGCCCTCTGTGTTTGATAAGAATGTGTTTGAATCTGATTTGCTCAATAAAAGACATGAACACCAGAGCAGCTAATGATTAACATCAAGGACGGAAATTTCATGTCAAAGTATGTCAAAGTACAGCCATCCATCCATGAGACACTTGTCCTGTATGGGGGGTGCTGGAGCCAATCCCAGCTGCTTATGGGCAAGGGCAGGGATGGTTCGCCAGTCCATCACAGGCCCAACACATAATATAGACACATTCTACGATGAAATAAAAAAGTTGACAATTGTAATCCAACTGGTAGGTTCATGTGCATATAAAACGTAAATATATTTGCAGTTGCAGTTCTCTCGTAAGTCTTAGTACACGTAGCATGGCACTATGAGACTGTAATGACTGTAATAAGCTTCAGCCTACTCCTTTTGAGTTATTTGACTTCTTTTCTTGTTTTATTTTCTTGTTTTCTACTTTTTTTTAAATTTTATTTGTATGAGTTGGTTTAACCAAATGTTCAAATGCTCAAACAAACCTAAACAAACAAACAAACACACTGATGCTTGTTTGAAGAAAGATGAGCAGGTCCAGATCTCCTGGTGTTTCCTCCTGCCCTGTGTTTTAACTGGTTATCATTGCCCCACATTTCCCAATGTGATCTCAGTGAAAGTCACAGTTAAAGAATTTAGTGTTAGAAGTACCTTGATGTCAGATCTTATGTGAAAGTCTCCCAACTTCATTTCACTTACCGGTAATCAAAAAATGAGTCATTCAAGAATCCAAGAGAACCCAGTTTTATTGAGAACATTAGAAAAGTATTGCTATTGAAGGGCCTGTACATTGCAGCCTTCAAAGTTAGAACAGTTCAACCAGTGAAATAAGAATAACAGCAGAAAGTGGCAGGAATATCAGACGGCTTAGTGTCATGGAGTATCATCAGCAGGCTGTAACAGACACAGGGAGACTGGAAGGCAAAGCAGCGGACGTCCTCTGGCCACATCCCCCGCTGAGGACAGCTTCCCCTCCAGGAACCTTCAGGATCATGTGGATGACGGACATGTGCTGGATTCCATATTCAGACAGAGGCTTGTGGTCCTCATCCAGCGGCTTGTCCGTAAAGACCAGGCGCAGAGCGTCCTCGCCTGTGTGGACGCAAAAAGTACAAACATACAGAAAATGATGAAGTTTTTAACATCAGGGATGAGGCTCAGGGGTAACATGTTTTATTGTTTTATACTGGAAGAGAAAAGCATGAGTTGCAAGCAAATTATTTGAAATAAGAGAAATGCAACTGCACAATTCAGCAAATAAGTGTTAATACTAATCTAAATGGAAGCATTTCACATCCTTCTTTCTATAAACCAAGTTGTAACATTAATTTCTAAACGTTTCCCTCACTTAAAACTGAAAACACACACCAGATCATGCAGTGGCCTCTGTCCTTTCTCCCTCTTTACCTGCGTTGTCCGGCAGTTTCTCAGAGATCTTCTCCTTCAGCTGCAGCACCGTCATGCTCTTCATCTGCTCCTCGGTGTTACACAGGTCGATCAGTAACTTCTCGTCCCTCAGTCCGTGGACCATCACCTGGTAGATTTTACCCATTGTTATGCCTTTTCGTGCGTTTGTGGCGCCGCTCAGAAATTAGGGCGCTCCAGTCGTTTGGACTCAACAACAGTTTCGCTTTCGCCTGTGTTTTTATTATCATGAACAACTTCAGCCATCCGCCAGGACTGCCTTTGATTTCCGTGTTTGCTTTGTGCATTTCTCGTCTAGAGATTTTTTTTTTTTTTAATAACTTCAGCCATCACCAATCAATGTTTTGCTGATGTAAATGATGTTCACAGTATTTACCATAATAATTTAGTAATGACATTATCATTAATGTGCAATTTAGAAAGAAAAGGAGGGAAACACAAAAGCCCTGATCAGTGTTTAAGAGATCCAATGCGAGATCCAAATGCTGCTTGCTCCACATTGTGATCTCAGTAAATGCCACAATTAAATAATTAAGTAATGAGTGTTGCGCTATAAATGACACCGCAAATCATTTTCTAGTTATAATTATGTTAATTAGTTTTCAGATTTTCGTATCTTCATCATATTAATACAAAAAAAAAATCGTGTTAACACCATAAAGTTGTTCGATCTGCGTAAATAAAGTGACGTGAATGCAAAAAAACGACGCACTCGTCTCGCAGCATTCCTCCCATTTCTGGTAAACGTGGAGAAAGTGAAAGTGTGGAGTTGTTTTGGTTGGATGTGGCAGCAGCTGAGCCGTCAGAGCGTCTGGAGAGGAGACACCAGTCGGTCTTCAGGACGATCCGGGACAACATGAGCGACCAGAGACAGGACGAGAAACGCTACGACCGCAGAGACACGACTCTGAAATTCGTCAACAGGCCGGATGACCTGGATCCTCTGCGTAAGAACTGATTTATTCACGTTTTTTTTTTTTGGTTGCAATTTGCTGCTGGCGCGTCGCGATGAGAGCGCGCCCGCGCGCACGATGATTAATGACTCTCCCTTTCCGTTAGGTGTGGAAGTTAACTGTTAGTGCGTGTTTTTGTGTGACTTTCAGCGCCGGAGGAGGGAGACCCGGGCCTCAGAGCAGAGATGTCCTGCGGTCACGCCGTCACTCCGGAGTCTCTGACCGGGTGGTGCCGCAGTCTGCTGGATCAGGTGCTTTCCACCGACTCACACACACTTCTGGGTGGCTCCTCCCTATGGGATCAACTCACACTCAGACAAAACAGGTTTACTCCACTTCAAATAAGACATTACAGCTGAATTCTGGATTTCCTCCAGCTTCAAAATAAAATACATGTCCTTCATCAAGGAAGTGACATTTGTTGAGGCCTGCTGCCTGCTGTATGGAACCAGGATCACGTTTTCTCTCAGATTTCTCATATCTCACATTTGACACTTTGAACTGCAAAATAAGAGTAATAAAATATTGTCAACTGCATTTGCAACAATATAAATAAATGAAAATCACATTTTCTTCAAATGATTTTGTGAAAACTGGGAACTGCTGAAGGTTGTAGACCTCTAATCTAAATGTGTGTGTTGTGTTCTGGTTTGCAGGGCCAGTACAAATTTAAGTGCCCTGCACTGAAGGATGGCACTGTGAATAGGTGTGGTGCAGTGTGGCCTTACAAGGAGGTGCGCAGGCTGGCGGTGCTGACAGCTGAAGAGATGCAGTACTTCGAGGAGAACATCGCTCGTATGGCTGCAGCAGAACACTGTGAATTCAAATCAGTGAGCGTCTCAATGTCTTCTAAAAAATGTACAGAAGACAGTTCAGATGCAATTTCATGCAGGATGCCTGAAACCAGTTTGGGAACTAGTTTCCTTGTTGATACCTAAACAGAAAGAAAACCTGATGCTTTGCTCTGATATAAACTGGAAGATTCTTTTCCATTTGTCTTGCAGTGTCCCGGTTGTAAAACCTACCTGGAGAGGATGGACCTGACCAACCTCTGTGTGCAGTGCACGGTGTGCACAGCAGACAAGAAGACGGTGTACCAGTTCTGCTGGCAGTGTTCGAAGCCCTGGAAAGGAACCGCTCCATCCGCAGATCGCTGTGCCAACGAGGGCTGCGTCAACCACGACCTGGAGCTGCTGAAGAACTGCAAGCTGACCGTCCTGCCTGAGGTGCTGGAGGTGATTGCCTGTCCCTCCATCCGGGCCTGTATCACCTGCGGTCAGAGGGTGGAGCACGACAAAACAGGCTGCAAGAACATCATCTGTCCTCGCTGTCAGATCGAGTTCTGCTTTGTGTGCCTGAAACTCACCCCGGAGTGCCTGAAGACCAGCACTCACTTCCAGAAATGCAGTGCTGGTGTGGCTCCAAAGCAAACATCTATCCCAGTGTGGCGCAGAAACTAAGAGGCAGGATGCACCAGCATCTATTTCCTGTTATCAACAATATCAAGATGACTTTCATTTTCTTTGCAGTGAAAATCAAATATTCTACAATCCTGCTTTATATTGACAGCATTTGTTTGTGGTTCCTCTGCAGTATTCTCTGATTTATAAAGATAAAACACTGTTCTCTGTTTATCTGTTATCCTGGATTTGATGTATGTTCAGTGCAGTGGCGGCTGCTGGTCTTCCAAAGAGGGGAAGTTCATTTTCAGCATACATTGTAATATGTGTAATCTGTTTTTTGTATGTAAATTCTATTAGCTTTCATGCCTTTTGTACGCCCTGACAAAGTTAGACAGATCCTCAAAGCCCACTTGTGACCAGACAACACCTCCCTGAGATAGTTTCATCCAGAGGCATGGCCAGCAGGACATTTTATTGGTGACAGCACTTCCAGTCAGCAGCTCACCTGGTCAGACCAGGACAGCTGAAAGGACCTGTTACTTTTCCCCACCTTTCGGCACCAGCTCAGTCTTAGGAGTTGATCTGTTATGCAGTTTAACACCAATTTTCTCTTCGTAAGGAAGAATATCAAATGGCTTCACCAAAATCCGGTCCACAACATTCACATTGTCTGCCGTTGTGTGCAGCTAGCGAGCAGCTGGAGCTGCTGGAGGCTGGAGCGCTGTGTGAGAGAAGGGGAGAAGCTCCACAGCTGCTAGTCGAGGACAGAAACCACAGAGTGACCGAAACGAGTCTCCAAACACAACGCTAGTCGTTTTTCACAAACACAAAGTCTCCAGGGATCAGCAAAGCCTCCGAATCAACTCAGAACAACAGAATGAAAAACTTCAGAAGCACTTTGGTGCATTTTTTTTACTTCAAGATCGCTGATTTGCTCATTTCGCTGTCAATCAAGCTTCACACAGATCATCCAATCACCATGCAGAAGCTCAGCGTCCAGGCCAGCCCAATTTTCCATAGACCCCCAGAGACGCTGAGCGTCCGTGGGCGGGACCAGCCCAGTATTTTATCCAATGAGCGTCCAGTTTCACTGCAGCAGAACAACCCACTCTGGCTTCCGCATGGACGCTCAGCGTCCGGCTGTTTAAAGCGCCGTTCTGCTGCGAGGAGGAGTGAGAAAAAAGCCGAGTCAGTTACTTGAGATAAGTAGCCGATTCTGAACAAAAGATGAACGTGTTGTAGCGCATATTTAGTCAATGAAATGTTCACACAACAGTAAATATTGGACCACTTATTTTTTGACATTTCAGGGGAAGTTGAGCTTCCCTTGCAGTCTTAGAGCAATCGCCACTGGTTCAGTGGTAATTCAACATGAATAAAGATTGTTTTCAAGTTAAAGGGCAACTCCGGTTTTTTGACACCTGGACCTTATTTATAGGTGTGTGCATGCTCATACTCAGACAAACATGGGGCAGCTCGGAGTCCTCCAGAAGTTATTTAGATCCAACCGATTTAGCCGCACTTAGCGGGGGCCACGGCAATGGAGCTTTAGCGCGGGACATAATCTCTGCAAAGTCGCTCATTTCGGCCATATTTCCTCATCCATCGCCAGTGTTATAAAGTCAGCTCGTCTACTGTCTTCAGGTGGGTCAGCTGACAGTTTTCGCTAACTTAGCCACAATTAGCTCGGATGGGAACGTTGCAGCTCCTCTCCCCAGCAATTTGAAAACAACATTAGAGAAATGGCAAGTGGAACATTGAAAATGATTCAACATCCAAAAACAATGAACTGATTTTTAATGACACAGTTAAAATATTTCTTTGTATTATATATTATATCCAAATTATTAGACTGCCAGTGGAAGTTTTATTCAAGCTAAAGTCAATAAAGAGCCATGCACCACTTTTGTTACCGAGCTCTAGATATAGACTTGTCTGTGCTTCGAGAACAGATTTACAAAAACATCAACGGAAGCGAAATTGTTTCACAACTAATCCCCTGTTCATAAGTTGAATTCTGAATCATTCATATATCATGAGAAATGAAAAATGACTCACAGGATGGATTCAAGCCATTTATTAAGGTCAATTATCACCGTTGTTTTTTTTACGCCCACTTCAAATCACACTGTTAAGTTACACCAGTAAACATGTATAAACTGTATACATCGTCTCATAAACCTGTCAAACATCAGTGATTAATAACTCCTCATTTGCTTCGGTTCAGTCACATGACAATCACCGAATTATATGAATAGAAAAAAAGAGTCCAGGACTCATGTTGGTCAAAAACCATTCACTCCGACAAAGACAGGAGTGATACAATACTTTGGTTTAGTTTACACCCAAATAAACACTTTCACAATGCAGCCCACTAACATGGAATTTATTCTAAATTATATTGAACCCTCTTTTAAATTAAACTTTTAAAATGTGATTTGATCTTGCAGCTAAACAAAGCTGTGATAAAAATAAAAATCACATTGAACAACCAGGAACAAGAAGAAATGAAATGCTTTTAATACACAAGTTTAATACAATTCTAGACTGATAGCAGAGTGACTCTGGCCAAAGTCTGCTCTCTTATTTTGAGTTAGAATTGTGATCACTACTTTTCTCGCAGGGCGTGTAATAAAGAACACTGTTCAACAAACATCCTTCAGAGGTGGCCCCACGCTGCACTTCAGCCAAGCCAAACGTCTTGACCTTCTAGGAGTTTGTGGTGGACCAGTGGTTTGAACTGGAGCTGGAGGGGGCATTATTTGTGCAAACTCAATCCTACCTCAATAAAAGCATGGATGATTTGAAGGTATGAATTTTGGTGTGTGTGAATGTGTGTCTCTTAGTATTACTGGTGTGACAGAGTGGCAATGTCCACGCACCAGGTGTGAAACCCAGTGTGGGCTCTGCCAGCTGAAGTAACCAGTGTTTCTACTGTATGTGTCCAAAGTTGATGGAACAGTCATGTCCTCTGTCTGAGTACCCATGTCCCTTCTTTCAGGTTTCTCTAATGAACTTGAATCACTTAGATTCATATTGCAGAAATGTTCTGACAAAGACTCCTCTGCTGTTTTTGAATTCCTTTGCTTTTGTTTCCCTTTTCCTGTATTTCCTCTCTTTGTTTTCTCTCATCAGTTCTTCCTCACTGTTGTGTCTTTTCACACTAACATCTGGCCTCGTCTCTTTGCTCAAATCCTCCTGTGGCCTCAGTTTGAAATGACCCCCAGACTGTGTTTTATCCAGACCCTCTGCAGTCTGACTGCTGTGTCTTTGAGGGTTTTCTCTGGTTTATTCCAGTCCATCATCTGTCCTGATCTCTCTCCTCTCCTGACACTTGTTCGGAGGAGGACGAGTAGAATAACTACGTTGCAGGCAGAATTCAGTTTCTGATCTGTTCACCTTCTCATCTGCTGGTTTGTGAATATAACTCTCAACACCTCCTCTCCTGTCTTCCAAAGTTCTCCTAACTTGATCTTCTGATTCATAATCTTGTCCTGAAGTTTGATCCGTTGCTGAACAGTCATTGTGAGGATCATAGTTAACAGCTGCAGAGGTCTGATCTTCCACATCTTGATGGAAACTTTTGCTTTGAGAACTTTCTTCCTTTCTTTGTTCCTCATGTCTTGTCTCTGATGTCTCACTGCTTGTGTTTCCTGGAGGACTGCGGCAAAGATTGTATTTTGTCTGTACATTTTTGTGCTCTCCTGCCGGCTTCCTGTCATCTGCTGCTTTTCTGTTTGGTTCTTCTTCCTCCACATCTGCTGGACTCCTTACTCCACGTCTCACTTCATCTATAGTAGTTATTCTGTCTTTGTCCTCTGAAACAACTTTTTTTTTACTAAATATTTTCTCTCCTCTCTCTTCATCAACAGAGTTACTCCTTCCTTCACTCTCAGTAACATTTCTTGAACCTGCTGTTGTCTCCTCGTCCTCCTTGTCTTCTCTCTTCACAGCGTTTCCTCTCAGATCACCGACTCTGGTTTGCAGTGTGGAGGCTGCAGGAGGGGACGCCTCGTCTCCAGATGAACTTCCTGCAGCACACATGGACGGATGAAGTCGATTCAAACTACGTGTTTTATACTCATCAGGACTGATCCAAATATTTCACAAGTGTTTACATTCTTACTTTTCTCTCTCCGGTAAAATAGAAGATAAGCATCTCTGAATCTGGAGAAGTTACATGAAGACAAGTTATGGTAATTTACAGTAAATATTGAATAAACAATGAACAATGAGAAGGAAACACTGTGGCTGAACACTGACCTGTGACTGGAATCCACCTGGAGAGGCTGGAATGAAAGCTGATCATAAAAATATAAATTAAAATACATTTTTTCATTTACCATAAAATTGAACTACTGACCAGACTCACCGGCACTACTGTGGTGTCACTGAACTTATACCATTTCCCATCATCCTCAGACTTGATGGTTGCAGTGTAATGTCCTGCTTTCAGATCACCGCTGTGCTCCACACATGCATACAGCTCATAATTCTGACCCTGATAAGTTTCAAAGAAGCATATAAACAAACACATGGCCGAAATGTTGAACCTTAAATATGACAATCTGGAGTTTACCTGTACTGGTATTAAGTGGGGAACCTCCACACTGCGCTGGATTTTATCATATCGATTCCACCTGTGGTCAAACTGAAATCTCTTCAACAGCAGCGTCAGAACTTCTGGATGATCTTTCATGTCAAATTTCTGCTCCAAAACAAATGAAAAGAAAAGATAGCGACAAAAGAAATACAGTGGAAACAAAAAAGAGAAGTGAAGTTGTGCAACATGACAAATATTTTTTTTTAACATATTCAAATCAAATCAAACTTTATTTGTAGAGCACTTTTTCATATTAATGAAAACAACGCAAAGTGCTGAACAGTAAAAATCAGTAATAAAAACAAAAGAATAAAAATCACACCATCAATAAGTATACACCACACACACACACACACACACACACACACAATTTTGTCTTTCTATCCTTGTGGGGACCTTCCAATGACTCCGATTCATATCCAACTCCTTACCCTAACCCTAACCCACACCAAAATAAAGCCTAACCCTAAAGAAATGTTTTTGCACTTTTACTTTTTTCAGTAACAACAAAATGGTCAAGAAAACACTGTTTCCCCTCATTAGGACCGGAAAAAGGTCCCCACAAGGCACGTCGTTCCAGGTTTTCCTATCCTTGTGGGGACATTTGGTCCCCACAAGGATAGGAAAACCTGGAAAAATACGAGTATACACACACACACACACACACACACACACACACACACACACACACACACACACACACACACACACACACACACACACACACACACACGCACACACACGCGCGCGATGTCCCCTGGGCCCGGGACAACAGACCCGTTTGTCCCCCCCTGTCAGCCGGCCTGCCCAACTATGTGAAAGAAAGACTGCCCTATCTCTCAATGATAAAGAATCCTTTAAAAAATTCCTGGATCCAGACAGTGATCCGGATCATCATCAAAATTTAATGGATTCTAAGTTAGCCCAAGACCCACCTTTCCACAAAGTTTCATTGCAATCCGTCCATTACTTTTTCCGTAATGTTGCTAACAAACCAACTTACCAACCAACAAACCAACGTGATTACATAACCTCCTTGGCGGAGGTAATAAATAAAGCTACTGCAGGCAGCTAACAAAGACATTACCGTGTATTGTCATGCCAGCCATCATGCTGCTAAATTACACCAATTGCACAAAACATATAGTCCTAAATGTTCCAGTAGATTATCACTCACCAGTCTTGATTTTTCTCTTCCTTCTCCTTTCTGTTCTTTCCTTTCTGTCTTCCCGATGAGACACTCTCAGGTGCCTGACTGGCTCCTGTCAGGAGCTGGTGGGCCCCCTTGTCAGGGATTCTGATAACAGCGTGGTTTACACTTTCCTACACTGACCGTCACATCATTTAAAGGGAGGTCACTCAGTGTGGTGTTGCATTCAGTTCATAACCAGTCCTTGACTGGGGGGCCCTGCCAGCTCGGGGCCTCAAGCAATTTTTTGGTTGCCTGCCTTGTTGCGGCCTTACGAGGAGGGCTGCATCAACCTCGACCTGGAGCTCCTGAAGAACTGCAAGCTGACCGTCCTGCCTCAGGTGGAGGAGGTGACTGATTGTCCCTCCATCCTGTATCACCTGTGGTCAGAGTGTGGAGCACGACAGAACAAGCTGCAAGAACATCATCTGTCCTCGCTGTCAGATCGACTTCTGCTTTGTGTGCCTGAAACTCCTGAAGACGAGCACTCACTTCCTGAAATGCAGTGATGGTGTGGCTCCAAAACTAATATCGACCAGTATCCCGGTGTGGTGCAGAAACTAAGAGGCACCACATTCCTGTTATCAGAAATATCAAGATGACTTTCATTTTCTTTGCACTGAAAATCAAATGTTCTACAATCCTGCTTTATATTGACAGCATTTGTTTGTGGTTCCTCTGCGGTATTCTCTGATTTATAAAGATAAAACACTGTTCTCTGTTTATCTGTCATCCTTGATTTGCTGTCTGTTCAGTGGTAATTCAACATTATTAAAGATTGTTTTGAAGTTAACATTGTCTACATGTATGGCTCAAAGTGGAAATTCTAGGTAAAGCAGAATGCTTGTTTTGTGAAATAAATTCCCCAAAAGTTACAGGTAAAGCTCACAAACTCCAAACAAAGGTCTCAGTGTCAGACCCTCAGTTCATGGTAAAAACCTGGAAATTAGAATTTCTCTTCAAGCCAAAAAGGAATGAAAAGAGAGCACAGTGGGAAAAAAAAGCACAGCCCAACCTGGATCTTTTGTGGGACTATAGCACCCTCTAGCGATCAATTTGAAAACAACATTAGAGAAATGGCAAGTGGAACACTGAGAAAATGATACAACATCCAAAAACAATAAACTGATTTTTAATGACACAGTTAAAATATTTCTTTGTATTTTAGATTTCTTCCACTATTAACAGGCTGCCAGTGGAAGCTACATTCAAACTAAAGTCAATAAAGAGCCATGCACCACTTCTGTTACCGGACTCCAGATACAGACTTGTCTGTGCTTCGAGAACAGATTTGAAAAATATCAAGCGAAGCGAAATTGTTTCACAGCTAATCCACTGTTCATAAGTGAAATTCTAAATCATTCAGACATCTTTAGAAATGAAAAAGGACTCACAGGATGGATTAAAGCCATTTATTGAGAAGGTCAATCATCACCGTTGTTCTTTGCACACACTTGAAATCACAGTTACATTACACAAGTAAACATTATGGATAAACTGTACACATCTCAAAAACCTGTCAAATATCAATGATTAAAAACACCTCATTTGCTTTGCTTCAGTCACATAACAATCACCGAATTATAAGAATAGAAAAAAAAGGTCCAGGACTCCTGCTGGTCAAAAACCATTCAGGAGGAATCAGATGAAAGAAAAGACAGGAGTGATACAAAGCTTTGGTTTAGTTTACACCCAAATGAACACTTTCACAATGCAGCCCACTAACATGGAATTTATTCTAAATTACACTGAACCCTCTTTTAAATTAAACTCTTAAAATGTGATTTGATCTTGAAGCTAAACAAAGCTGTGATAAAAATAAAAACCAAACTGAACAACCATGAACAACAAGAGATTTAACACTTTTGATACACAAGTTTAATACATTTCCAGTAATGTGACTCTGGCCAAAGTCTGTACTCTCTTATTTTGAATTTTAACTGTGGTCAGGACCTTTCTTGCAGGGTATGTAATAAAGAACACTGTTAAACACTCTTCCTTCAGAGGTGGCCCCACGCTGCACTTCAGCTCGTCTGCCAAACCGCTGTGTCACTTCATGATTAACATTTGAGCTTGTAGGATTTTGTGGTGGACCAGTGGTTTGAACTGGAGCTGGAGGGGGGATGGGATGTGCAAACTCGACCCTACTCCAATAAAAGCATGGATGATCTGAAGGTATGAATGTTGGTGTGTGTGAATGTGTGTCTGTTGGCATTATTGGTACGGCAGAGTGGCAATGTCTGCACACCAGGTGTGAAACTCAGTGTGGGCTCTGCCAGCTGAAGTAACCAGTGTTTCTACTGTATGTGTCCAAAGTTGATGGAACAGTCATGTCCTCTGTCTGAGTACCCATGTCCCTTCTTTCAGGTTTCTCTAATGAACTTGAATCACTTAGTTTCAAATTGTAGAAATGTTCTGACAAAGACTCCTCTGCTGTTTTTAAATCATATTTTTTCTCTGCTTTTGTTTCCCTTTTCCTGTATTTCCTCTCTTTGTTTTCTCTCATCAGTTCTTCCTCACTGTTGTGTCTTTTCACACTAACATCTGGCCTCGTCTCTTTGCTCAGATCCTCCTGTGGCCTCAGTTTGAAATGACCCCCACACTGTGTTTCATCCTGACCCTCTGCAGTCTGACTGCTGTGTCTTTGAGGGTTTTCTCTGGTTTGTTTCAGTCCATCATCTGTCCTGATCTCTCTCCTCTCCTGACACTTGTTCAGAGGACGATTAGAATAACTACGTTGCGGGTAGTTTTCAATTTCTGATCTGTTCCCCGTCTCTTCTGCTGGTTTGTGAATATAACTCTCATCCCCTCCTCTCCTGTATTCCAAAGTTCTCCTAACTTGATCTTCTGATTCATAATCTTGTCCTGAAGTTTGACCCGTTGCTGAACAGTCACTGTGAGGATCATAGTTAACAGCTGCAGAGGTCTGATCTTCCACAGCTTGATGGAAACTTTTGCTTTGAGAACTTTCTTTCTTTCTTTGTTCCTCATGTCTTGTCTCTGATGTCTCACTGCTTGTGTTTCCTGGAGGACTGGAGCAAAGATCGTATTTTGTCTGTATTGTTTTGTTTCTTTTGTGCTCTCCTGCCGGCTTCCTGTCATCTGCTGCTTTTCTGTTTGGTTCTTCTCCCTCCACATCTGCTGGACTCCTTACTCCAACTCTCAGTTCATCTACAGTAGTTATTCTGTCTTTGTCCTCTGAAACAACTTTTTCTTTACTCAATATTTTCTCTCCTCTCTCTTCATCACCAGAGTTACTCCTTCCTTCACTCTCAGTAACATTTCCTAAACCTGCTGTTTCCTCCTCGTCCTCCTTCTCTTCTCTCTTCACATAGTTTCCTCTCAGATCACTGACGCCTCTGGTTTGCAGCGTGGAGGCTGCAGGAGGGGACACCTCGTGTCCAGATGAACTTCCTGCAGCACACATGGACGGATGAAATCGATTCAAACTACGTGTTTTATACTCATCAGGACTGATCCAAATATTTCACAAGTGTTTACATTCTTACTTTTCTCTCTCCGGTAAAATAGAAGATAAGCATCTATGAATCTGGAGAAGTTACATGAAGACAAGTTATGGTGATTTACAGTAAATATTGAGGAAACAATGAACAATGAGAAGGAAACACTGTGGCTGAACACTGACCTGTGACTGGAATCCACCTGGAGAGGCTGGAATGAAAGCTGATCATAAAAATATAAATTAAAATACATTTTTTCATTTACCATAAACTTGAACTACTGACCAGACTCACCGGCACTACTGTGGTGTCACTGAACTTATACCATTTCCCATCATCCTTAGACTTGATGGTTGCAGTGTAATGTCCTCGTTTCAGATCACCACTGTGCTCCACACATGCATACAGCTCATAATTCTGACCCTGATAAGTTTAAAATAAACATGTAAATAAACACATGGTCACAATGTTGAACCTTAAATATGATAATCTGGAGTTTACCTGTACTGGTATTGAGTGGGGAACCTCCACACTGCGCTGGATTTTATCATATCGATTCCACCTGTGGTCAAACTGAAATCTCTTCAACAGCAGCGTCAGAACTTCTGGATGATCTTTCATTTCAAATTTCTGCTCCAAAAGAAAAGAAAAGAAAAGATAGCGGCAAGAGAAATGCAGTTGAAACAAAAAAAGAGGAGTGAAGTTGTGCAACATGACAAATACATTTTTTGAACATAATCAAATCAAATCAAACTTTATTTGTAGAGCACTTTTTCATACTAATAAAAACAACGCAAAGTGCTGAACAGTAAAAAACAGTAATAACAAAAGAATAAAAACCACACCATCAATAAGTATACACCACACACACACACACACACACAGACACACAGACACACACACACACACAAACACACACACACACACACACACACACACACACACACACACACACACACACACACACACACACACACACACACACACACACACACACACAAACAGACATGCTCCCAATTTTTGCGCACAGCAAAGCAGAGGAGACATGGCATGGCACTAAGCATCATGGGAGAACACTACCAGTGGGGTCGTTCACACCAGGAGAAGGCGAAGGTCATTAATACTGGGGCCCCTGCGCTCGACCCCCGAACCTGCCAGACCAGGGGGAACCCGCACACCGAGGTGTGGACACCCCCAGGCCAGCCAGGACCAGAGGACTCGAGCGCAGTGACCCCAGCAGAGGACCAGGACCAACTCCCGGTGTGGAGGACCCCCCTGAGGAAACACTGGAGTCATTTAGTTGATTAAAACCAGAATAATCAGGACATGTCACTTACATCAGTAGAATCCTGTTTGGTCTTACACTTTTCACAATACAGCCGGTCCTGTCCTGTGATCCATGACTCCCTGAAGAACGTCCTCAAGCCATCAATCTGAAAAATGAATCCTTGTTACTTTCTGGTGGGATTTAGTCATCAGGTTCTTGTGCGTATAGGTATCTGAGATTGTTATTTTACTGATCAAAACTTATTGTGTGCTGATCTGAGAGTCACTTTCAGTCTGAATCATCAAGAGTTTTACCAAAGCAAACATCCTCCTCACCACTTTGAAGGAACCGTAGCGTTCTCCATCCAGTTCCAGTGGAAGATGCCAAAACTTTTCTTCTTTCCCTGATTCTGTCCCACAACCATCACATTTGTTCTTGTGTGTCAACACTATCTTGAATATCTTCAAAGGAAGAACAACAGTTTGTCATTTACATTTTAAAAATAATTTCAATGAGAAATCAGTTTGATCAAAACTGAGTTATTGTTTGTTTTACCTGTGAAGCCTCCTCACTCTTGATCCTGTTCATTATTTTCTCAAAGCAGTCAGCAGCATCACCTTGTACAGATCCTTCAGAGGAGAAAGAAATAAGGTGAACAGGAAACAGTCACTTTAGCTCAGTTTTAGGACTTTCAAGAAACCAGCAGTGTAGATCAGAAACAATGTTTGTTTCCTTCACAGCGGGAACACTTTTCTCTGAATCATGAAGCAGATTTAAGAGCAGCCTGAAAGAAATCTGCTACTGTATGTTATGAATAATGAACTCTGTGTCCAGACTTCCATCTCGGACAGCTTCAGTTCAACACAACCATAAATCAGGCCGACTCCACTGAGCGCTCACACACTTTGATGACAGTTTATCTGGAAATAAACTCCACTGAACAAGACCACAACTCCCACAAAAGCACAAATGAGATAAATTATCCCTGAATTCGGTCTTGTCTTTACACGGGGATGGATTATTCACCATACCTGACCTGATGCCAAGACCCTCTGTGATGATCTCTGTGTGAGCTTCACCGTTTTCTAATTGTTCAAACAAGAAGCTGAGAACAGTTTGAAATGAATCATCCTCGCGGCACCTGAAGAAAGTAAACACAGAAAAAACATCCTGCATCACTCATATGAATCTATACTAGTAGATTTTTATCATGTTTTTTCTTGCAACTTTACCTTTACCTCCTGTGTTTGTTTACAAGTAGCTACTGTATCTGTCTTCTGTCTACTCCACATTCATCTCAACACTGGCACATTACTGCTGTTGTTACAGAACATTTAGAACAGCAACTGAAACGGGCGATGGCATTTTATGAGTGACTGTCATTCTGGCCAATGAAAGGCAAAAATATTCCATTACACAACGAACACTCTAAACTGATTGATCCAGCAAGTTCACCAAGCTCCCGGTCTCCTTCCACATCACTGAACCCACTGAATTCTCCATCCTCAGTGTCGCTGCGAGGCTGAAGTTTTTTAATTTAAGGGGAAAGCTGAGGGACAAATAGTTTCACATTATTTATCGGCTATTTATCAGTTCTTTGTACAGCGTATTGATGTAAAACCACATTTAACATTCTAATTGAGACGAAAAACTTTGCCAAATGACCAATATTGGATTTCTACAACCTTTATTATATTTGTGAAAATGAAAAAAAGCATATTTGACAGTAATCTTCATCACTAGAACATATTGAACGAGGTCTGACAGAAAACTACTGTACCTAGACTTATTCTAAAGATGCTACACTGTCATTAAAACACCGTTTCTGATTTGTGAAACCTTTTGATTTGTGATCATGAGAAAAAGAGCATATATTTTTCACAGCTGGACTGTTTTGGACCAGGTCGAGATCAAAAGCCACTGAATCTGCACTTCTCAAATCTGGACGAGGTTATTGTAGGGAAGCTAAACTTTAATTAAAACACTGTTTCTGATTTATGAAATCTTCTTTGGATCTGTGAACATGAAAAGAAAAGCTTATTTGGCTGAATTATTCACTCAATCACCACGCGTGGGTCCCACTGAAAAGCTGTCAACATCCCTGCTCTCCACATTTCACACACATTTCTATCATAAAGACAGTTTGTGTAACAAGTTGGTAATAATAGACAGCAGCCACATTCACACCAGGCTGCTATTGTGAAGTATTTCATAATTCAGCTCATTAATGCGCTTATTTTTCTGTTTGACTCCACAGAGTGAAGCAGGAGACAAAGCAGTGATTAGTAAATCTGTGACAAATACTGAATCTTTTAAAGCACCACATTTTCTAAATCATCACTATGGTTCAAGATTGGATAGTTTACATCAGAATAAAAACATTTCAGCTTCGATTAAGAAAAGTTTCTTATACACCACTCTGCCTTCTTGCGTGTGTTTTCAATTTATAACTGCACTTGGTCGCCAAACTGATTGTCTGTGTAACTTTTTCGAGACATTGCTCATGCAAATAAAACTGTAACTGTAACTGTACTTGAGTACACATTTTCAGTAGTTTAGTTCCAAACCGTCTCAGAGCCTCTCTGAAGTTCTTGGTCATGAACAACACTTGCAGCACAGAGTTGAGGTAGGAGGTTGCTCCCTGGTTCTGCAGTCCATGATACGTTTTATCTGAAACAATTAGGAAGCGCTGGATGTTTAGTGCGGGGTTTTCTTCAGCAGCACTTCGATGGATGAAACTGTGTAAAGTACGATGTGAATCTTACCTGGAGGTCTCCTGGAGAATCTTCTCCACACGTCCATGATGTTTGTTTAAATCTGTCCGACACAGAAACAAAATGAATCAAAGTCTCCTCACCAAGAGTTACATGTAGACACGTCTGGAGATAAACTATGTCCGGTGGAGTCCGTGAAGAGCTTGTTTTATTTTGTGGAGGAAGAAACGCTCCAGTTTCTCTTTCACTGCTGGATGATGTGGTGCGTTCAAAGTTATCGGAAATATGTAAATCACCGAAGAGCAGCTTGACAACAATTTGTCAACGAACAAATGCAACAAGAGCCATTTAGTTTGTTATTTTGCTTTTATTTATTTATTTCTTTGTGTGGTCTTGGAAGATCTTTTTCAACGTTCTACCGGTGCTTCCGAATACAATTAAAATGAGCGGTTTCATGAATATCCTTGTTATATCTGTATTTTCTACGATCATAGCATTTAAAATGAAACGCCTCAATCATTTCTTCCAACATAAAATGAAATATTGTGATATTTTGGGATTTTGCATATTTATTAATTTCTATGTCCTGAGCTGAGATTATTCGGAAAAAGAGAGCAAAAGGTTTCAATATATCAGTGTACGTATACATTAAATATATATGAAGGAAAATATATTTAATATATTGCACAAGTATTTCAGCAAACAATCAGTGAAATTGCGTTCCTGCCACTGCTGCTTCAAGGGTCACACTGGGCACAGAATACACATTCAGCATGTAACAGATCTTCAATAAACTCAAACAAAAGACCTTTTGTCCAGCAACTTCTGAAAACCACGGGTTTATCAATAAACACAGCTCTTAAAGAAACACACCACCCTGTCCAGAAGTCACGTGAATTCCTGTAAATGAGAAATACTGAAAGTGAAAATCAGTCACACACAATGACTCAGCACTATCTGGACTACATCACCTTTCATTGTCACAGAAGGAAAACTGAGGTCATAAAAACAATCATGACCTCATTCTCAATACAAAACGAACACATTTGGAACAAAACTGGAGAAAATATGAAATGTGTCTGCAATCCCTTTCTCAAAGTACATTCAATACTAAATACTTCTTAGTATAACATTCTGTCATCTTTGGTGTAACTTGTGTGATTATGTGATCATACTGTTTCTCTTTCTATTCCTCATCTTCACCCAGAGCTGCCATTTCTTAGGTTAAAGTGTGAGAAATTTATTAACTTCATGATAATAGGCATCATAAGGTCATCATAATAATGACCTGCCGTGATTAAGACGTGCTCCATCAGCAGCTGAATGACTGAACTGGAAGGTTAGAGCACTGAGAGGGACAGCAGACCACTTCTGGCACAGGTTTTAAGTTGCTTCCTCCTCCTGAAGCAACCTGAACAGGTGGGGGTTCAGGACCTCACTCAGGGACCCTCAGTGGTGGGATTTAAACCAGAGAAGTCCTGTTTAACAAGCTTCGTTTCCTAACCTCTAGTTAAAGGTGGAATACAACATTTTCTCGAAAAGACGAAGCCCCACGTCTTACTCACTTTTTGAACAACGCGCATGCGCCCGGCTCTCCTGCTTCTCCCAGAAAACGCGGAAGTATACGAGCGCGATCTCCTCTTCTCCGGCGTGCACGGCTCTGTACAGTTTCTGCGATCCGCCTCGCTCATAAATAAAGCTTTTTTTTCCGAAACAGCTACAGTTTCATTATGTCAGACTCGCCATCGGTAAGTACGAGCTCAGAAGCTCACCGGCTACATAAACACTCTGAATGCGCATGCGCAAAAGGGAGAAGCTGATTGGGCGCTAGCACGGAGAACCGCCTTACGAAAGCAGCTCGTCAGAATGATTGACAAACAGACCCACCAATTATTTAGGTGATCCACCCGGAAATCAAAATGTTGTGTTACACCTTTAATTATGGCTTTTAAAAACCATACCAGTATCTCAGTCTACAAAAAAATATGCTTGACTTTGTGTTCTTGTTTGCAGGGCCAGTACAAATTTAAGTGCCCTGCACTGAAGGAGTTCAGATGCAATTTCATGCAGAATGCCTGAAACCAGTTTGGGAACTGGTTTTCTTGTTGACACCAAAACAGAAAGAAAACCTGGTGCTTTGTTTGATCAGTATGTGACTGTGTATCAGCAAGGCAGCTGGACTGAAGTATCATGTCAGCTTCAGAGGGTCAGTGGCTTCTTTAATGCTCTGATATAATTGAACTCGAAGATTCTTTTCAATTAGTCTTGCTGCAGTGTCCCGGTTTTAAAACCTACCTGGAGAGGCAGGACCTGACCAACCTCTGTGTGCAGTGCACGGCAGACAAGAAGAAGGTGTGCCAGTTCTGCTGGCAGTGAGCCATGGAAAGGAAAAGATATGAAGATATTCTTGATGAAAAAGTTTTGAACACCTGTAAAGGTACAGTTTGGGTATATTTTTTAACAAGTTTTGAGCACTTTTAAAAGCAACATTTGGAGCTGTGTGTTGTGAGTTGTCCACCTGTAGATTTTTCTTCTCTTCACAAATACAACCCAAAACTTACAGGTGTGAAAGCCCCCCAATAAAGAGAGCCTGAAGAATAGAATAGAGAATAGAATGGAGAATATATGAATAGAGAGGCATGAAGTATGCCTTGACAGGCATGAACTTTATTGTTTGTACACAACTGTTTTCCTGATGGAAGCTCCTCTTCAACCTGTAATGCCTCACTTTTCTCCTCCATCCTCTTTCCTTCATGCTGTGTTCCTGTCTTCTCCTCTCTCCATCCTCTCCTTTCCTCCCTCATGTTCTCATGTCTTCTGCTCCCTCCATTCTCCTTTCTTTCCTCCTCAAAGGGGCTAGTGTACTTGACACTATATAAATAAAGCTGAATTTAATTTAAAAAATGAATAAAGCTACTGCAGGCAGCTAACACAAACATTGTCATGCGAGCCATCATGCTGCTAAATTACACCATTTGTACAAAACACATAGTCCTAAATGTTCCAGTAGATTATCACTCGCCAGTCTTAATTTTTCTCCTCCTTCTCCTTTCTGTTCTTTCCTTTCTGTCTTCCCGATGAGACCCTCTCAGGTGCCTGACTGGCTCCTGTCAGGAGCTGGTGGGCCCCTTGTCAGGGATTCTGATAACAGCGTGGTTTACGCTTTCCTACACTGACCATCACATCATTTAAAGGGAGCTCACTCAGTGTGGTGTTGCATTCAGTTCATAACTAGTCCTTGACTGGGGGCCCCTGCCAGCTCGCGGCCCCAAGCAATTGTTTGGTTTGCCTGCCTTGTTGCGGCCTTACGAGGAGGGCTGCATCAACCTCGACCTGGAGCTCCTGAAGAACTGCAAGCTGACCGTCCTGCCTCAGGTGGAGGAGGTGACTGATTGTCCCTCCATCCTGTATCACCTGTGGTCAGAGGGTGGAGCACGACAGAACAAGCTGCAAGAACATCATCTGTCCTCGCTGTCAGATCGAGTTCCGCTTTGTGTGCCTGAAACTCCTGAAGACGAGCACTCACTTCCAGAAATGCAGTGATGGTGTGGCGCCAAAACCAACATCGACCAGTATCCCGGTGTGCTGCAGAAACTAATAGGCACCACATTCCTGTTATCAGAAATATCAAGATGACTTTCATTTTCTTTGCACTGAAAATCAAATGTTCCACAATCCTGCTTTATATTGACAGCATTTGTTTGTGGTTCCTCTGCGGTATTCTCTGATTTATAAAGATAAAACACTGTTCTTTGTTTATCTGTTATCCTTGATTTGATGTCTGTTCAGTGGTAATTCAACATTAATGAAGATTGTTTAAAGTTAACATCGTCTACATGTATGACCCAAAGTGGAAATTCTAGGAAAAGCAGAATGCTTGTTTTGTGAACTAAAATTCATCAAATGTTGAAAGTAAAGCTCACAAACTCCACGAATAAAGGTCTCATTGTCATACCCTCAGTTAAAGGTACAAAGCTGGAGACTGTTTCAAAGTTAACACCGTCTACATCTGTGGCTCAAAGTGGAAATTAAGCAGAATGCGTGTTTCGTGAACTGAAAGTCCCCAAATGTTACAGGAAAAACTCATGAACTCTAAACAAAGGTCTCAGTGTCAGACCCTCAGTTCATGGAACAAAGCTGGAAGTTAAAACTTCTATTTCAAGCCAAAATAGAACAACAATTTTAAAAAAAAGAAGAAAATTATGGACACCGGCGCGGACAGTCAGCTGCTTCTTCCCCGCCATGTCGATCTTCTCCCCGGAGACGGTCATCAGCTTGACGTCGGTGGGGGCCCAGTCGGCGGCGAGTCGGTCCGCCGTGTCAGGGAGGAAGCCAGGCCGCACAATGGAGACAGTGGACCCAGTGTCGACGAGGGTGTGGCAGGGTTGATTGTTTACGTGACAGGACAGATACAGCCATTTTGTGGGGCCGCACTGTCCCACCAGCGGACACTGATCTTGGCGAGTGGTTTGAGCGGGGAGCGGTGACCCCCACACGGCGCCGCTCCTCTCCCGTTTCTTTTTGGGGCGGGCGCCGGACAGTTCCTTGCAACGTGGCCTGGCTCGCCACACCGGTAGCAGCGGTCATCTTCATGGCGTTTGCGACGAATTGTTTGGGGCGATATTGAGCGCTGCACCTGGAGGGCTGCTTCGGTGTCTTCTTCGGTGGTGTTAGCCAGTTGAACACGCGGCGGTGATTTGGCGCCGACCCGCGGAGTGGAGAGGATCGTCTCGGCTCATTCTGCTTCCCAGAGGTCCTCCTCCAAGGTCTGCAGGGGAGCGAGGCGCACATGCTGACGCAGCCGCTCAGGCGTGAGTCCTTGCAGGAATGCATGGAGGGCCAGTTCCTCCAGCATGCTTACGGGGACGATGGGGAAGCCCTGCCGTGCATATAGCTGGACGTCAGCAGCGAAGGAGCCCAGGTTTTCTCCTTCGCAGCAGCAGCCGTTATTCAGCTTTTCCCTTTCAGCGGCCTCTACGGTGCGCTGCCCGAAGCGCCGCTCGAGTGCGGTGATTAACGCAGCCAGGACCCGCTCTTCTCTGGGCGCCAAGTCAAAGAGAACTTGCTGGGCCTTGCCTTCCAAGGCCAGGGCTGGATGCGCGGCGGTGTCTTGGTCACTCAAGCTGTTGTGCGTTGCGGCGACTCGTGTCTGCTTGACGAAGAGCTCCAGTGAGCCGGCGCCGTCATACTTCGGCAGCTTGACGGCGGCTCTTGCCGGAGCGGTGGGCGGGCAAGCTCCCGCATTCACGCCATCGCCACCATCCTCAGCCATCCTCGCCGCTTCTGGACGGTGCTTCCGCCGATCGCTGGACCCGTCTGGCAATCTCACTTTGAATGTGGTTGGATGAATCAAAAATGCGCTATTTCAGAGGGCTTTTATTTTGAAACTACACATCAGATCTGGATGACACTTGGTGAATGGGACCCTGGGGGGTTTACTGTCAGTCAGAAGTGGACCGGTTTGTTGGCAACAGGGGATTTGTTTTTGGTGTGTGTTCGTGTTTAATTTGATAGAGTTAGTTCTGTCATTGTAGCAGGAGAATATCTATTTCACTGTGCCTGTCACTCCAGGTCGTGAAAACTTGAGAAAACTAACTTGGTTAGCCAAATCAAAAGAGAGCTCTCATTCAACGTGACCCAACTTCTATTGTGAAGTCACTGTGAAAATGCTGTTCCCGTAATGCACAGAGTATGCGCACACCGTAGAATCAATTGAGTGCTCGCTTGACCGTGCTTTCTGAAATGAGGGCAGGCTTGACCGCAGTGGTAGCGGTAGGTTTGTATTCAGTGGAGTGAGAATCTGTTCAGAAGAAATGCTGGCATTTCCCGGAATACCCTGAACGCATCACTGGAGAACCGAAAGAAAAACTACACAAAGGCTGGTGTGTGTGTGTGCGTGTGTGTGTGTCATCAGACTAAAGCAAGTTCATGATACGACTGCAGCATTTGCTTCGACAGAGTTTCAGAAAGAAAAACCCTGCTGGAGAAACAAGTGTGAAGTTGAGTCTGTTCAGTGAAGGATAATGTCTAAAGGGGAGAGCAAGGGACGAGGACGTGACTCAAGCTTCACCAAAGGTAAGAGATGAATTAAACACTCCGGAAATGTCACACAGATGTGTAATGATGTATTTTTTTTCCACTCAGATAATCAGTTCTATGGCCTCAGAAACCAAGGATCAACATCTTACTTGAACAGCGTGCTGCAGGTGCTGTTCATGACTGAAGAGTTCAGAGAAGCTGTGAAAAGGTTTGTGACCAAGTTTATTCTGCACCCTGCATGTATTAGACCCTCCAGAAAAACGCGATTATGCGATCGCATGAATAAACGCATAAATCACCCTTTTGCCGCTGATTATGAAGGGGCCACATATTTTCCAAAAGGGCGCATAATTCCCGCAATAATCTCACATTTACCACGAAAAAAAGAGAAATGGTCTCGCTTGAAGTGCTGTGACGTTCAATGAACAAGTCGTTCGTTTGAACGCGTTCTTTTAAGTGAATGATGAGAGCCGTTTCACAACTGTCTGAGAACGTTCCTTTGTGCAAATTGTCCACGCTTCCTTCACGTGTCTCCTGAGTCCAGCGGTCACCGCTGCCTTCATGTAAATGACGGAGTTTCAGTTTTCCGCAGCAGCTCCAGTCACCTGAACGGAGCAGCAAACTAGCGGAGGAGAATGGGGTATTTTCACAGCTTCACTACTTCCTGAAAATAGCTGTGCACATTCATTTCCTGTCTTGCATTATTGGCCAAACTGATTAATCCAGGTGTGTCTGGTTTAGACTGCTGCAACAAGACACACCTGGATTAATCATTTTGGCCAATAATGCAATACAGGAAATGAATGTGCACAGTTAATTTCAGGAAGTAGTGGAGCTGTGAAAATGGCCCATTGTCCAGAAACCGGAGCGGAGCCGGTGTTTTGGAAGAACTGGTTTCCCTATTAACTGGCGACTGGGTTTCTTTCACGTCCCTTGTTGCTGATAGATGTTAAAAACCAGACAAAAAGCCGTGTCCGACCTTAAATGAGTCTGATTTGAACATCCACTGCTACTACAGCAGCAGCAGCAGCAGCAGCAGGAAGTGCTAAAGGAAGTCAGTCACCAGTTAACAAGAAAACCAGTTCATTTGAAACACCGCAGGCTTTCTCACAGGCTTTAGCAATTGCGCGCGCACGCACACACACACACACACACACACACACACACACACACACACACACAATTGCTAAAACCTATGATAAAGTGTGTGTGTGTGTGTGTGTGTGTGTGTGTGTGTGTGTGTGTGTGTGTGTGTGTGTGTGTGTTCCATTGATGAGCATTGGTGAGTAACAATTTAAGATAAACAACAAACTAATATAAAATGAATGTGATTTAGTGGTGTGTGTGTGTGTGTGTGTGTGTGTGTGTGTGTGTGTGTGTGTGTGTGTGTGTGTGTGAGCGCGCGCGTGCGTGCGTGCGTACGTGCATGCGAGCGAGAGAGAGAGAGAGAGAGAGAGAGAGGGTAACCCACATATCTGGCATCCTTTCGCATATTTCACAGCATACTTCACAACTGTCCGCAATTTTACCGCATACAATGGCATAAAAACCCCGCATATTCATTTGCATAATCAAGCATTTTAGCTCGCATAATCTGGGATTTAAGTACGCATAATCAAGAATTTTTGCTCGCATTTTTCTGGAGGATCTAATGTATGATAGGATGCAGTGTGTCTGTCTGTCTCTGATCACTTGGTCTTCACTGTGACAGGCACACTGAGGACAACAGCAACACAACACACATTGACAGACAGCTGTCAGAGCTGTTTGATGAGTTAAAGGAAGGCCCAGCAGAGACCATCGGAATCACACACAAGCTGGGAATTCGCTCAGGTACAGTGTGACAGTGTTTTAGATTGAATGGCTTGGTTACACTGCATCTGTGGAAAAATAGTCAAATGATTATTAAACAATCCTTGAAAAAGTGATTCTATAGTTCTGCTAAGCTTTTATAGGGCACTGTGGAATCACTCTTATTTCCATTTGTTAGAGAATTACTCCCTCTCAGTTTGTGGACCAGACTGATCCATTTAACTTAGAAATCGGACCAAAAAAAAAGAAAATTAAATGTATGAACTCATCAAAGTAGCCCAAGTGTTAATTCTTCAAACAAATTCCAGAAGCTTCTAGGAAATAGGAGCCCGTATAATATGAAATGATGCTGGTAAATTAGTAGTTACTGGACGAAACTCCAGCTCTACGAATAAGTGCGTGCCCGTCCACGGGCTTCGCTATTGGTACTCTCCCTGGCACAGCCAATCAACTGAAACAACAAAAAATCTCGACGCACCAATCCCCGCCGCCCGGTGGCGCAGCTCCACGCCCCCAAGGGTATACCCCGAGCTGGAGGCAGCCATTCTCCCTTCCTCTGAATCAGCCAAGTAAGGGAAGCAGACAGCTGGGCCAGCAGGTAGGCGGGCACGCACTTACTCGTAGAACTGGAGTTACGTCCAGTAACTACTAATTCTACTTCTTAAGTGCTAAGCCCGCCTACGGGCTTCGCTAGTGGCACACATCAGGCGAAGGCCGTAGGTCGATAAATGTACTTTGCCTGCTGACGGGATTGGTGCGTAAGACGGAAGTAAAGAAACCGTTCATCCAGAACGGGCGCAGAACTCCTGAAGACCGAGGCGGGCATCCATGCGCCGAATCGCCGTCCGCGACCAAGCATCGCCACAGCGACACACACACTCGCTAGCCGGGGCAAAGCCACAGCGGAAGGCGGGGAAAACCTAGCCTGACCAGCCATGACCAAAACGTGCTTCTCCAATACTTTACAAAGATGCGGTTTGGTCTGGGGTCACAGCGCCTATTCTCAGTTTCTCACAATTTTTTACATTTGTGTATGAAGGCAGCTCAATGGCTGAGCAGGGGCCAATGGGAGCCCTCGCGCGTGACGTGCAATAACATGCGACGGACCCGGGTATGTCATCAAACGAGAGTTGCTGCAGTCACGCGACGCGGTGCTGCACGCAGCATTTGGGGATTTAAAGGAGTCATTATGCAAAATTCACTTTAAAAAGGTGTCTTGACAGTCATATTACCTCCCAGAGCCTCTGTATGAGCCCCCAGAAGTGAAAAATTCAGTCACCTCCCTCAATTGCGCACTCCACTTTTAAGGAAATACACACTCAAAAATGCTATCCTCAAATCTTCCTCTGGTCGACGTCAACAAGAGGAACACCACGAGTGAGCACGAATCACTGCCGGTGGCGAGGTATTCAGTGCCTCGTAAGCAGCTGCAATAGCGCCCCCAACCCAGTGGGCGAGACGCTGAGAGGTCAGCGTTGCTCCAAACTTCACAAACAGCTGGTCCGTTGTGCGAAAGCCAGCTGTGCGCTGGACATAACAACGCAAGGCCCTAACCGGGCACAGCAACCGCAGCCGTGGGTCGTCCCCAGACGAGCTGGGCAGGGAGCTAAGCGTTCCGGCCCGTATCACTTGTGACCGGAAGTCCGAAGTGATCACCTTGGGATGAAAGGCCGGGTTAGGCCAAAGGTACATGAGTCCCCCATCCTGGCTGAACACCATGCAGGATGGGTGGACCGACAAGGCGCAGAGATCCCCAACTCTCTTGGCAGATGCTAAGAGACCTTAAAGGGGAGAAAGCGGTCCTCCGCCTGCTCCAAAGGCTCGAAAGGAGGTCCCTTAAGACCTTCCAACACAATGTGGAGGTCCCACTTGGCCGTAGCCGACATGCCCCGTGCAGAAACCGCTTCACCAGCGGGTGACTGCGTGCAGAAAAGCGTCCGAAGCCCCTGTAACCCGCTGTAATGGCCGATGCAAACACCGCTAGAGTGGATGCAGTGCGGCCGCTGTCCACCGTCGTAGCTTGCGCATGTGTAAAGGGTCCAACCGTACCACTGAGGCCTGATTCACACATACGCGGCTGTGCGGGCGCGGATCTGTCCGGTTTTGCACGGTTTCTGCGCAGAAAAGTCAGAACTGCATGCAAACAGATCAGTCTTTTCACACTCCACGCGCGGGGAACGCGCGGGCCCGTTCATATCCTCATGGCGATTTCTAAATAGAAATCAAGTCGATTTTTCTGCGCGGACTTGAGCGGGCTGTGCGCGGCGTCCCGTTGAAACAAACGGCATAAACACACATCTCATGTCAGCTGGGCTTTCTGCGTAAGCCCCGCCCACCTGTCAAACGGGAAATGAGTGGAAAATCCATTTTGTCAGTCAGGACGGGAAAACGAGTTGAATTTGGCCCGTTTATTGGAATGTGATTATGTCAATTTAACAGAAAATCAAACTGACAAAAGGTACCTCGTCCCTTCAGGATGGTGACATTGTTTTCTCCACCAGCACACCTCAAAGAGCAGTGTTCGATGCGGCTATTATTATACAATACAGCCATTGTAATGAGAAGCTTGGACGCTGTTGTGTGTATTGCATGATATTTATTCCAACAGTGATAAAATTTTTTGAAAGAAATCACATTTATTACAGCCCCGGAGGGAGGAAGTGAATAAAACCCGTTGAAAGGGTGTCCGCCCGTATGCGACGCTCCTGAGAAACAGCGAACGCACCCGTATACAAACAGGGATAATCTGATTGGTCAGAGCGAGCCGGCTTTCTATTGGTTGACAGCGTTGGTACACGAAAAATCCGAGAGCAGAGCAGAGATCCGTGAGCACAAGTTCCGTGAGAGCAAGAGGAGGAGTTTGAGTGCGAGCGCACAAAATCTGCGCGAGCAGCGTCGTAACCGAGCGCGAGGACACAGTTTGAGCGCGCCCAGGGAAAATTTGAGCGCGAGAGCATCGTAAGCGAGCGCGAGGACACAGTTTGAGCACGCGCAGAGCAAATTTGAGCGCGAGAGCAGAGTTCTGAGAGACAATATCATGAAATCCGAGAACGTAATCGATCAATGCTGCTCTCAAATCAATTTAAAATGCTCTTGAATTTTGATAGGGATTTCATTCCATAGATATGTGAGTGTTTAGGACCCGCAGGTCCAGAATGGGTCTCATGCCTCTGCTCTTCTTGGGAACCAAGAAGTAGGGGGAATAAAAACCCCAACTGCGCCTCCTCCGCGCTCAGCTCCATAACCACGCCCCGGCGGAGGAGCGAGGACACTTCTGCTTCGAGAGCGGCCGCCCCCGCAGGGCATGCGAGCCGCGTACAAAGAATCCCATTGAAGAGGGGCAGGCGACAGGCGAACTGCAGGGCATAGCCGCTTCTTAGCGTCCTGGACAATCAGGGAGAAAGCGGTCCCAACATAGCACGCCATGTCCGAGGTGGAGAGTGAGTGGCTGTACCATGGCCTGAAGGGACAGCCCACCCATCCTCCCGGCCTCGGGAGATGTGTGGCCCCCGGCAAAAAGGGCTGTGGAGGGAGCGTCCCATGAAAGCGCGTGGGCGGCCACTTCGGGGCCACGAACCAGCGCTTTGCTGGGGACAAACCCGGTGGAGGCTTCGTGATCCCAAGGTTCACGGGCCGCTGACCTCAGTGATGATGCCAGGGACAGGACGCTCATCAGCGGAAACCCGGGCCGGCACCGCGCCGCTGCTCTGACGCTTCATTGCTAATACAGGCGTTTATGAATGATGCCTGGGCCGGGGTGCTAATCGGCGGGGACCCGGGCCGGATAGCTCCGCTGCTCTGACGCTTCACTGTGCTGACACAGGCGGAAAAAGCAATTTGGAGCATACGCGAGGTACTGGCAGGACCCACGAAGGAGCGCGGGCAGCCACTTTGGGGCCGCGGACCAGCGCTTTGTCGGGGACAAACCTGGTGGAGGCGGCATGATCCAGAGGCTTCTCGGGATGCTGAACCTTGGTGATGATGCCGGGACCAGGACGCTCAATAGCAGGAGCCCGGGCCGTGGAGTTAGGTGCGTTGCGGGAGCCGGAGAGACGGCGCCAATAAAAGCCGCTCGCCGCTGGGTTACCTCAAGGCAGCGTGAGGCAGGCAGGCAGGAAGGCAGTGATGCTGTCAGCTGAGGCAGACAAATCAGCGCTCATGAAGATCTTGCTTGATGAGCAGGGTGATAGGCCCGACGCCCAATGGCGACTGGTCATGGGCCGGTACATCCATTTGATCCGATGAATCTTGATCCGAAGAAACTTGTGGCTTCTTAATGTCACAAGTGAAGCTGAGGAAGAAGAAGGGAGAATGGCTGCCTCCAGCTCGGGGTATACCCTTGGGGGCGTGGAGCTGCACCATCGGGAGGCGGGGATTGGTGCGTCAAGCTTTTTGTTGTCTCAGTTGATTGGCTGCACCAGGGAGAGTGCCAATAGCGAAGCCCGTAGGAGGGCTAAGCACTTACAAAGTAGAATAATAACATGCAACCACAGAAATCCAGTTCATCCACTTTGATTTTTTTTAATGATGGCAGTGATCCACTAACAGGATTCCTCTGCTCTCTTCAGTGAATAAACAAAGTGATGCAGCAGAACACTTTGAGAAGATTTTGGCGCTCACCAGTCCTGAGGCTTCAAAGGTAAGAGTGACGGAAACTCCTCAGTTTGATGAAAACTAACTTTTCATCAGCGTGTCAGTCACAGTCTATTTGTGCTTTCAGATATTTCGAGGAAATCTGGTCCACACAACAGAGTGCCTTAAATGTGTAAACAAAACCTATGAAGAGGGGAAATTCTGGCATCTTCCTCTTCCACTGGAGGATTCCTGCAGTCAAAGCTACAGTGTGGTAAGATCAGATTAGATTAGATTAAAAGAAGTAAATTGACTTCTCCAGGCAAGTTCCTTCGGAAGCATAATTTGTATTGAAGGGACAGAAACACACATGTAGTCAAATGACATAGAGAATAAAAAAATGCATAGGAAGGGAATGTAGCCTTAAACTATTGTCACACCTCTTTGTCTCGTCCTTCCAGTTTAAAGCTTAAACAGACTTCAACTTCTTGTCACACACCTTGATTATACAGTCCAACAAACCAGCTTGAAAAACAAAAATGTAAAAAAAAAAAAAAAAAAAAAAAAAATCTATCAAATTATTAGATCAAGGTTTCGTGCAGGCTGAAAAAGAGAGTTTTCGTTGTGAGTGAATTCATTGTTAAAACCACTTAACAATCACGTGTGTTGATATCAATCCATCAGTCCATCCAGTTAATTGGAGACTCATGCATGTTCAGGGAGAACATGAAGACATCCAGCAAAGCCCAAATCAAGTCTGAGAGTCCTACCTTGACTTCTTTAGGTATTTGTATGGAACAACAACGATAAAAAGGTCAGATATTTCTTTAATAGGTCCTTTTCTTGTTTTCAGGAGAAAGGTGTTGCAGAGTTTTTCGTGATTTCTGAGTTAAAAGGAGAAAACCAGCTGTACTGTGACGGCTGTGGTGAGAAAAGGGACGCTACTGTTGTGAGTAAAGAAAAACCTGTTTCTAATTCATATTCACTCTCTGGAGATCTGTGGATTTGTGGAAAGGTTGATGGTGATTAAACAGAATTAAAACCTGACTGTTTTCTTTCAGGAACGTGAAATGAAGCATCATCCAGACATTTTGACGCTGCTGCTGAAGAGGTTTGAGTTCGACTATCGCTACATGTCATACACCAAAAACAGCTGTGCTGTGGATGTCCCACCCACCCTGGAAGTTCCACAGGTAGTGGAAATAAGCAACTGTATTATTCATATTTCACTCATTGATCATGGTTTTAATGACTTTTTGTGTCTTTCTTGTGATCAGGGTCAGATCTATGATCTGTATGCGTTTGTAGAACATGTTGGCAGTTTGAAAAGTGGACACTACTCAGCCACAGTCAAGCCTCAGGACGGCAGAGGAGCCAGATGGTACAACTTCAATGATTCAAGAGTTGCGCCGGTAAGACTGGTCACAAAATAATCATCCACAATTCAAAGCACCTCGTTATAAAGTCATGTTTTGAAGAGGATAAAAGAATTCAGTATGATGTGAAACATTTTCCATTTTCATCAACAGCTTGATCAAAACCTCAAGGTGGACAACATGAAAACGTAAGAGTTTTTATCCTTGTTTTTTCATTTATTTATTTATTTTTATTTATATAGGAGAACATCATTTCTTTTCTTTTTTCTACAGTTTTCTATCTGGTTCCAGCAGTCCTTACCTTCTGTTTTACAGGAAGAGAAAAGGTGAGAATCAAAATCATTTTTTTTTCATGACAAATTATTTTGTTTTGTAACTGATGGGATCAAACTGTTGGACATTTTCTTTGAATAACAGCCCGAGTTCTTAAAAGGTAAAGACATGAATTCATTCACAAAAGATGTTGGAAGAAGGTTGAAATATGCTCTGTATTTAACAGCAGGTCCAACAAATGGTCTGAAAGATACTAAATTTAAGGGACTTTCACCAACCTGAAAACCTGCACAACAATATGAAAAACCTGGAAAAATATCACAGAGTCTAATTAACTCTCTGGTTCTTACCATTTTCCATACATTTACACAATTATAACACTGCTGTGTCACAACTTTTGAAGTACGTGTCCTTATCAAATTCAACATTAAACATTAACTAAAATCCTTGCCAATAACATAAAGGCTGTCAGGTCAACTTTTTGAAGCTGGAGTTCTAATTGATTCTTTGTGTGCTGCAGATGCAAACATCAGAGGCCCGTCGACCAACAGCTCTGCTCGTGAGAGAATTGACCAGAGTCAACGCAAAACAAAAAGAGAAAGCAAAGCTGGCAACGTGGCGCCAGGGAACAATAAGTGGAAGAATAAACATGATTCTGGCAAAGTTAATTCTCAGCCAAAATCAAACAGTACGATTAAAACGAGTGTGATCACACACCGCTCCTCAACCATAAGAGATGAAAGCCAAAACCAGAACGAAGACCCAAACACTGCCGCTGTGTCAAAGAATGAGAAAAAGCCAAAATGGTGGAATAGGATGAGGCACCGTGATACAGGGAAAAATACAATAAAAAAAGATAAAAATGAAGGAAAGCAGATGAAGCTGGAAATAACACCACAAACACAAGGAAATGAGCAGAAGAAGTCCTGTCTTTCAAGCATGGTCAAACTTTTGCAAGGACTTCAACGTATCTTCTCCAGGAAAAAACTATTGGTCATGATATTGATTGTTCTTTGTGTTTTTTTCATTCATGGGGGAAATTGGTTGAATGATGAAGTCAGACCCGGACTGAGACAGGCAGCCAGAGAGGAAGGAAAGAGTCCAGCAGATGTGGAGGGAGAAGAAACGAGCAGAACAGCAGCAGATGTGGAAGTTCACGGCAGAAGAAGTTCAGAAGATTAAGTTAAGAGAAGGAGAGGTGAGGAGAGAATGAAGAGAGGAGATGATGAGAGTCTCATTCACAAACCAACAGATGACAAGTGATCCTTTAAGGTCATTGAAGAGGTTTCTTCTTCTTCAAGGAGTCATATTATGCTATTTTTCAGTCACGTCATATAGGTCACGGACGCCCAAAAACATAGTATATAAGTTTGTTTGCCCCAAATTCGTCCTATGTTTGGAGTTTGAGCATTCTAAAAAGTGGCTCTGAGGAGCCGTCTTCAGAACAGCCTGTTTTTGACAGCCTATTTTCCGTGATGAACTTGAACGCATCTGGCCACGCCCACCTAGTAAATCACTGTCGTTAAGAAAGCACCTTACAGGAAGTTGCACCGGAAGTTTCAAAATAAAACACAATGCACGACCTCACGGACATAAACTTTTTCTTATATGTTGTTATTACGCCACCTCGGGAGGAGAGAATCAGCTGAACAGGGTCCCAGACAGTAGCAAACGCGGAAATTATCGTTTTTATGTAGAATGAACCATACAAAAGTAACTATTGGATAAAGAAAAGCTCTCATTTGAGATCAAAACATAAACATAAACCATGTACTCATCCTTGCTGGAAGTACTATAAATTACAGATCAATGTGGCTGGACGAGCCGAGCAACCCTGCAGGAGCGAAATGAGGTGTGTTATTTTTTATTTTCTGTTTATATCATGTGTTGTTCGTGTGATATGGAGAGCAGACAACCTCTCAGAGGAGCAGCCCTCTTCATCCGGACGGCGCTGTCGGTGTGTGTTGACTATGGGTGGCCGTTTGTGCCATACATCGCCTGGTATAAAACGCCGTTAAGAACGGCGCTTTTGACGCCGAACGCCGCCAGGCGCTTTTATTTTGAAACGCCTTCCGGCGTCTCAAACGCCGAGCGCCGCCAGTTGCTTTTAAAGCGCCACCAGGCGCTTGAAAACTGAGTGAGGAACTTTTTTCCATATATGTTTTCTTGTCCACATGACGTTTGATATATTAAATGTATTAAAATATATTTTTTCCTTTCTAATAAATTTTTCAAAACTGAAATGTTTAAAAACAAAAAAATAAATACTTTTGATCAGGGGTGAGCTTAATGAGGAGACTTACAGGGTTATCGGGTGGAAAATGTTCAAAAAATTACTTATCTGACATGTTTTCAGAGCAGCTAAAGTTTGCAAATAGAACAGGACAAAGGGATTGTAAATGTTCCCACAGGGGATTTTTTACCTTTGAAAAAGTTAGATCACATTTTCAAAATTTATGTAGAATCAGATTCCTTCACCGGAAATGTTTTAACTCTCATAAATACAATAAATAAATCCCACCTTGTGATAGAAAAAACCCCCCACAAAGGAGTCTTGTGTAAACAAAGAAATCTTGAATAGTTGAGCCTATATTTATTTCCTTCTCTCCTTCTATTTTGTAATAACAGATTGTAATAGCACCTACACATTGTGCAATAAATTATCTTTTTGACCCCAGGCTTGTGACTTAGGAATTGAGAGGAATACATGAAGCCCACTGGTGTGACGATCCAGGAAAAACAGTTTTCCTCTCTGACAGTAACCTGCTTGGTGGCTCCCCAGATGTCATGGTGTCCAATGACTGCATCGTTGAGATAAAATGTCCCTATGCAGCCAGAAATAACATGTTTATAAGTGAAATAATTATCTGTGCCTTCGTACCAGTTAAACTGTTGTTTTATGTTGTGTGATTTATTATTAAAAATATAAGCAGTAACAAAATAAAACAAATTATGTCATAATAAATTAAGCGGGAGCCACATAACCAGTGTGAAGATTTGTGTTTAAGTAGTTCAGCATCCCTGACACTTACTACCAAACAAATATTCAAATACTTCTTCTAATCATGCATTCAGATATTATTTGAAAAAACTGAATTGTACTGGGAATGTAAAGTTGTAACAGACAAACATAGACCCTAAAGAGAGAATCTCAGATTTATTTTTAAACATTTGAGTTTTGAAAAATTGATTAGAAAGGAAAAAATAGATTTTAATACATTTAATGTAGCAAACGTCATGTGGACAATAAAACATATATGGAAAAAAGTTCCTCTAAAAAGAAGACTGATACCTTTTACTGGCTGGTGAAACTTCAGGGGAGGAGAATATTAGCATGTTATGGAGCGCGTGGCGGCGCTAGGCGTCCAAAAGCGCCTGGCGGCGCTCGGCGTTTGAGACGCCGGGAGGCGTTTCAAAATAAAAGCGCCTGGCGGCGCTCGGTGTTAAAAGCGCCGTTCTTAACGGCGTTTTGTACCAGGCGATGTATGGCACAAACGGCCACCCATACTTGACTTTGCGCCCCGCGCGCAGTGCGCCTCCGCTGGGCACCGGAGCATAGCAGCCTCCCGGCGAGGAGAGGAGCGGCCCAGCGGCCGCGCGCGAGCCGTGCGTCTCCACCGGCTTCGGGACCAGCTTCCGTGGAGCAGCTCCAGGCCGTTTACCCAATCGGCCCCAACTCAGCCCCTGGAAGTCAGACGCCCGGGCGCCGTCACAGCCGTGGCCAACTCAAAGTGCCTCTCTGCTGGGGAGAGGAGCTCCGCTACGATCCCATCCGAGCTAATTGTGGCTAAGTTAGCAAAAACTGTCAGCTCGTCAGCTGACCCACCCGAAGACGGTGGCGGAGCTGACTTTATGAAAACACTGGCGATGGATGAGAAAATACAGCCGAAATGAGCGACCTGTCCGGGGGCCGGCCAAAGGCTGGATTCTCTTCCGGGGGGGAGTGGTGTTCCTCTTCATGACGTCAGAAAGAGGGAGATTTCAGAACCGCGCGTTTGAGTGTATATTTTCTTAAAAGTGGAGGGCACAATTGAGGGAGGCGACTGAATTTTTCACTTCTGGGGGATCATACAGAGGCTCTGGGAGGCAATATGACTGTAAAGACACCTTTTAAAAGTGAATTTTGCATAATATGACTCCTTTAAATTTCCAAAACCATCCATCAGGTGACTTTTACGCATCTCTAAAACACTGCATTGTTTCAATTTGATACTTATGGTTAATATTGTACACTACAATAAAAACTAAATAACTGTGATTTTTTTCCAAGTATTTTTGTTTTGGCCAATTTTAATGTCAAATTTCGCCTCTGTGTCACAACATGATAAAAAAAAACATACAGTAACTGTATGTTCCAGCATGAGTGGGATAATTCTTCTGAGAGAGCCACATGATTACACCCTGCTGAAGAGAGCTGAATGGTGTCGCTGTTTTTTTGTGTCTCTCATGTGTGTTAACATTAGAAACAGCTCAGTGTTGTTTTGCTGGCAGTGACTCTTCATGTTGTGCCCTCACCTCACAGTTTAGCTCTGTTGATTATTCTCCATCAAGTGGAAAGTGGCACAAAAGTTTCTCACTTGGTCAAAGTGCTTCAGCTATAAAACTATTGCCTACCACACTCAGCAATAAAGATACTGTAACTGGATCATCCTGAGTACAATAGTTAAACACTAACCACAACTGCTTTGAATAGCTGTTGAGAATACTGCTCTTTGCTTTAATTTTAATTGGATCCAATCTAATCAAAATTGTGGAACTTAAAATAACAAAACCAAGCTTCAGTCCTCTCTCCACCACTTCAGAGGAAATTAGAAAGGCAGAAGTCGAAAGAATCAACTAATCAGTCAGATAAGTTGTTGTTGACCCAGCAGCAGCTTTAAAGGAATACTCCGAAGATCAGAATTGTATTTTACTGCGGTCATGGAACACAGCTCACTGCATGTAATACATTATATATTACTGACCTTTATAAATTATATATTATGTTCATAAATACTATGAAGTATGATTACTGTGTACTTTTCCTCTAATTTGTTGCCAAAGTTCATCAGACATAGTAACACAAGCCATTGTTATCTGACTTTGAAGTCTAGTAAAATACTTTTTTTCAACAAGTAGTCCACAATATTAGTACTGCTGGACTTAATACATTACACATTACTTGCACAAGTACTTTTAAGTACTTTTACTGTGTACTTTTCCTGTAACTTGTTACCAAAGTTTCCTGTTGATGTAAATAAAAGTCAATTTCATATGATTTTGAAGTGCAATAAAATCCTGTTTTTCAATAAGTAGTCAACATAATCAGTACTGCTGGACTAAACACATTACATATTATTTGTACAAGGACGTTTAAGTACTTTCACTGTGTACTTTTCCTGTAATTTGTCGCCAAATTTCCCTGTTGTTGTAAATAAAAGCCATTGTCGCCTGACTTTGAAGTGCATTAAAATCCTTTTATTCCATAAGTAGTCCAGGAAATCAGTACTGATGTACTTAATACATTACAAATTACTTGCGCAAGGACTATGAAGTACTATTACTGTGTAGTTTTCCTGTAATTCATAGCCCAAGTCCCCATTTGATGTGAATAAAAGCCATTGTTGCATGACTTTGAAGTGCATTAAAATGCTTTTTTTCAATAATTAGTCCACAAAATCAGTACTGCTGTACTTAATACATTACAAATTACTTGCACAAGTGCTATGAAGCACCATTACTGTGTAGTTTTCCTATAATTTGTCACCAAAGTTCCCTGTTGTTGTAAATAAAAGCCAATTTTGCCTGACTTTGAAGTGCAATAAAATCCTTTTTGTCAATAAATAGTCCACAAAATCAGTACTGCTGGATTTAATACATTACATATTACTTGTACAATGACTATGAAGTACTTTTACTGTATACTTCTCCTGAAATTTATCTCCAAAGTTCATGAGACATAATAATAAAAGCCATCGTCGCCTGATTTTGAAGTGCAATAAAATCCTTTTTTTCAATAAGTAGTCCACAAAATCAGTACTGCTGGACTTAATACATTACATATTACTTCCACAAGTACTACGAAGTATTTTTACTGTGTAGTTTTCCTGTAATTTGGCAACCAAGTTCCCTGTTGTTGTAAATAAAAGCCAATTTCGTCTGACTTTGAAGTGCAATAAAATTCTTTTTTTCAATAAGTAGTTCACGTAATCAGTACTGTTGTATTTAATACATTACAAATTACTTGCATAAGTACTATAAAGTACTATGACTGTGTAGTTTTCCTGTAATGTTGTAGAAGCACCCAGACAGAGGTGACAGCCATGTGTCATGTGTTTTTCAGGTAAGCTGCAAATTATTCATAACACAGGGAGTAATATGGTTCTCACACGATCCCAGGGAGTCCAGGAGTTGGCCGTTTAACAGTGTAGGATGTTTGGAGGATGTTTTGTGATGTTTTTCCCTGTAAATGAATGGTGATGCTAACTGTTAGCAAGGAGAGCTAATGTGCAGGCCACAGGCGGATTGTGTGGGTCATGTGTTCGTGTTATGCTTGTGCTTTGATGGTAAATATGGTATAATAAGATGGGAGTGGTACCAAGATTGTATTTTGTTTAGGGATTTTTATGTTAATATGTTAAGATGGAAACCTGTCTGGGCCAATATGGTGGAACGCACCCAGACAGAGGTGACAGCCATGTGTCATGTGTTTTTCAGAAACTGTTCACTAAAGCTCATCTTTAAAAAACCCACAGGAGTCGGGTCATTCCTTCAAGTGTGCAACAGAATTACCAATGAGGAGCACAGTTGATTATCAGAACCAACAGTAGTTACTTATGTGCTAACAAAAACCAATAACTCAAAAAGACTCCAAAAGTGTCAATGACAACCTTTATTATTGTATGTCAGAAACAAAAACATGCGCTTCCACAAATTTTGAGAAAAAAAGTTCAGGGCTTTTACTGGTCTAACTACATACATATATATACTACATCCAGTCTTTGCTCACTGTCCATGTCACTACACTACTGATGGGCAGTGGTTTGTCAGGGCACAGCACACATTTAGAATCTTATTCAGCAGTGTGACTTCTTCACCTTCACATGGAAGAATCATGTGTATGGGTATGGTCCCTGACAAGATTCTATATTCCTGACAGATATTTCCAGTGACTCTTTCAACATGAATCCTCAAATGTGCCATTTTCCTGGTTTCCTCCGCATCTCTGGCTGCTAACTGACAGCAGCCTTTTGTAAATGCTGGGAGTTTGACCTCCGTACACATCACAACAACAACAACAACTCACAGAGGTCACATTCAGTCTGTGTGGCATCCTGACTGGTGTTGTGTGTGTGTCATCTTCTGTAACCAGCTGACTGATGTCTTCCTCAACATCAGGTGTCACGGCCTCACTCTGGTTATTTTGTCCAGGCTCCGAGGTCCCCTCCTCGGTCTGCAGCTCTCCATTCTCTGCATCCCGGTGGACTTCCGTCTCTGGTGCTTGTGGTGACACTTTCCGTAGCTGCTCCCACCTACATCGCTGCATTTGTCGGTGTGACTGATGTGTGTCCAGATTTAGGGAAGGTGTCCAGTCTGGATCAGTCTCCATCATTTCATAGGCTGGTTGACCTGCAGACACAGGTTAGGTTTAATTGAGAAAGCTAGTAAACACTGGATTCTTGCATGACATTGCACATAGTTACAAGGACTGTAAATACAGACAGGTGCAGATGGATTTGTTGTTGTGCTGATTGTTTCTCAGGCTGTAACATCATCTGACATATTTTGCTGCTGCTGCTGAAGCTGTTGACTGTGTTCTCCTCTAAGATCTGTTGTAAATTTAGTTTGATCAGTTATAGCAAACAAATCAATGACTGTATGTTTGTTTTCAAAAGGAGATCAGATCTGATGTGTTGTGTGTTGCGGTGTACCAGGGAGTGTGTGTTTATCTGTCTGTGAGGACAAAACTGACAAGACGTGTTCTCTTTCGGTCTGACTGGATCTTTAAGGTCACTCCCTCCGTAACGTTTAAATTTAAGATGAAGAAATAAAATAAACAGATTTAGCATGAAGTGATCATCCCATTTCTACTGCCCTCCTCCTCTGACCGGAGTTTATAAGTGAAGTTGGCTCGCAGCTGCTCAGGCTCGCTGGCAGCTGCAAACTAGCTTCACCGCTAACGTGACTTCAGTCACAAAGAAACCGCATTTTCAGTAGCATTGCTTAAAAACGAATAAACTCACTTACTTGCCTTTATGAAAATGGCGAGAGCAAACAAGCATGTTGTCAGATATGGAGTCGAAAGTGATGCTCTTCTTTCATGTCACTGCTGCGACCCCCGCCATCCGACGCCTCTTCCTCAGTCTGTTCTCCGTAACTTCTTTTCCACTTGGGAAACTGGAAAAAACGTAGATTGTCGTCTGTCCTGCTCCCATTCCATCGACGTGACCGACTGTGGTTGCCTTTCACGCAACAGGATCTTCCCGTTTTGAAGAAATACTGCCGCACTCAGAAACGTGGATCATAGAAAGTCGTTTGCAAGCGAGACCTGAACAATCAATCAATGCAACAGCGTGACGACAGCTGCAAATAGAAACGGACTTCCCCGCACACACCAGTAGCTAGCTTCCAGCTTCTAGCTTCTTCTAGAGAGATTCGTCATTGGTGTGGACACCTGTCACTCAAACATGCCCGACCAATGGAGAAGCATCCGCCCACTGTGGGACGTTTGTGTCAAAATGATTCAATCAAAAAACATGCTCCAAAAAAGAGACTTCAAAAAAGAGGTTTCAAAAAAGAAGCTTCAAAACTTTTTTCACTTCAACCGGAAAAAAAGGTGTTTGAATGTCAAAACAAAGTCGAAACACTCCGAACATTTTTTTTTTTGCTTTGATTGAAAACATTTTTTTTTATTGAAGTTATATCTTTGATTGAATAATAAAGAAATAAATGTCCTACCCATAATATGGCTCAAATCCAAAAATAGGACTTCAATCAAAAAATGTATTTTCAACCAAAAAAAAAAAAATTTCAATCAAAGAAAAAATTTGTTTATATGCAGATTTTTGGGGTATCAAATATTTTTTGGGGTTTGAACAAGTTTTTTCTTTGATTGAAAACGTTTTTTTTTTTTTTTTTTTTGAAGTGACGTTTTTTCTGATTGAAAACATGTTTCGCGATTGGAGCAACTTTTTTTTTTTGACTGAAAAATAAAGACACAAATTTACTTCCATAGATACACACAGATCTGCACAAGCATAGTGCGCCACGGAAGGATATAGCGGAGCACAGCAGTAGAGGCCATAGACTCAGCCGCTGTGCAGTCCAGTATATCCTTCCGCGCAGCACTATGCTTGTGCAGATCTGTGTATCAACATGTTATTTTAACGGATTGAAACGGAAAACACGTCTTAAAATGTTTTATAAACCATTCGGATTTACTTCACGTGCTAATACGCCATCCCCTGGACCACTGGAAGGAGTATTTTGTCCACTTTCATCAGTCCGGCTCTGTTTCCTCTTCACCTCCAGCAGCTCAGCTAAGCTAACTATGATGCTAACAGCTGGGAGCCAGCAGCTGGACGCACAGACAGAAATAAGGTATTTATGAGCTTATCTCACTTTGTAAATGATAGGGATAGGGCGTGGGTCCAAACCCTTCGGAGTATTCCTTTAAAGCGATACTTCAACATTTTGGCAAATTGGCCCATTTAGGGCAATTCCTTAGTCATTCAGAACAGCCTACTTACTTTTTTTGTGAGGGCGAGCTGTTGTTTATTCAGCAGTGGGTCTGAGGAGAGCTTGACGGCGGACATAGTGGAAGTGGATGGTACTTTTGCCTCCCTCGTCAAACTCATCAAATACACAATCCAACAACACACAAAACACTTTGGTGGACACATTATAATCTGCACATTCACTACGCTGTGGAAGTGTCCCACCCATTATATATGGGAGTGTTTAATTTGATCTCAGGTTTGTTTTACACAATTACGGTTCTATTCAGTGCAGTGAGACTCTCTTCAGAAGACATAATGATATTTCCCGGAATACCCTGAATGCATCACTGGAGAACCGAAAGAGACAGTTGGTAGAAGGCTGTGTGTGTGTGTGTGTGTGTGTGTGTGTGTGTGCGTGTGCGTGTGTGTGTGTGTGTGTGCGCGTGTGTGTGTGTGTGTGTCATGAGACTAAAGCAAGTTCATAGCAGACTGCATTTGCTTCGGCAGAGTTTCAGAAAAACCCTGCTGGAGAAATAAGTGTGAAGTTGAGTCTGTTCAATGAAGGATAATGTCTAAAGGGAAGAAAAATAAACAAGCACGTGACTCACGCATCACTAAAGGTAAGAGATGAATTAAACCCTCCTGAAATATCACAAAGATGTGTAATGTTAGATGTTTTTTTCTTTTCAGATAACAAGTTCTATGGCCTCAGAAACCAAGGATCAACATGTTACTTGAACAGCATGCTGCAGGTGCTGTGCATGACTGAAGAGTTCAGAGAAGCTGTGAAAAGGTTTGTGACCAAGTTTATTTTGCGCCGTGCATGTATGATAGGATGCAGTGTGTCTGTCTGTCTCTGATCACTTGGTCTTCACTGTGACAGGCACACTGAGGACAACAGCAACACAACACACATTGACAGACAGCTGTCAGAGCTGTTTGATGAGTTAAAGGAAGGCCCAGCAGAGACCATCGGAATCACACACAAGCTGTGAATTCGCTCAGGTACAGTGTGACAGTGTTTCAGACTGAATGGCTTGGTTACACTGCATCTGTGGAAAAACAGACAAATGAGTATTAGAAAAAGTGATTCTATAGTTCTGCTAAGCTTTGATAAGCTGCTGTAGAATCACCCCTGTTTCCATTTGTCAGAGAATTACTCCCTCGCAGTTTGTGGACCTGACTGATCAATTGAAGTGAATTGATTGAATTCAATTTCTTAATTCATAAAACGTGTCAAAGTGTTAATTCTTGAAACAAATTCCAGAAGCTTTTAGGAAATAAAAGCCTCCATGACATGAAATGATGCTGGTGAATAATAACATGCAGCCGCTGAAATCCAGTTCATCCACTTTTATCTTTAAATATATGGCGGTGATCCACTAACACGTTTCCTCTCCTCTCTTCAGTGAATAAACAAAGTGATGCAGCAGAACACTTTGAGAAGATTTTGGCGCTCACCAGTCCCGAGGCGTCAATTCAATTCAATTCAATTCAGCTTTATTTATGAAGTGCCAATTACAACATGGTCGTTTATAGACACTTTTACAGAGAAACCCAACAGATCCACATGAGCAAGCATAAGCGACTGTGGAAAGGAAAAACGCCCTTTTTACAGGAAGAAACCTTTGCAGAACCAGGCTCAGAGGTGGCGGCTTTCTGCTATTCCGGTTGGGGTGAGGGGACAGAGAGAGAAGGAGATAGGACAGACAGTTTCTTGTATCTACATACAATTCATACATAAACACAGGGTACATAGGCTACAAGAGGAACAATCATCAATGACATGTAGCAATACAATGAAATTACAGTAGTACAATGAAATTACCGTATTGGCCCGAATATAAGACGACCCCAATTATAACACAACCCCTATTTTTCAAAGATCATTTTGTGGAAAAAAAAAATGCTGAAGACAATAAGGTCACTCATAAAACAACTTTTTATTATACAATTATTATAAACTCAGAAGCTCCCAACTGAGATAACATTTCAAGAAATATAAGATGGAACAATATTACTATGGTATTAAATAAAAAATATATTCTTTTTCTCAAAATAAAAAAAGCAACAAATAAGAAGCCTCAGGGGGTCAAAACTGCATGAATGATATAAATAACTTTATAATCATCAAATTAAAGTTCTATTCAACTTCATAATCATTAACAATTCAGTCTAAAGAACAAATTCTAGACTGCAACAAAATAGTAGTGCATCACTGAAGTAATAACAGTGCAATAAATTGCATTAAACATCAAAGTCAAGTGCTAATAAAGAACATTAACAAGTCAGACTAAATAAACAGTAGTGCAGAGTGTCCTTTGGCTCATCATATGTTTTTCAGAATAGACTACAGTCCATTACTCACAGAGATCTTCTGCCTCACTGGGCTCACTGTCGCTCTCATCACTCCCGTCCTCACGTTGCTCTGCGGGCCCCACCTCCTCCCACAAAACATCGTCCTCGCTGCCATCCATTGCGTTTGAAATGCAGCATTTCTTGAAGCCGTTGATGATGCTCTCTGATGAAACAGCATCCCATGCCTGTAGGACCCACTCACAGAGCAAACGTACAGCAGGCTTCTGGATCCTTCCAGTTGGCGTCAGTGCGTGATCTGCAGACAGGAGCCACTCTGTGTATTTCTTGCGCAGGTTATCCTTAAATGGCTTGTTTACGACAACGTCAAGCACCTGTAGCTGGCTTGTCATCCCACCTGGAATGATCACTAGGTCTCCGTTCATAGAGCGTAGTTGCTTTTTGACAGGCTCAGTCAAGTGTCCACGGAAAGCGTCCAACACCAGCATGTTTCTTGTTTTTCTGAGCCCCCCGCGCCGTCGGCCCCACACAACCTTGAGCCAGTCCACCACGAGCTCTGTCTCCATCCAGCCCTTTTCCTGAGCACGAACAATAATTCCAGGTGGCATGGGCTCTTTGGGTATTGTCTTTCTTCTTAAAACCACATATGGGGGCAGTTTTGTACCATCAGCAAGGCACGTTAACATCACTGTAATCCTGCTTTTCTCATTACCAGTCGACTTGACAAGGACGGATTTCTCTCCTTTCTTTTCCACGGTGACGTGTGATGGCATGTCAAAATAAACAGGTGTTTGATCAGCGTTGCCCATCTGATCCAAGGGGTAGTGATGTTTCTTTCTTAACCCAAGCACATACCGCTGATATGACAGTAGTTTTTCTCTGAAGTCAGAGGGCCAGCGTTGAGCAAGGCTTGTTTTGCGTCTCAACGCTAATCCATTTCGCCGCATCATTCTCTTACACCAGCCGAGACTCGCTTTGAACTTGGTGGGCGGGATTTTGAGCTCGTTAGCTATTTCCAGTGCCTTCAGCTGAATCACGGCTCTGGTGATGGGCATTCCTTCATTCCGTTTTTCAGAGACGTATTCACTCACCCTCCTGTCAATCTCTCTGAAGCGTCCGCTCTTGGGACCACGGAAAGCTTTTCTCATCGTGTTAGCATTTTGTAGCCGTTCTTTCTGTGCTCTCCAATATCTAACGCGGCACTCTGCTACACCATATCTCTTGGCGGCTTGGCAGTTATTTGATGACTCTGCTGCGTTGATCACCATCAGTTTGAAGTTGGCATCATAACTTCGCCTCTGTTGTTTGTTCAGTTGTCCAGCGTTCGATCCCCTTTGTTCCAGATGATCCGCCATTTTTCATCAGATCATTTCATCTCATTTCATCGCGCCACTCGCTCTCTGGTCAGTGATACTTTGGCGCCATCTAGCGGCGCGGATGCGTATTGACCATCTACCGTAAGTCCGCGATTATAAGACGACCCCACTTTTGAGTATGCGATCTCTGGAAAAAAACATCGTCTTATATTCGGGCCAATACGGTACACTTAAACGAGAGAAGGAGCAGAACTGGGAGCCGGTTCCACATGGTAGGAGCCCGGGGTTCAGTAAACGCTTACACCCATTGGGTCCAGGTTCCTCAATCAATCAATGGAGCAGCTGTTTTGTTTGATGCCCTATTAGAATTGCACCCATTGAATCCAGGCTGTCTCAATGGTTCACCCACGATTGATGTTCTGTCTGCGATCCCTCAATCACGGCTCTAGTCCACCTAAGAGACTGTGTCTGTGCAGGTCTGTTTAATGTCGTTCCCATCAAAAGTAATTTAACTACTTGTAACGCTCGTTACTTGTCGTTACATACCCACCTCTGGTGTTATCAATCCATCAGTCCATCCAGTTTATTGGAGATTCATGCATGCTCAGGGAGAACATGCAAACATCCTGCAAAGCCCAAATTAGATCTGAGAGTGTTACCTTCTACACATTCACTCTGCTCTTTAGGTATTGATATGGAACAAAAACAATAAAAATATCAAATATTTTGTGAATGATTTGGTTCATTTTCTTTTCAGGAGAAGGGTGTCTAAGAGTTTTTCTTGATTTCTGAGTTAAAAGGACAAAACCAGCTGTACTGTGACGGCTGTGGTGAGAAATGGGACGCTACTATTGTGAGTGAAGAAAAACCTGTTTCTAATTCATATTTACTCATCGGAGATTTGTGGATTTGTGGAAAGGTTGATGGTGCTTTAACAAAATTCTGATCTCATTGGTTTGATTCAGAAATGTGAAATGAAGCATCATCCAGACATTTTGACACTGCTGCTGAAGAGGTTTGAGTTCGACTATCGCTACATGTCATACACCAAAAACAGCTGTGCTGTGCATGTCCCATACACCCTGGAAGTTCCACAGGTAGTGGAAATAAGCAACTGTATTATTCATATTTTGCTCATTGATCATGGTTTTAATGACTTCTTTTGTCTTTCTTGTGATCAGGGTCAGATCTATGATCTGTATGCGTTTGTAGAACATGTTGGTAGTTTGAAAAGTGGACACTACACAGCCACAGTCAAGTCTCAGGACGGCAGAGGAGCCAGATGGTACAACTTCAATGATTCTGGTGTTGAGCAGGTAAGACTGGCCACAAAATAATCATCCACAATCCAAAGCACCTTGTTACAAAGTCATGTTTTCAAGAGGATAAAAGCATTCAGTATGATGTGAAACATTTTCCATTTCCATCAACAGCTTAATGTGATGTGGATCCTTGTTTGCTGTTGAAATGATGGCACAGCTAAAGGTAGATGGTGTTGAGGGTTATTTTATTTCCCAAAACGTTATCCCAAAGTGAAGAAACAAAATGATGAGCTTGAAAACTATTTACAGTATTTACAAAAAGAACAGGAAGAAAAAGGAAAATTCTCACAAAGATCATTGGCTTTCTGTTACCTCCACTGTAACCTGAGGTCAGGGGTGTTTGGTGCTGAGGTGTTGGGGGCAGCGCGGTACTCACATGCAGTGTCGGAGCATGGAGTGTCGGGTCGGGGTGCCCCTTGTACGGCCACGGCGCCCTCCGCTCTACACTGCGCCCTCGGCGTCCGCCTCGTTCGCCTATTCCCATTCAAACCGCGGCGCACAGACGACGCCATGACTGCATTTGCACTTCATGCCACTAGGTGCGCTGTTTGCACGTCCAACCTTATGTTACACAGACACCACAGAGGAAGAGGGGCGCCACAGCCGCTGCAGGCTCTCTCTGCATGTTGTTAGAGAGTGTGAGCCGGTAAGACGTGGTAAAATGTGCATTGATGCGATGCACCGTTTTTTCAATAAAAGAGAAGAACTGAACCATCGTTTCTGCACATTTTCTTTACGTCGTATCAATTAAACTGTATCACAAGTAGTTTGTGGACTCAAAAGACCAAGATTCCTTGTGGATAGAACATGCGCAGAACAGTATTTCATGTCCTTTTCGACCGGGTTTTTAAATATGAATATGAGCATATTCAGGGTTTTGCACATGTTTATGTGTGGCTGTACGCCATGTAATGTATCCGTCAATATTCCAGTTAATAAAGAGTTTTTGCCTTATATAAACGTACTTAATCTCGCGGCATGTGACACGAGATCTCGTCCCATCCCTACTAATTGTGCATGAAATACGATTAATCAGTGTGTAATTTTTTGTATTCTTTTCAAGCTCTGCTACTCTATACTGACCCTGTGCAAGCTGTGTATCAGTGCAAAGCGCTTCTTCATTGCGGTTAGCGGGTTGTGTGTTGTTTTGCGTACGTCACCCATGTCATCAATGGTGATCTCATCTTCTCAGTCAGAATTTCCTCCATCAGTCAGATGAGAATTCAGCGTGACCCGGTGTCCCCCCTTCTTGTGCTCCTCTGCGTGGTTCTCCACACCATCGTCCATGTCCACAGTTCTTATGTGGGCAGTTACGGACCCAGTGTCCAGTCTGTCCACCAGCTTCACCCTGGCGTCCTCCGTCCCCGTCAGGGTGGTTCTTGTAGCTTGAGCCCTGAGGAGAGTTGCTTCGGAAGAACGACCATGAATGATGTTGTGCTGTTGGCTCGGTTTTCACTTCCATCGTTCATCCAGGAGGTGGTGCTTTCCAGCGCCGATGTGTTGGGAGTGTCTGACAGACCAGACCACTCCTTCAGCAGGAAGCCGATGCAGAGGTGGAGTTCGACACGTCAGAGAGGGTGGGAGTAGAGTAGAGCAGAGGCCACGGTGGTTGGATGGATGTTTGAAGGGGAGGAGTCCAGTCGCTTCCCTCACACATCCGACGTCCAGTACGAACCAACCTCGAAAGAGAGCAGATGGCACGGAGACACATGTATCTGTAGTAAAACCCTCTCATGTCCCTCATGATGTTTTCTTTCCCTGTTCTCTCCCTAAGCGGATGTCCCTCTGCTTTCTCTCTCTGCTTCCAGCTTCACTCATCCAAAGTGACTTCTCAATCATTCTTCTTATCCCTGGTTTTCCTGTTTCCCAGTGAACATTTTAGCAGAACCAGTCACTGTCTCATGCTCAAACTTCCCCCCTTTGGGGAACCCAAACCATTCACTCAATTCTCTCACACGTCCCACACACTCGGGCCCATACTTTCCTGACATGTCATTACATATTGGGGTGTCTGGAGGACTCTCCACTAGAAGACCAGGTCCCTCCAACCTGTCTATCAGACGTACTCTGACAAACAGATGAGCCTGGGCCAAATGACTCCTCTCCCGTCCGACACCGGGGCAGGGGACAAATGACCCCTTTCCGGTCTCCTAGTGGTCAACAGATCTGTTATCCATTTTCAATTGGACGTCTCCAACGGCCTTTTCGCCTCTACGGTTCCAGCCCAGACCTGAGGGTGCAAAAGTGCTAAAAAACCCTCTCCAATCTCTCTCCCACTCCAAACACTAAACACTCTGGGAGGATTGAAGTTTTATGCTGTGTATTATAGTGACCGGCACTACATCAGTCACTCGCCCTCCAACCAGTCCAATATGGAAAGAACTCACCGGGTGCTTGTAGGAGTTTCCCCGAAAAGGAGGGAAACCAGTTCATGGATCCTAGCGGTGGTCCGGACGGTAGGCTCAGACCCAGTCCCCATAGAGTCCGTCAATGGCGGCGGGGCTGCAGCAATTTGTCCGCAGGATGGCCAATCACCAGGTCTCTGTCCTCCGCCGGATTCCACTCGTAGGATCCTGTTCGTGACGCCAACTGTTATGGCAATTTTATTTAATAAAGGGCATCAGCCGGTGAGTTCGTTTTGGTCTCTTTTATTATGCTGTACAGCAGGAGAAGTCACGCAGTCAACAGAGTAACAGAGTGAGTTCTGCCCTCGCAGGGGCGTGCAAGCCTCTAATAACTATCTGCTACGTTCACTCCCAGGGGCCTTGACTGCACCCAGCCATAGACTGGACACAGGAAGACTCCCACGAGTGCCCGCAGCTGCTACGCTAAGATTATCAGGAAAAGTAAATTCTAGACAAAGCATTCGCGGTTCCTCACACATCTGAGTGTGTGAGCTACGGTTGTTTACAAAAATACCTCTGTGAGCACTACAAGTGAGAAAAAGCATGCATACATGAGAAATTTCCATTACAGCGGTCATGTGGTTCATTCTGTTTTATCCCCGAGGCCATGTTATCAGCTGCCTCAAAGCGAGTGTCAGTCTGATGGAGAATGAGAATGCTCTTCAGCTTCCTTGTCTGGTAAAAGTGAAAATCTTTGGCTTGTAATAAAACTTGTTACTGCATGGTTCATGTGTGCGTAAGTTTCATGTCCCGTCATTATGTGAGTTGTTTTCTGAATGGAGTTTGCGATGGCATCACCCCCCTTACGCAGCTCGGTTGTCCTGCTTCAATGGCTTCCACTGTTTAATTTTGATGAAGGCCTTTTCTCCCTCCACAGTCCATTCGAGCAGGTGGGAGTAATTTCTACTTCCTGCAGTTTTAATCATTTGGCGCAGAGGGTGAATTGTTTCTGTATATTCGCTCACAAAGTTTTTGCTGTAGTTAGTTAAGCCCAGAAAGATCTTCAGTTCTTTCACCCTGGCTTCGGATGTGACAATATTGTGTCTTTGTGGTCTCCTGTGACTGATATGCCCGGGTGGCTCACCACTCTGCCCAGGAAGGTTACTCTGGGTCGGCAGAGCTGCAGCTTCTGTTTAGAAACTTTAAATCCTTTTTCTGCCAACCATTTGAGGAGATAAATTGTCGCTTCCGCTGTGGTTTGTTCTGATGGGCTAGCGATCAATATGTCCTCGACATATTGGCGATGGTCACGTCAGGTAAGATAGTCAGTTCTTTCATTAGATTTCTCAGTGCAGCATTGAAAAGGGAGGGGCTGTCATTCAGTCCTTGGGACAGCCGGGTGTAGGTATATTGTTTTCGTTCATAAGAGAACACAAAGTACTTCTGTGAGTTCTCAGTTATTGGGATGCAGAAGAATGCATTAGAGAGATCCATGACTGTAAAAAATTTGTTCTTTTGCTCTATTCCTGCCAGCATGGTGTAGGAGTTTGGTGTGTCATAATTTGATGTTTCCAGATTAGCGTTTATTTTTCTTAGATCGTGCACCAGCCGATAGTCGGGCTTCCCCGGTTTCTCAACCGGGTTCAACGGTGTGTTATATTTTGATCGACATTCAATCAGTACTCCTGTTTTCAGTAACCCCCGTATGCTATTTCTTACACCATTGAATTTAGCTTCAGGGAGGGGGTACTGTGGCTGACAGATAGGGATCCCATTTTTCATTTTAATGCGTGCTGGTTCAATGCTGGTACAGTGTCCTAGATCTGTGGGTCCCTGGGACCACTCCTGCAGGGTCCCTGCTCCAGCAGCTTTTCTGTGATTGGAGAGTCTGTGTTTTCTTGGCCATGTGTTCTTTGTAATGTGGGTTTTTTCTAGTGTTGGTGCTGCATGTGACCTGTGGACAATGCGGTAGATGTTATTTTCTTTACAGTACTGCAGTGGTGGGTTAACAGTGGGTCTCCAAACATTTGATTTGTCCAGGGCATGCTTCATCATGGGGCCCAGATTCTTGGCTTGTCGTCCTGCCACAGCCAGAGTGATGTGTGGCACTGAGTCTTGATCGAGTGTTTATAACGCCGTCAGTGTGTCTTGTAGATTCAGTGCAGCGGCCACACCTTCTGGTCCAACGTAGATGTTCTCCACTGTTAACCCCGGTGTGCCTTCCTGGGTGAACAGATCTTCTTTTGCTTCCCAGAGGGCGGCATATTCTGGATCAGGGTTCAGTGAGTAGTTGTAGGCACAATGTGGGGTGTGGACGGGGGGCATGTACGTCCTGAGGCTTCTAATCCATGGCTCCCATTTCTTCTAAGCCTCGTGGAGAGGAGTCTCACCAGGATGTCTCAGCCTGTCCCACCATATCTCTGACCTCTGCCTGTGTGAGCTGAGCTGCTGTTTGTATCAGCTGATGGGATGTTTTGTCTCAGAGACGCCGCCTGATTCTACCATCAGGGAAAATAATTTCAGTGTGTTTTTCTTCAACAGATTATTTGTGCATTCATGGTCGCTATCACAACCTTCACCAACAAATTTACAGGACAGTCGGATCAAAGTAGAAACGCCTGCTCCAGTTCTTAACTTCCCATTTGTGTTTTAATTTCTTTATAAAGTGGCCATAGCTCTGTTTTTTCCTTGAAAATATTCCAGTTGGTGTGTGTATTAAGGGTGTGTGTGGCTGGTGTATTGTGCTGTATGGTGTTCCAGAGTGAGGGTTAGGATTAGTGAGGAGTCCAGTATTTTTCCAGTTTTTGTTCAATTCGAAAGCAGGGAATTATTTTGAATTGGACACAGTCAGCTACTTCTCCTCCCTTTACAAGCACCCTCGGCACCCCAGGGCATCATGGGCTGGTGTGGGGGCTGGTATGGGCTGGTTGTTGTGGAGGTTCCTGAGGTTGATACCCCCCTTGTGTCGGTGGGGGGGTCAGGGGTCAGTTTTGTCACGGTCTGTATTGCAGGAAAAGTTGTGTATAAGTAAAGTTTGGTATGATCTTTTCACTCCATTAATGCAGCGGATCTTTGTGGCCTGAGTCTATTTTGATTTTCACTGCAGTTTGAGTTTGGCAACAGATTTATCAGATCCGTCAATAAACTTTTTCTACGGTTTTGGAAAGAGACAGACCTTAATTATTGACCTGGTGTCTGTTTCTAGATTTGCATATTGTGAAAACTTTTGCAGTATTTCATTTCCCTTTATTTATTTATTTATTTAATTTATTTTTTTCCCCATTATACTTAGTTAGATTATTTCTATTTTCAAATTCTCTAAAATGACTTCTATGTGGCCACCAACTCTGTGAGGTCTGGTTAGAATTTTTGTTTTTATGTTACCTGTTGTTTATTATAGAAATATTTAATCTTTGGCTTTTAAACAATCATGGCCCGGCCTACTCTCAGGACAGTTTTGTGTTCTTATTCATTCATTCTTAATTATTGTCACTCAAGGCCTGATGTCTGGTTTTAGAGTCTCTTTACTAAACAGTTAACCTATTGCAAAGTTTAAGCGAGTCATTTTAAATATTGGATCAATGGTCTCACTGCCGACGTAAAAATTAAAATTACTTGATCTTCTCGAGGTGTGGTTCAGTCCAAGCTTCCTGTATGGGTCAGTGTGAATGTTTAAATGTTCTCACTTGGATGGTCATCACCTGTGTGTGTGTGTGTGTGTGTGTGTGTGTGTGTGTGTGTGTGTGTGTGTGTGTGTGTTCTCATATTTCTATCCTTGTTGGGGCCAAATGTCCCCACAAGGATAGCAAAACGTGAAACGACGTGCCTTGTGGGGACCTTTTTCCGATCCTAAGTAGGAGAAACAGTGTTTTCTTGACCATGTTGTTGTTACTGAAAAAAGTAAAAGTGCAAAAACATTTCTTTAGGGTTAGGCTTTGTTGTGGTGTGGGTTAGGGTTAGGGTAAGGGTCAGGGTTAGGGGCTAGACATGAATGGGAGTCAATGGAAGGTCCCCACAAGGATAGAAATACGAGATTGTGTGTGTGTGTGTGTGTGTGTGTGTGTGTGTGTGTGTGTGTGTGTGTGTGTGTGTTCGCTTTCTCAAGGTCGGCTCGAGCGTGTTTACTGCCAGCCGCCTGTCTGCTCTCTCTCTCTTTCTTTCTGTCCTCTGAAAAACAAAAGTCCCTTCTCTCTTTTTTCCTTTTTTGATTTTCATCAGGTTTTGTATACTTAGTGGTTCTGGATGTGGCCATTCTCATGTTCCCAGCTCTCCCTCTGTCTGAGGCTGTTCTGCCTATTCAAACGTTCTAACGCCGGTCCCTGTTCTTTCTTGGTCAGTCTGGTGTTTCGTTTAAGATTAATTTTGAACATCAGACCTCCCAGGCTGTTTGGCTTTTGTTCCTGCCAACACTTAAGAGTTTTGTCTTTCATTCTGTCACTCTTCTACACCTGTATGAGGTGAAGTAAATTACCAAGTTACACAATTTACGGGTTCTTTTGGTATAGTTTTAATAGTAGCTTGGCTCAAAACTCCGTTTTAATTTGTTCGATTGTAGTTATTTTAACCAGAATTTTACACTTTATCATTAACTTCTCTTTTACCTCAGCACCCTGTGTTAGAGCCGCATATATCCACAGATTTTTCAGTTAGTTTGCACTCCGTCAAAAACCTTTAAACCTAAGTTTTACACAAAAATATATTTAGGCAAGGATTGCCACACACACACACTGAACTGCTTCCAGCAGTGGTTTTTGATTCAGAGGAGGTGAGAGACTCAAAAGCCAAGAGGTCACACGCCTTTCTGCGGCCGAGTGAGTGTCAAGGTATGAGGATCGGTTCTCCCAATGTCCTCTTTGTCTAGGGAGGTGATAGACTCAATACCAAGAGGGCAAACGGTACTGCGATCAAGTGAGTGTCAAGGAGTGAGGGTCCGACTACCGATGTCCCCACGTCTGGGGAGGCGATAGACTCACGCCAAGAGGTCAAGCGCCATACAGCAACCGAGTGAGTGTCAAAATAGGAGGATCTGCTCTACCAGTGTCCCCTGGGCCTACTGCCACAGATTCAGTGAAAACACAAATCACGCCGATAAAGGGTTCCTTACACACTGCCCGTATTGTCTGATGTGGTCTACAGTGGGGGACATGGGGTACCGCTATCCACCGCGCCGGGGAGGCAGAGGGCTCTGTTTCTACCTGGGTGTGGCCCAGGCCCGAGTCGACGGTTTGAGAGTATTTCCACTTTTAGTCCCGTAGAACTGGGAAATCTTGCTAACCTTCTCTCAACCCCTCTGGTCTCCCTTTTACAACAGACTCAGAGTCAGTGTCCTCTGGTAGCCAATTCAAATTATGCCCGTTTTTATTGTTTTGCACTATCACCAACCACAATGTCCCCACAGAACTGTGCCTGGAGACCCCCGTGCAATGGGCGTGAGCCCCGAGGGTTTAATTCACTTCAGAGCACAGGAACCACCCCACAGCTGATGTGAAAAACAATAAAGATGAAAATATGTCCCTGTGTCCTTATTTCCTCTTCACTTATTCTCTTAACTTCTTTTTTATTCTTCTTTATTCATCTTCTTTATTCTTCTTCTCTATAGACGAGTCCCTGACTCCCTTGGGTCCCCGACCCCACATCCCAGGCCAGACGTCTTCGGTGATACGCACCGGCGGTCTCAGACCAACCTAGTCCCTGACCAGGGCTTTTCTAAAATTTACAGGCGTGTAAAGTCCCAGGTCTACCTAGTCCCAGACTAGGATTTTTGGAAAAATTTTCGGACACCCGTCGTTTTTACAGAGGGCCGATTCCCAGAATCATTTGAGTCCTTATTGTAACCTGCCTCAGCTCTAACTGTTAGTGGAGAAACTGGGAGATACAGATATTTTTCATCAGTGTATCAATTCCCTCTTGGACCAGTATCAGAAGGTTCTAGGTCGCTACAGGAGAAAGGGAGGCTTGACAACCTGCAATGAGTGACGGAATAAAGAACTTCACGCACTTCAAAGATAAGTATTTAAATGAATTGTATTGAACAAGAAATAGTTGTCGGAAAATAAATTATAACAAAACAATTCTTTCTGCTTTTCAGCTCTTCAAACATGAAATATCAACCACGATCCGCAAATAAATCAGTCTCTATCTAAATTTCAGTCTCTGGTTCTTTCCTTGGGTTGGCCCGCCACAACCACTGAGGTCCCGTGTTACCTTACAGACACAAGATGAGTCCCCAGTAGAAGATTTCTTCAAGGTCAGCACAGGAGTCCATAACAAAGAAGGGAATGAAAACAAAAGAAAAAGACGAGGAAAAGAAAAAGACCTGGCCTGTAAAGGCCAAGAACAGGGTCACTGTGTTGTTCTCATGACAAAATATACTTTAAATTTTAAACAGGTACATACAAACATTCTTATGCATATACTTTTTAACACATCTTCTTAACAATAATTTAACCACTTGGTACTGTAAATTCAATGAACTGATGACGTTTCTCTGTTTAAACATGAAGCAAAATAATTGAACATTTCATTTCCCTCTTTTATCTTTTCCTACTGCCACTCAAAAAAAACACACAGAATGAGGGCAACTGTAAACAAACACTGTCATATAAAACATTTTAACCACCACATTCACTGAAGTAACTCATTGATCCATATTAACATTTACAGAAACAGCACATTTCACTCCATTCATAAGACTAACTTCAACAAAATTTACTCACCAGAGGCTCACAGTTCACACACACTCCAGGCACAAGGCACAATGGGTCTCTTGCACATGACGTCACGGTTACAGCGGGCGCCATGTTGGGGAGCTAGCCTTTAGCTGCCTAGCCCCCAAGAGAGTCTGGCTGCATACCTCCCGTGTTTTTTTTTCCTGTCTCCGCTAGTCCTTAATTAAAATGCCGCGTTACTGTTGCGTGAAAGGCTGTTCGAGTAACACAAGACACTTGGGTATAAAGTTTTTCCGGTTTCCTGTCCATAGGAAAGATCGAGGACAGCAAATGGAGAGTATAACCAGAAGGCGCAGGTTAGCATGGGTTGCCGCTGTCAGGCGAAAGAATATTACCTTCAATCACATATCAGAGGGGATGCGAGTATGTTCCCTTCATTTCCATAAAGGTAAGTGTATATTAACTGTTTACATCTTTTTGTGCTTGTATTCCTGGTCTGTGATGCTAATGTTAGCACAGTATTTTATGCAGACAAATGCTTTTCCAGTCTCACTCACAAAGTGAAGACGTGATGTTCCTTCACAGACGTTCATTGGCTTTATCAACACCACACCAAACACTGTAGAACTAATCACAAAACATAACAAAGTGATTAACCCAAATACCAGTATATGCACATATTTACAAAGGAAAATCGAGCATATCGCTTTGGCCTGCGTATGGCTAAGGCTAAGTCTTCTTTTCGTTCACATCTTGGCTTTACAAGATAAACTTTTCTCAGTGAGGCGATCTTCCGCCATCAGCTGTTCAGATGCTGACATGACATCACCCGGAAGTGGAACTGGTATGGTTAAATACAATTTTCCCCTTTCATTTAAGTAAATAAATTCAAGTAGAAATTTAATTCTTATGAACGCAGTATAAAATTACATACAGTGCAACACCGCCACCTATTGGATTTTAAATTAAATTTCATGCACTCATACCATCAGTTACAAATGCATTTGTATTACTTTAGATTGAAGAAAATTTAAAACCAATAAATACCAACAGCAACCCTATTATCAGATAATTGCACTCACAGATTTGACATAACTTAACACCAAGTGTGTCTGTCTGGCCACATAATAGCGTGGTTTAGGAAAAGTGACAAAAACATGGAGGAATCAGCAATTTAATTAATAAATGTACATGAATATTATTCTGTATTGCATCGTATTCTTCACAGAACATTTTTATTTCTCATCTGATCATGTGATTTCAGGACAACCAGCGTATGAGATGATGGAGAGTGATGCTGATTGGGCTCCATCGCTGCGTCTGGGACACACTGACATCAAACCAACTGACTGTGCACGCTGTGAAAGACGATGCAACCGTGAGCAGCTAAGAAACAACATGCAGCAGGAGACCATGCCTCAGCAGGATGAACTTTGTGACCATCATGTCCTGGACAATGCTGAGGTGCATGCTGATGGGACTGAAGAATCCATTACAGATCAGACTGGTGAAGCACAATCGCATCCTGAACAGGAGAGTGATACATCGCAATGCAGTGGCTGCATCACGAAGAGTGGTGAAATTAATAGACTTCGAGAAGAAAATCAAAAACTGAGGCAGCAACTTAATAGGGTCAAGTTCAGCGATGGATTTTTTTCTGAAAATGACACTGATAAAGTAAGGCACTACACAGGACTGCCTAATTATCAAACATACATGGAAGTGCTGTCCTTTTTTATGTCTGTCACCTCCTACAAAAAGACTCTGCTTACACCGTTCCAAATGCTTCTTCTAACACTCATGCGGCTGCGACTAGATGTATCTGTTTATGTTCTTTCTGACCTGTTCCTTGTTTCAACAAGTACTGTGTATAGAGTTTTCAATGATACTGTATCACATTTATATTCATTCTTACGACATTCTATTATATGGCCAGACAGAGACACTTTGCGGAAAGTTATGCCACATCAGTTTGTTCAATCGTTTGGCAACAGAGTTGCTGTTATTATTGATTGCTTTGAAATTTTCACTGAGAGACCTTCCAATGTAAAAGCATGTGCCCAGATGTTTTCAAGTTACAAACACAACCACACCATGAAGTATCTTATAGGAATTACACCTAAAGGAGCCATATGTTTTTTGTCCAAAGGATGGGGGGGCCGTACAAGTGACAAGCATATTACCCTGAATAGTGGATTTCTAAACAAACTGATGCCAGGGGACATTGTTTTGGCTGACAGAGGGTTTGACATTCAGGAAAATGTTGGAATGTTGTGTGCAGAGGTTAAAGTCCCAGCTTTCACAAAAGGCATGTCTCAGTTGGATGCTAAAGACGTGGAGGAAACCAGGAAAATAGCGCACCTTCGAATCCATGTTGAACGAGTGATTGGAAATGTGAACCAGAAGTATAAGCTGTTGGCGGGAACAATCCCAATTTCGCTCATACTGCCATGTGAGGGCGAAGATGTCACACTTTTGGATAAGGTGGTTACAGTGTGTTGTGCTTTAACAAATCTTTGCCCAACTGTTTGTAAGTAGTATGTCACTGATCATTGAACAAACAGAAATTGGTCTAGGCTATAAATGATAGTGTTAAGTTATTAAATTTTTCCTTGTCAAGTGTTCAGGTGTTTTTGTCTTCTTTCACTATAAAAAAATCTCAACAGTGGGTTCTGTATTCAAACATATTAGACAATACAAAGTAATGTGTCAGGTAAAGCCATCTTTATTACAGCAACACTGACTTACATTTTATTAGTGCATGCCGAACAAAACCATGTCTCTTCTTGTGCAGGTACAAGTTGCAGACCCACACAACTTAAATGGAACCAAACAGTTTTGCAGTTCTCATTATCACAAGCAACCATGTCATCTTTGCTCTCAGGACAACGACAAGTGCACCATAACTTTTCAACAGATTTTTGCTTGTGTTTATTCTGGGATGCTGTGTCTTGTTTCTTCTTTTTTTTGCAGGAGGAAAGGGGAATCTCTCTTGATGCAGGCCTGTTGTCTAACTTTGTGAAATGGCAGCTTACAAGTTCTGGGAGACTCACACACACAAAAAATTGTTCTGCTTTTTCAACAAGAGCTGCCCAAAGTTCAGCATCCGGAGCAACACGCACCACAGCAAAGTCTTTCTTTGTCCATACAATGAAGTCACAGTACTCAGTCTCAGTAACAAAAATCTGAGTTTGAACTTGTTTGTAGTAGGGGTGTTCTGTCTTGAGACGAATCTCTCCTTCATGTAATTCCAAACAGAAGTCCCTGTCAGATCTACTGCATGCCTCACTCACTGTAAGATCACGGTATTTGTATGAGCATTTAATCTCAATACAGCCTCTGCCACAACAGTTGCACTGCACAAGTCCGTCAGGTGAGGCCCCAACCTCTGGAAACTTTGGATTAATAAAAAAACCACACTGTGTCACCTCTGAGCCAGAGTGATGTCTGTTAGACTGCAGTCTATACATTTCCCTGGCATGGTTTTCATTTTGTCTACCCCACTCAATGGCACTGGAGCTGTTTGTTGTGTTTTTAGGATAGCATACTGAATTAACAACAGACTGTGAAGGTTTGTCTAAACTTGAGACATAAACAGAACGCATATTTGATGCTGTGACCCTCCCTGCACGGTACTGATGCCACGTTGAAGATTTGTTTTGCTTTCTTGTTGTACTTTCTATGTAGTCAGCTTGCTCGTTTGTAAGTGAGATTCTGCCAGCAAGTGATTTACAGTGTTCACGCAAAATGGATATCTCCTTGCCCTCCATTGTCACATCACGAAGAGACTGAAGGGAACGTGGTACAGTGAGTGATTGAACTGGATCAATAAATGCGTCACAATATTCAGGCAAACAGGATAGCACAGCAGCTTGAGGTGATGCCTTGTTAATTGCTCTAAAAAATGAGTCCAACTGCTCCTTTGACACAGAACCTGTTGCCTTTGTTCGTGTTGTCCTGATAGAAGATGGATCTACAGTTTTTCCTTCCAAGAGTCTGTTCAGAGCCTTTCTCTTTGCTTTTGAACTTGTGAAATCGATTCTGTATCCTGGTTGTGGTTCTACTTTTGAAAGATTTCCTGGTATCATCCAGTATGCAGGTTTGCCGGTCACTGTCACTGTCTCTCTGCATCTCACAACCGCCTCCAACTTGAACAGCATTGCTGCAACATGTGTACAGGATTCTCCTATTCCCGCCATACAGGTACAGTGAGCGGAGGATATGGCCCCTGATGATTCTAGGATAGCCCAGGGTTTGAGAGGTGCTTCTCGCAGGCGTTGGGAGTGCAAAACCTACAATCAAAAAGACAGGAAAAAAAGATCTGAACAAAGTACTTAGAATGGTTCAGTAAGAGTGTTAGGTGTAGGTGATGAAGTGTGGACAGATATGATTGTTGGTGTGTTGTTTTATATTCTGTTTTGCATTTTAAATGTATAAATTATGAAGGTTTGAACTGACTGACAAAATTACAGTACAGTGATGTACAATTAAATACACATGTTGTACACATTAGATTAGCTTTTGCTACTGGTGCCTTACCTTTGCTGTGATGACAGTGTTAGTGCATCCATCAGGTTGAAATGAATATAAATCTTGTACCCAGCCGTTGGTAAAAAGTCCATGAGCCTCGAGGGATTTATAGTTTCGGAATTCTTCAAATGTATAAGCACTGACACCATGAACAAGATAGCAAATGATGTCCATATTTGTTGTTGGGGGAAACAGGGCGGGATCGCTTGTCCATGCGTTAGCTGCTAGCTCATATGGATCTACATTACTAATAGAGGTCAGCTTTACCAAATATCGGTCTCTAGCGTCCTTGTTGAGCTTCTCTCTGTAGGGCTTCTTCTCTGTCTTATTTTCAATATCCATTTTTTGAAAGAAATGATCAATTTGCTGCACTCATCAACTGACGTCTTACTGTTTTGATTGACAGGCTCTTCCGCGAACTTCCCAACATGGCGCCTGGGCGTGACATGGTCACGTGACTGCAAAAGACCCATACAGGGCTCTCATCAGTCCAGGATCCCGCTTTTAAGAAACAAGTGACATGAGGGTTCAGTAATGTGTAACCTTTACAGCTTAGCCTGGGATGTGGCTAATGACTGGAGCTAGCGCCGCATGCTAGCGCCGAATGCTAACGCCAAATGCTACTCACGTCCTCCTCCGTTTCCGTTGGTAAACACACGGTCCGCTCATCTACCATGAAAAGGGAAGAGCTCCACTCTTTGCTCCAACCATAGAAGTGACTTAGGCTTGGAAAATCTGGCTCTTTTAGACAAAAAAACCGGCGTAGTCTGCAGCAGAAGCTAACAAGCGCTGCCTCTCACACGATGCGGCAGAGAGAGAGAAAAAAACCGGAAGCTCTCAGGCACGTACGCCCTGGTGTCGTCTGATTGGTTACACCATTACATCATCTCCTCATGTCGCCCGAATCTTTTACAATAAGAAAACACTTTTGACACACTTGAAATGAAATAATACTCTTTTTTAAACAAATAAATTAACTTCTCTGTGTTGATCTTTTTAATCTTTTAACATATTTATGATTTTTAACCATAAATCCTATTTATTCACTATTTATTCATTTTATGCAGGACTGTAACTTATTTGTCGCATGAAGAAAAATATGAATTTATTAATTTATTGATCTAATAAATCAATTGGTGAGCTGGACTGTTCATGAGGCCTGGTAACCTGGGTTACATTATGTTTTCCAATTAGAATTTAGGTCGGACACTTATTAACTTTCCCTATGTGTGTTCTATGTGATTTATACATTACATGTGGCTATAGAGAAAAAAGACTAAAGAGTCATCACTTACAAATATTAGGATTTTTCTTCCGGACCTCTGATCTCCGCCCAAACGACAAACAGACCGAAGTCCGGCAGAAACTTTAGAAAAGGCTTTCTGCTTACCTCTTTTGTTGGAGTGCCCCTTTGTCGTTGAGTGGTGAAGACAGGCCCGTCTGGAAAGATTGTGGTTCCGAATGACCTAATACCAAGAAGAATCCGGGTCACGGCACCAATTGTTGGAGCCCAGGACTTTTGTCCAGCTGACTCCACCCGGTTCTTTTATTCTATGCTTGGTATAAAGAATGCCAAAACGACTGACTTCAGATTATTACCATTTATTTAAGTATAGCCAGATGTAATGTTCAGCGCTGGACCTTACAGGGAAAGATACAAAGTATTTCACCCCGAAAGGATCCTGATCGTTGATGAGACAGAGCTTTTATTCCATGTTCTTCTGGGCTGGGCCTGCCCCGACAGAGAGGCTGGACTTTGTTTGCAATTGGACAATTTGGTGTTGATGTCAGCTGCCAACCAAGAGCTGACATCCTTATCGAGTATGTTTTGGAACACTAGTGAGTGTGTGTTGGTTTCTCCGGAACGTGTGGGTATGTTTACACTTTAGCAGAACATCTTATAACCTTGGTGTACTTCTCTCAGGAAAGGCCTAATGTGCAGTTAATACAATTATTCCATGGTAGTAGTGCTAATTAAAGTATATCCCTAACAGAATCATGCACTTCGTTTTACTAACATTTAAAGCTCGTGTCCGGAGTTTCCGTTTGTTTCCAGTGTATGTACCATTTTTCAACAGAGCTTAAATGTGTCAGTCTGGTTCGATACTACAATATAATATTAGCATAAAGCAATATAAAAATTTATTTATGAGCCCTACCTTCGTCTCATAGACCCCCATGTTATCTGAAAAAGCGCCGGTCAGCTTCAGCCAATAGATTTCGAGCTTCCGCATTCTCGTGTTGTCAATCAAAGTGTGCACGCAGCCAGAGAGCACGCGCACTCGCCCAGGCAGAGGTGAGTTAGCTACGCAGCAGCCGCCCCGCTTACCTCGGATATATCCACTGTCTGCTGAACATCCACCGTAAACAGCTAAACATGGAGGATGCTGTAGGACTCAGACGCTCTCATTTTCACCCGACGGATAATAGCGTGCACAATTAATGGGGCGTGGCTTGGTAGCTCAGAAAGCAGAGGGAGGGCGGAACCTCGAGACATTGGATTAAAAAAACTCTCATTCTTACAAAACTCCGGACACGAGCTTTAATGTTAATTTATTAGATTTCACCCATTTAGATACATGGTCTAAATCACTTTGAAGTACATTATTTAAGATGTGCAGATTCTCTTTACCGTAATATATAGTTGAGTCATCGGCGAACATGGCTACTAGGATCTATTTAAGATGAAAGGAAGATCATTTGTAAAAATCGAAAAGCACAGAGGACCAAGGCAGCTACCCTGTGGAACTCCACAGTCTAGCCTCAGGACGGAAGAAAAACTACCACTGAAGTATACTGACTGTGATCTATTTGTTAAATAGCTGTTAAACCACTTAAGAGAACAACCAGAGAAGCCATATGCAGACAGTTTGTTCAGCAACAAGTTGTGATCTATCACATCAAAGGCAGCGCTGAAATCTAAGAAGACCGCACCAACATAATTTTTTGCATCAAGTTTACACAGCCAGTCATCTGTCATATGGACAAGTGCAGTGGAGGTAGAGTGGCTGTCTTTAAAAGCATGCTGAGAATCAGTGGTGAGATTAAAATTCATAAAATATTGTGATATTTGTGCAAATATGAGCTTTTCCATGATCTTGCACAAAACAGGCAAAATACTAATAGGTCTGCTATTAGTGCCACTAAGTACGGAGCCCCTAAAGGGACATGGAGGGAAAAAAATATTGGTGGGTGAAAAAAAAAAAAAGGATGAACTTTTGCGAGATCTCGCAAAACAATTGCGAGATCTCGCAAAACAATTGCGAGATCTCGCAAAATAATTGTGAGATCTCGCAAAACAATTGCGAGATCTCGCAAAATAATTGCGATCTCGCAATTGTTTTGCGAGATCTCGCATTTATTTTTGCGAGATCTCGCAAAGATTGTTTTTTTTTTTAAGTAGCGTCAATGAACCGGAAGTAAAACAGACACACAAAGACGGAGGAATACACACATCATCCGTGGGAGAAGTTTATTGATTTTTATTTTGGTATTGGCCTCACATACAAAGATATTAAATCAGTTCTTGGCCGGAGACATGGCTTTGACATAAGTGAGAGACATCTGAAAAGATTACTCAGCGCGAGGGGACTTTCTCGTCGTAAAGAGTACTGTGATCTTGCAGTCCTGGTTGAATTCATCAGCAACCAACTACAGTACTCTGGCCAGCTTCACGGGTACCGGTGGATGTACGCAAAGTGTCGAGAACATGGACTACGGGTAAAGAAGGAGGATGTGCGGTTGGTGTTGAAGGAGGTGGATCCCAGAGGAGTGTCGCTAAGGCAAGCAGGACGTTTACGACGACGGCGCTACTTCTCGAGAGGTCCTAACTTCATTTGGCACATTGACTCGTATGATAAACTGAAGCCATATGGATTTTGTATCAACGGAAGCATCGACGGTTTTTCTAGGAAAATAATCTGGCTTAATGCCTACACCACGAATAGTGACCCAAAGTTGATCGGAGGTTACTACGTTGAAGCAGTGCAACGTTTAGGAGGCTGTCCAAGGATTGTGAGAGGCGATCTCGGGACCGAAAACGGCCATGTTCGACGCTTTCAGCGGTTCCTCGTCCCCATTCATCCAGACGGCACTTTTGACAGCTATTTGGAGGGAGCTAGCACCGCCAATCAACGGATCGAATATTGGTGGGGTGTTCTCCGCAACCAGTGTGTGGAGTTCTGGTTGTCCTTGTTTGCAGACATCAGAGACAACGGGTTTTTTGACGGCGGGTTTCTGGACAAGGCCATCCTTCAATTTTGTTGCATGGGACTCATCCAGGTGAGAGAGAGAGAGTGAGTGTGTGTGTGAGAGAGAGAGAGAGAGAGAGAGAGAGAGAGAGAGAGAGAGAGAGAGAGAGAGAGATAGGGAGGAGGAAAGAGACAGGAAGGATGGAGGGAGGAGAGAGAGACTGAGGGAGGAGAGAGACAGGAGGTGAGGAAAGAGACAGGAAGGATGGAGAGAGGAGGAGGGAGGAGAGAGAGACTGAGGGAGGAGAGAGACAGGAGGTGAGGAAAGAGACAGGAAGGATGGAGAGAGGAGGAGGGAGGAGAGAGAGACTGAGGGAGGAGAGAGACAGGAGGTGAGGAAAGAGACAGGAAAGATGGAGGGAGGAGAGAGAGACTGAGGGAGGATAGAGACAGGAAGTGAGGAAAGAGACAGGAAGGATGGAGGGAGGAGGAGGGAGGAGAGACTGAGGGAGGAGAGAGACAGGAGGTGAGGAAAGAGACAGGAAAGATAGAGGGAGGAGGAGGGAAGAGAGAGAGACTGAGGGAGGAGAGAGACAGGAGGTGAGGAAAGAGACAGGAAAGATGGAGGGAGGAGGAGGGAGGAGAGAGAGACTGAGGGAGGAAAGAGACAGGAGGTGAGGAAAGAGACAAGAAAGATGGAGGGAGGAGGAGGGAGGAGAGAGACAGGAGGTGAGGAAAGAGACAGGAAAGATGGAGGGAGGAGGAGGGAGGAGAGAGAGACTGAGGGAGGAAAGAGACAGGAGGTGAGGAAAGAGACAAGAAGGATGGAGGGAGGAGGAGGGAGGAGAGAGAGACTGAGGGAGGAGAGAGACAGGAGGTGAGGAAAGAGACAGGAAAGATGGAGGGAGGAGAGAGAGACTGAGGGAGGATAGAGACAGGAAGTGAGGAAAGAGACAGGAAGGATGGAGGGAGGAGGAGGGAGGAGAGAGAGACTGAGTGAGGATAGAGACAGGAGGTGAGGAAAGAGACAGGAAGGATGGAGGGAGGAGGAGAGACAGAATTGTGGATACATTTTTTTTTTTTGGCACAATTTAAGTGTACATGTATGTACAGTTCTTCCTAATTGTATTTTGTATATTCTTTTTAACAGGATGAGTTGGATGACACTGCACAGGTTTGGAATGCACACACCATCAGACCATCAAATAACATCCCCAGTGGTCGGCCCAATGTGATGTATGCATTACCTCAACTCTATGGGACCAGAGACTTCCTTTCCCCTGTTGAAGATGAATATCTTCAGCTGTGCAAAGAAGAATGCGTCTTTCGCCGGGCGATACCATGTGATTCAGATGTGAATGAACTCTGCAACATCTTAATGGCAGAGTCTCATCTGACTCTGCCAAGAGATCCCTACCAAGCTGTGAACTTATATTTTCACTTAAGAGAAGCCATCACTTCATCTCTGTAAGTCAGGGATATTTCATTGTGCCCTGTCGCGGCCATTGTGTTGAGTAGGGAGGTGTGCTACTATGATGTAAATGTCCACATCACTCCTCACTTCTGTCATTGTATTTGTTTTACAACTGGAAGATGGGAAAATTTTTCCTCTTTTCTCTGTTTTATGTTATATAAAAGTGATTCTTTTGAGATTTTTTGACAAAACAAGACATTTAAAGATGTCATCTTAAAACTCTGATATTTTTCTGTCTAAATGATTATTGCTGATGAAGAGAATCATTAGTTGCAGCCCTAATCAAGTGATATGTAACTGACAGTGAAGATATCTGTGGATGAATGAACTTTATAGCCAAGTACTGCAATGTCAGAGTGGAACAGAAACTTTATTCATTAATCTGTATGAACAGTGAAAAACGTGAAATCTGCAACCCTGAATAAAGGTAAATTTTGCTTAATCTGACTGGTTTGTCAATTAAAAGCAATTGATAGAAATGTTTACAATACTTACAGGTCACTTCACAGCAAAATGCTCTCACATTCAATAAAAATATGTGATGGCAAGTTCTAGCAGTAAATTCAAGTAATATAATGGAAAAATTACAATCATTCTGAAGGCCATCTCACACAGGCAAAATCTGCTTATACATTTTCTAAACAGGACTGCTCATTAGTATCTCAACATTGAGTTTCAAACTGTCTCTGAATGAGCAACCAACTGGCATTACTTTAACATCAACAATGAACAATTCTACCAGTGATGGACAACTGTGAATTACAGAATATTACACTAATATTCTTTTTAAGAACAAGTTCAGCATTAAAGCTGGGTTAAACTCAAACTGATGGAAATGAATGCTGCAGTCATTTTCAAAGTATAATTCGAAACACAAAATCCATGTAAAAGTATGGAGGTGTACTATTGCACCAATAAAAAAACAGAACTGCAGGCTGAATATAAAATGAGATGAAAGACTGCTCACTACAATGTTCAGTGCATCAGATGTTCAAATGACAACAAAAACAGACATAAAAAATAAATAAAATACACTCAGCCATACAATGAGGCCTGTTACTATTTGGCCTGATCAAGATTGCTCTCATGTTCAAATGATGTCCATTTCTAAGTAGTTGCTGGACAGGATGTTATCAAACTCTGTGCGAAATTCTGGGTAAGAACTTTATGTACTCGGCACTTCGAGTGTAGCTCCACAGGTGTGAGCAACAGGCCTTCTGTTGAGCCCAGTTTCAACATTAAAGCAAACCATAATTTTGTCAACACATATGACAGAGGAACCTGTGCAGAAGCGCAGGATTTTTTCAGCTTTGGCTTGATCAGCATTTTTCACATAACGTTGGAGATGGTTAAAGGTTGCTTGTTCTGTTTGGGACAGCACCACATTTGTTGTTTCAAACAGCTGCATCACTCTTTTGCCTGTGGCTTTCTTTAATGCATACAGACTCAACACACTTTCCTTATCTGGTAGTTTCAACTTTACAAGCGACATGGGGGTGGAGAAGCAATCAGCTATATACTTTGGCTCTTGGAGAATGGCTTTGTGAGCCATTGTTTCTATGGCAGACTTCATGCTGTTCTTTGGAGGTAGAAAATGGGAACCCATCCGTGTGAAAAGGTCAAGCAAGTCCTCTTGATCACTTTCCTCCATTGTGCCCTGGAGAGCCTTCTCAACAGCTGATCTCTCGGTGGGAAGTAGGTAGTTGAGAAACGATGACATCAAGATGTCTGTATCAACAGAGTCAATTCCATTGATGCATGCTAAAATGAAAGCCGCCGATAGCTTCACTGGCATGACACCATGGTCAACAAATCCTTTCACCCAAATGCGTCCAACTGCTTGCCATTCAGCCTCAGAGAAATCTGGCCTGAGCCTTGGAACTCGTTCTGTTTCCCCTTCACACTCTTCAAGAAATTGCTCCCAGAAGGCTGTGTACACCTCCCTGGACACTCCGGCATCATCGATAGCTTTTTCATTAACAAAGTCCATCTTTAAAGTCATATTCATGATGTCGCTGTCCATAAATACAGCCAAAAGATCATCAACAACCTTAACCCTGCAAATTGAAGCACGTCGTGTGGTCTGTGGATTTCCGTTGCTGGCTAATGTTGATGATGAAAACTGGCTGCTTGAATCTGAGGGCAAATCGAAATTCAGCTCACTGTCCTGCTAGAAGAACAAAAGACACACATAAATCAACAAAGTGGTCAATGAATAAAGCCGAGGCAAAGTATTCTAGCTTTTGGCAAGTTTGTGCCCAGATTAAAATAGTTTGAGTCCTATGTTTCTCGTGAAACAACTCTCAACTCAAGCATCTTTTCATAAGCCCCTGTTACAAACTTCAATCCTCTTCAAAATGCTTTCTATTCAAAATTTGTGATCTCGTACCCCAATACAAGTTAACCCATGACAACAGAGTTGCTTGAAGTGGTGTGTCTTACCTGGGCAGTTTGCACTGCCTCCTCATGTATGGACTGCTGCTCATCCAGTGTAGGCAGGCCATCATGTGAAGGCAATAGGAGTTGTATATCCTGGATCGGTGCTGCACTCACCTCAGCGCTCTGAAGAATACAATAAATGACAGCAGACACATTAACCCTAAAATCTATGATGTCATTGCAGACTATTATTTGTAAAAATCTTTCTAAATGGATCCTCTACATCAGTGTAACTTCTAGTCCAAACCAGGCACACTTCAGATATAGCATGTAAAAAAGTCCCCTTAGGTAATGAGAAAAGAAAGAGGCAAATGTCTTAAATTTCAGAGACACAACAGTACAATAAAGTCATAAGTTCAGAGTTACAATTGCTGTACAATCCCAGGAATTAGGTCAAAAGGACTCAACTACAAGTTGTGCATGATACACAACTAAACACTGGAAATGAAAGTTCAAGAAAAATATTTTCATACAGAAATTTTAAATAAAGCATTACCTGTGTGACATCCTCATCCTCCTCAACATAATTCCATTTTATAACCACCACCTCGTCTCCACCACGGTCATCCTCTGGATCCCATAGCAGTGTATCTGCCTCATCAAATGAGTCCAGTAAACTATCCTCACTTGTCTTTGCATCCTGCCTTTGGCCAATGTGACTGTTTTGAATCTCTGTTGGGGTCGACCGAAAGGGATGTGATGGACCTGGACCTTGTTCTGTCTCAGTCTCGGATATTGCCCTTCTCTTTTTTGATCTTGGTTGCATCTGAAAACAAATCAAAGACAGAAGGTTTTAATGTTGTCAGCAGTAACAGCAGAACAATGCTCCACATTTAATATTAAATGCTGTGTAAAAATACATATCAAAACACAAAGTCTATTAAAGGGATGGCTGAACATGCTGGCAAATTGGCATATTGCAAATATGAGTAGGTCTATTCCCTTTATTTATCAGTGCCTGTTGTTTTGAGAGCCATGAAGCAGAGACGCACGCTGCTCAGTGAACACAATGGAGATGAACGAATGCTGCATTCCTCAAAACCAACCCAATACACCATCCAACAACTCCAAAACATTGTTAAGGGACAAGTTGTGACCTGCACATTCACCATACTATGAAATAATAATGAACATTATGGGACAGTTGTTTTAATAACAAATGCATAGCAGGAACTACATTCCAGCCATACTGTTGTGCGGAGTGATTTCAAACAGCGCATGTTTAGTGCACCTCCATTGTGTTCACTGAGCAGCACGCACCTGTCTCACAGCTCTAAAAAAAGAGGCGCTGAATTTAAATGGAATGTACCTACTCATATGACTATAAGAATTACAGTAATAGGTGAATTTGCCAAAATGTTGAACTATCCCTTAAGAATAAAGAACAACTTGGCCATCATTTTTATATTGTCTTGCATCTTGTCTCAGTCTCCATGATGCACTGGTAGCAAACATGTGTACAGGTGATATATTGCGAGAAAGGTGTGTAACACAGTCAGTCAAAGTGTTAAAAAACACACACACACACACACACACACACTCTCTCTCTCTCTCTCTCTCTCTCTGTCTCTCCAGGGTTGCAGGTATTTGTAGAAAGAAAGTTGTAATAAAGTTATTGACTGAAGAGTAATCTTTGAGCAAATTCTGTAAATCTCTCCTTATAAGTATCATTATTTTATTTGTCACAAATATATTTCCACAAACCTGGGTGCTTCTGTCTCTTTGAGATGAATGTGAACCATCCTGCAGATCTCTGATGGAATCATCTGAGTCAATGTGAGATCCATCTTCAAGCAGCTCATTTTCTTCATCTTCAAGCAGCTCAATTTCTTCAGATGAGGAGTGATCTGTCGAAGCTCCTTCTTTTGTGCAAATGTAAAATCTGAGTAGCTTCAGTTTGGTTTGTTCATACATTTGGCCAACAGTGGTATCCAAGGGAATCTTGTTTCTTTTAAAATCGCAGATGTCAAATGTGAAGTCATCAGCTGGCCCTTTTGTGGACTGCCCATCAGGAAAAAATAGGTCCTTCCCTACATCCATGACCTGAGCAACAGTTGTTGTTTTTGCCAATGTAGCATGTCTTGTGCCTCCACCATGGCTGGTCCGAACTTGATTGTATCCTTTACTGCCAAAATGAAGCCATCCAATTTCAACCTTCCTTGAAGTCTTCTCTCCTGCAGTATTTCTTTGTCTGGCCATGGTATTTTGGGGTTCATCTGGGGTACCACTCAGCATTCCTCTTGTCTTTGATTTCATTTTCCGTGCCCCTATTTTAGCTTTTAATCTCTGCAAAAGAATCTCTTTTTTGGTGCTGCACTGTGTCTGTTCACAGAAAGATAGGACAGCTACTCGGTCACCATATGATGTTATATATTTCGTCATTTGCTCATCAGTCATGATGCGCAGCACTGCCTTGTCAACCTGCAAACAGGACACAGAGGGGAAGAGAGAGAGAGAGAGAGAGAGAGAGAGAGAGAGAGAGAGAGAGAGAGAGAGAGAATAGTGTTAGTGCAGTGTTTCAGTGGTAACCAGCCACTGGACATAGCTGGTCTTATGGTATGTACAAATTGTACATAGAGATGCCAGATAGAAAGCTGGCCTACTTCCCAGAAATTATGTCTATTTCTATGGGAGATGGGTACTGACAGGTTAATGGACATTGTTACTGCCTCCGTGAAGCAGCTGCCCCAGATGCTTAAAATCATCTGGCGGGTCAGACATTATCATTTTGGCCCGCGGGCCGCCAGTTGCCGACCACTGGTTTACAGTATGCGCAACCAGCCATGGCGTCCAAAGTTACCATGGCAACCAGTTTTGTTCTTTATTCATTCATTCATCAGTTTCGTTATACCAGGTCATCTCTGTTATTAGGCTATCAACTTTAGCGCATCTCAAAGCGGCCCCTATTCGGGCCGCTGAACCTCGATAGCATATCATTTACGCTAATGTAGCGTGGCACAATACGAAGTTGTACTCCATTACACATTTAATTTTAATTTCTGTTATTTTGATGCTGTAAAGAGCAAAAAGATGTGTTTTAACACCACAGTTCACATTCAGTGACATCCGTGGGTGTTCCCGTTCTCGGGGTGTAATCACGCGAGAGTATCCCTATCCATGAACACACTGTGTAGCGAACGCGCCCTCTCCTGGTCAGAGTTAGGTACTGCCCCACAAAACAACAGTTCTCAGTTGACTAATGGTTCTAAATGCCACACTAACTTTGTTAGCTTCAAATGCTCTGTGTTGTGGCAGTAACGTATTTTTTTAATTAATGAATTTTATGCCCACCTTGTCTTTCTTCATCTGCGCAATGTCCTCTTTTGGGACCTCTCTTGAGAGCAAGAACCGCTCCAAATCGTCCTCCATCGTCCGCAACTCAAAAAACTCTCCCACGGGTTATTTGGTGCGCGCCATTGTTGTGTCTGTTTTGTTTGCTTGCTTGCTTCCTTCTTTTCCTTCTTCACCTTCACTTTTTACTCCTTCTCCTCCTCCTTCTCCTGTCGTCGCCGTCTCCGTCTTCTTCTTCTGTTGTTTTATGGCAGTTGGCACGCAACTTTTAGGCGCATTACCGCCACCTTCTAGAATGGAGTGTGGGGCAGGATGGCCTGTTTTACTTCCGGTTCATTGACGCTACTTAAAAAAAAAAAACAATCTTTGCGAGATCTCGCAAAAATAAATGCGAGATCTCGCAATTGTTTTGCGAGATCTCGCAATTGTTTTGCGAGATCTCGCAAAAGTTCATCCTTTTTTTTTTTTTCACCCACCAAAATTTTTTTCCCTCCATGTCCCTTTAGGGGCTCCGTAACTAAGAGCCAGCTTATTGTAGAGGGATGACTTTTGCCAATTTCCAAATTTTGGGGAATAGACACTCTTTTAAACTCAAGTTAAATATGACAAACAGGCTTAGCAATATATTTCGCCATTAATGGGATCATTTTCCCATCTAAATAGTCCAGCCCAAATGGTTTGCTATTTTTTTTTACAGATTTTAACAATTTTTCCACGTCAAGCAGATCTATAGGATCAAAAGAAAATGTACAATTTTTGCCTTTCATTGTTACATTTTTGATCACTTCAATAGAATTACTGCCATTTAGATCACTCCATGTGTTTAGACTCTTAAGCCATACTTGTTTTACTTTATTGATAAAGAAGTTATTAAAATAATTTGCTATCTCAATTGGTTTAGTTATGTACTTTCTTTCAGTTTCAATAATAGCAGAGTCATGGTTTTTAGATCGTCCCAGTAAGTTATTAAGAACATGCCAGAGTTGCTTTCCGTCATGTTTTACATTATTAATTTTAGTGACGTAATAAGCTTTTTTCAGTCGTTTGTCCTTTTTAGTTACAGAATTTCTGAATTTACAATATTTATCCCATGTACTGGGATCATTACTTTCTGCGGCCGCTCGTTTTAATTCATCCCTTTGGGCCATGCAGGTTTTTAAGTCTATATTTAGCCATGGTGCCATTGTCTTCTCAATATTTATTTCCCTAAGAGGTGCATGTTTATCAGCAACTTTTTGGATCATATTATTAAAAATTTCAAGCACAGCATTAGTATTATTTTCAGAAAATATAGCTTGCCCATTTAGTGCCTTTATATCTGAAATAAAATTTTCTGCAATAAAAGATTTATATGACCTTAGCAGTAAAACTTGGGGACCACCCTTAGGTACCTTAACTTTCCTGGAAAAGGCAATAATGTTGTGATCACTAAAGCCAATCGAGAAGGAAGCGACATCAGTGCAAAATTTACCAACGTTAGTGTATATGTGATCAATACATGAATTGGACGTTACACCAGATGATCTCGTGGAAATTCTGGTTGGCATATTGACAATTTGAGTTAGATTACAACTTATCAGGGTAGTGATCAATCTGTCTTTTAGAGCAGAGGGAGTGAACCAATCTATGTTTAAGTCACCCAGTGAATATATTTCACCTGGTCTGTCAGAAACATTCATATAACCTTGCCGGCAAGCTGAATTCTCACGGTATTTGTTCATACACACCACGAGAATCCATGTTGCACCGCTAGGGCTCAAGCGTTCGGGCTCATACTGTTTTCGGTCAGACCAATCACGCCTCGTTTAGGGCGGGACATAAAGCTTTGACGAAAGCAGGAAGCGAAGGACTGATAAGTCACCGGGCGCGGGTCCACCTGACGCGTTTATCGCGACTGCATTCGCGCGACAAATGACACCGCGCCGCTCGATGCACGAGTTTTATCACTGCTGTGTTAATTCATTCATGGGACGCGTCACGCTGGTACAAATATGCAACACAGAACATCCTGCAGAAACATCACAGCTCCTCATCACCTTCTCCTGCACAGTGGGCAGGATTTTTCTGATGTTTGTCCCACAGTCCTGTGTGCACCCGGCTGTCTGTGTGTATGTGTGTGTGCGCGCGCGTGGGCGCATACTGATCGGTGGTGCGAGTTTTGTTCTTTTTTGTTTTTATGACTGTTTTTACTGTTCAGCACTTTTATAAAAATGAGTAGTACTTTTACAAATAGAGATTGAGATGCTCCGCCTGCCACCATCTCTGCTCTGTATCTGGCATGCGGAAGTCAGCTCCGGCTGCGGCCGAGGCGCTGGTGTCGTGCCAAAAAGTGATTCCTTGCCATAAAGTGATTTCCGGTCCGCGGGCAGCTGAAAAGCGCAGCTTCTGTGGCTCTGCAGCAGTCTTAATTGGGCTCAACAAGTTTGTTTCTGATCATCCAATGATGTTTATTTGTGTTTGTGTTTGATAGCCTCCTGTACGTCCAGTTGCCTTATATCGCTGTTAAATACCGGTAAGCTAGTTGGCGATTTTAACCTGGCTTGCTCCGAAGGCGGTCTGAGCTCGGTGAGTTCCACCATCTTCTGCAGGAGCTGCGCCCGGATGGCCGGTTCCAGCACTACTTCAGGGTGACGCCCGGTTTTCACCAGAAGCGGTGAACAAGTGAGATTGTGCACGCCGCTCGCCTTGGCATCATGCCAACTGTTCTGCGTGGTCGGAGTCCTGCTGCCCTCCGTCAGCACGTGCACGAAGACCTCCACGCTGATAGGCTGTTCTGGCGACAATTTGTTTGAAAGGTTCAATTATTTCAACTCGAACGACGAACGACGAGCGACGAGCGATGAAGCGGCGGGTGGCGGGCGACAGCGAGTGGCAGTGCACGACGGGCGCGCGGATTTTTCCCTGGAAATGTTCGCCGTCCGTCGCCCGCCGCTCAAGGTTGAGCGACAATTGCGTCATTACAGTGACTTTGTATGTGATCTCATCGCACGAAAAATTCGCGTCATGTCCGGTGGAAACACACCGTTACGCTCAAACTTACTGGAGAATAAACACACGGTGAGCTCGGTGCAGCGCACTCACTTGCGCTCTCTGTTCACCAGACGAGGTGCCACTCCTCTTTATATTTCAGTGACAAACCGGAAACCACAACTAAACAACACATCCTTCGAAGATTGTCTATTGCAACACAATGACAGTTATCGCACTCCAACAGGGGTGCGTGCGTCCGCTCGAGGGCCCGGGGTAGTGCGTGCGTTTGTGCGCGCACGTGTTGGAATCCCCTCGCGGGCCGGATTGGTTCGGCGGGCCACATTTGGCCTGTGGGCCGCTAATTGCCGACCCCTGCTCTGTTGCGTCTTTGAAAAAACGATCAGCAAGAGGTTTTTTCTTTGCGGTGATTGGCTGAAACCAAACACGGTTAGGCGGGTGCACTGTGTCCTTCCATCCAATGAACGCAAAGAGTTCCACAGCAAGTCCCTCCTTTCCGGCTTCACCTAGTGAAAACCCAGATTAACATGTGAAGCATTTCGTTGCTGCACATGTCAATATGACTTTTGCCAGGTTAACATTCATAAGCACTTGACACCTCTTCAGTATACTGAACAGCAGCACTCGGAGGTCGATAACAACAAACAATCACCATTGGTTTACGATGAGGAAGCTGAACTTGTAACCACGGTAATTCAAGAGATGAAAGCATCAAGTCATGTCTAATTTTAACAGCTACATGATTTTGAACATAGATGACTACTCCACCTCCTCTCCTATTTATGTCGATCCTAAAGATACTATACCCAGATATGGCTATCTCAGAGTCGTCAATTGTGCCATCTAAGTGCGTCTTAGATAATGCAATAATGTCTATAAATATATAAATATATAAATATATATATATATATATATATATATATATATATATATATATATATACATATATATATATATATGTATGTATATATATATGGGGCTGTTTATGCAAGAATTTGGAAATGTAATTATGTTTAACTTTATATGTAAAGTTCTACTCCATTTTGTTACTTTGGACATTGGTAGTTTTTTGGGTGTTTCAGCTAAATTTTAAACGCTTGAAACAGTGATAGAAATCTTTGGCCATCCTGAAGTTGCTTGATCTTCACGATTACTGCTGTTTCCCTATAATGTAATACATCTTGTGTGTCACAGGTTTTGAACATTTTCTGGACAAAGTGGAACAGATCCAACCTCAGGCTGGTGTTTGGGCTCCAGAACACAGATCTTTGAAGCAGGAGCTCCTTCCTGAAAGTGGACTGCTCTTGTCCTCCTGTGTTTCTCAAATGTTTAGTTAGTAGAAGTTGTGGAAATTCATCAGTTACAATGTGTATGAACCTGAAAGAGAGAGCAGCAAAGTCTATGGAGCTGAATTAAGGTCACACATTTTATTAATTAAAAGAAAAATGATTTGAAAATCAAATCAAGTTTTGAGACTGAAATTTGAAAAGCAAAATTAATAGGCTATAGGATATATAGCCTCTGGGATAGTTATCAAACACTCTTCCTTCATACCACACCCCCAATGCAAAATCAGGGTCAAAAATCTGAAACTGAAAAGAATTTGAAACTGAAAAAAATCAAATTTCAAACTATATAGCCTACCGCTGGAAAGTAATAACGAAAGAAAGCCTTCAACAAAAAGAGGGCTACAAACATGTAAGACAAACGGTGTAGTGGAGAAACCTCAGTTAGTATCAGGACTCGTTGTGGAGTTATCTTTGGTTCATGTCTGGTGTGTCGACCAGAACACCACTTGCGGCCCCTTTAGAGGTGAGGAGTGAAGACGCTGGTTGCAGGTGAAAAAAGGGGCTTTACTCACAGATTCAGCAGGAAACGTACAAATTGGCAGGACAGATGCAGTGGCTGAATCTCTAGAATGGGCAAACTGTATCTGTGGGTGTGTGTGGTTTTATCTTCAGGGACGCACACAAACTTTACGATCCTTCCCTCTGCCCGTGCACTGCTGCTCCGTAGTGTCAGCACTAAACTACAGGTGTGGGGGGGGCGTGGCGGCGTGACGGCGCTACATATAGACCTTGGTGTACTTTAACCCCGTGACAACTAAACACATTCATTCTAGACATAACACACTATATACAAAATTTGTGGCCTTTCTACAAACTGTTAGACATCTGATCATGTTCTAAGCAGTTGCTCCATTCAAAACACATTTGTCAACGTTAGAGACACTTGCTGTTTCAATTTGTTTCAACTTTTTGTTCAGTGCTTCATTGAATTTTAATGAGTCTGATCCAGATTCATTTATTCATCCTAAAAGGTAAATTAGTGTTTGCTCATCTGCTAGAGAATTATAAAGCTTAATGACTGATCAAAGATGCTCTGGATGTCTCCACACTGCAGTGAGCAGAGAAGAGCCTCTACTATTTGCTCCATTAGTGATGGGAATTCTGGCTCTTTTAGGGAACCGGCTCTTTCAGTTCGGCTCACTAAAAAGAGTCGGCTCTTTTGGCTCCCAAACGGCTCTTCAGATTTTTTTTGTTGCTTTAATCGATATATTACCAATAATAATGTAACGTTATGCACAAAATGAATTAATAATTAATAAAAAAATGTATTATACTATTATATTATGATAGCCTTTATTTTTTCACTCTGTCGTGAACTTTCAACTAATTTAACCTTTTAACTTTTTTATACTAAGCAACTTTAAAGTCAAGCAACACAGAATTCCTGAAAAAACACATGACACAACAAAATGTAAATTACAAATATTTACTTTTCAGTGCAACAACAAATAAACTATGAAATACAAGAATAAACTTTTAGCTTTTTTATACTTAACAGATTTAAAGTGAAACACAGGATCCCTGAAAAACACACGAAATATAAATTTAAATGGTAAATGGTAAGTGGACTACACTTGTATAGCACTTTTACCCTGCATGACAGAGCGCAAAGCGCTTCACACTGCAATATCACATTAACCTGTTCACACCATACTCGGTGGTGGTAAGCTACTATTGTAGCCACAGCTGCCCTGGGGCAGACTGATTTACAGATCTACAAAAAAAATAAATTCTCAAATACAAACAATTTTAGCTTTTTATACACTCAACAAATTTAAAGTCAAACAACAACACAGAATCCCTGAAAAAAAATTCAAAACAACAAAATAAAAATTACAAATATTAACTCTTCAATGCTATAAATAAACTATAAAATACAAGAATTTCTAACTATTTACAATTCCACTTTTGACCAATTTAGACTGAAACAACACAGAACCCCTGAAAAACACGCAAAAAAAAAAAAAAAAAAAAAAAATTAAAATGTGTAAAGCAAAAAGAAAAAAATCAGCACTCTCTACTGAAGATTGGCATTTAGAAACGCCAAGTGCCTCAGCTTTGAGCGACTGATTCGGCTTCTTCCATCGGTGATTATCTGACCTGTTTAGAGAAGATTCTCTCAGAGGGAATTAGTAGTTACTGGATGTAACTCCAGTTCTACGAGTAAGTGCGTGCCCGCCTACGGGCTTCGCTAGTGGCACTCCCCTTGGCGCAGCCAATCAACTGAGACAACAAAAGCTCGACGCACCAATCCCCCGCCGCCCGATGGCGCGGCTCCACGCCCCCCGAGGGTATACCCCGAGCTGGAGGCAGCCATTCTCCCTTCTTCTGAATCAGCCAAGTAAGGGAAGCAGACAGCTGGGCCAGCAGGTAGGCGGGCACGCACTTACTCGTAGAACTGGAGTTACATCCAGTAACTACTAATTCTACTTCGTAAGTGCTTAGCCCGCCTACGGGCTTCGCTAGTGGCACACACCCAGGCGAAGGCCGTAGGTCGATGAATGTACTCCCAGCTGGCATGCTGACGGGATTGGTGCGTAAGATGGAAGTAAACAAACCGTACGTCCAGAACGGTCGCAGAACCCCCAAAGAACGAGGCGGGCATCCATGCGCCGAAGCGCCGCCCGCGACGTGAACAAACATCGCCACAGCGACACACACACACGCCGGCCAGGGCAAGCCACAGCGGCAGGCGGGAAACCCTGGTCCGCGACCCACACAGGGAAGCGGCAGCCGGGCTAGAGGATCCAATACAGCGAGCGGCAGAACTCCTGTTCCCACGAACACCGTCACTGTAACAACATCCGCACACCGTGGCAGAGCCAAGCGGCAGGCGGGGAGAAAACTCTGGTCCGCGACCCCACCCGGGACGCGGCAGCCGAGCAAGAAGACCAACACGGCAAGCGGCAAGAACTCCCGTTCCCGCTAAGCACCGTCACAGTCACACATCAGCAGGCCGCGGCAAAAGCCAAGCGGCAGGCGGGAAAGCCCTGGTCCACGACCCCACTCGGGACGCGGCAAACAGGCCAGAAGGACCAAAACGGTTAAGCGACGGAACTCGTGTTCTCGCTGAAACCGACATGGCCACAGAGTCAGTTCACATATCCAACAGATATGAACGCGGAGGCCCAGAAGGCAGCCTGGCAGATGTCACCGTGACACCCCTGCACAGGGCCGCACAGGCAGCCACACGCTGTGTGGAATGAGCATGAATCACTGCCAGCGGCGAGAGATTCTGTGCCCTGCAGGCAGCTGCAATAGCGCCCCCCACCCAGTGGACGTCTTTCTGAGAGGTCGGGGGCGGGGGGGGGGGGGTCCGTGGTGTGAAAACCAGCTGTGCGCTGGACATAACGCAGGGCCCTAACCGGGTACAGCAACCGCAGCCGTGGGCCGTCCTCAGATGAGCCAGGCCGGGAGCAAGTGTTTGGATCCGGATCACTCGCGACCGGAAGTCCGAAGTGATCACCTTGGGATTAAAGGCCGGGTTAGGCCAAAGATGCACAAGTCCCCCATCCTGGCTGAACAGCCTGCAGGATGGGCGGACCAACAAGGCGCAGAGATCCCCAACTCTCTTGGCGGATACTAGCGCGAACAAGATGGCGGCCTTGAAGGAGAGAAAGCGGACCTCCGCCTTCTCCAAAGGCTCGAAGAGGTGAGCCCCCCAAGACCCTCCAACACAACGTGGAGGTCCCACGGGAGGACCACATGCCTGGGGGGTGGCCGTAGCCAACACGCCCCACACAGAAAACCGCTTCAACAGCGGGTGACTGCGTGCAGAGAAAGCGGCCAAAGCCGCCGTAACCCGCTATGATGGCTGATGCAAACACCGCAGTGTGGATGCAGCTCAGCCACTGTCCAGCAGGGACTGGAGGAACTCCATGGAATCCCAGCCACCGCCCACCGCGTGGTGGTCCAGGGTGACTCCCCACCCTGCGAGAGACGCATCCGTGAACACCTCGACGTGATGCGATACGCAGCCCAGGGGGACTCCTAGCATAGGAGAGCAGGATCCATTAAGAGAAGGAGATCCTGGCGTGCCCGAGGGCGGGATCGAGACCTTTCTGCATCCGTCCCGCTTCCCCAAGCAGCAGAGGCGTGCAAACCACCGTAGCAGCCTGCGCATGTGCAGAAGGCCCAACCAGAAGAAGGCCCACCAGGTGGGCCACGGCCATTAAATCCAGGACGGTCCTGACCAAACAGACCCTGACCAGAGGCATGGTCACTGCAGACCTCAGGGCTGAGAGGAGGGAGGCTCGCCTGTCCGCAGAGAGGCGGGCCGTCATAGAGAGCGTGTCCAGCTCCAAACCCAGATAAGCCATGCGCTGAGCTGGGGTGAGTGCGCTCTTGTCCCGGTTCACCAAGACCCCAGGAGCTCTCCAGGAGGTGTCTGACGTCAGCATGTGGAACCTCCTGCTGGCTATGTGAGTGTTTAGGACCCGATGGTCCAAAGCGGGTCTCATGACTCCGCTCTTCTTGGAACCAACAAGTAGGAGAATAAAAGCCCGAATGCACCTCCTCCGCGTCCAGCTCCGTACCGCGCCCCGGCGGAGGAGCGAGGACACTCCTGCTTCGAGAGCTGCCGCCCCACAGGGCATGCGAGCCGCGTACAAAGAACCCCATTGAAGAGAAGGGCGCGACAGGCGAACTGCAGGGCATAGCCGCTTCTCAGCGTCCTTAACAACCAGGGAGGAAAGCGGTCCCCAACATAGCACGCCCACGTCCGAAGCAGAGCGTGAGTGGCTGTACCACGGCCTGAGGGGACAGTCCACCCGTCCTCCCGGCCTCGGGAGACGGGGGACCCCCGGCGAAAGGGCTGAAGGGGGCGTCCCATGAAAGAGCGCGGGCGGCCGCTTCGGGGCCGCGGACCAGTGCTTTGCTGGGGACAAACCGGTGGAGGTGGCGTGATCCCGAAGTTCTCGGGTCGCTGACCTTGGTGACGATGCCGGGGCGCTCATCAGCGGGAACCCAGGCTGGCACAGCTCCGCCGCTTCGCTGTGCTAACACAGCGGAAGCCGGCGGGATAACGCAGCTTGAGCGTTTATGAATGATGCCAGAGCCGGGGCGCTCATCGGCGGGGACCCGGGCTGGATAGCTCCACCGCTCTGACGCTTCACCGTGCTGACACAGGCGGAAATCAGCGGAAAAAGCAGTTTGGAGCGTTTGCGAGGTACCGGCGGGACCTCGACGGCGTTCCTCATGCGCATAGCACACGGTGGATGAGCCAGCAGCCTCAGCTCGTTGCTGTGACCCGCGTCCACGGCTGCAGCATGGCAATGAGGGGGCGTCCCATGAAGGAGCGTGGGTGGCCGCACCAGGGCCGCGGACCAGCGCTTTGTTGGGGACAAACCCGGTGTAGGCGGCAAGATCCCGAAGTTTCTCGGGCCGCTGACCTCAGTGATGATGCCAGGGCCGGGACACTGCACGTAGCGCACGATGGGTGAGCCAGCGGCCTTAGCTCGCTGCTGCGACCCGCTTTCCACGGCCGCAGTGCGACGAAAAGGGGCGTCCCTGTAAGAGCGCGGGCGGCCGCTAGTGGCCGCGGACCAGCGCTTTGTGGGACAGACATGGTGGAGGCGGCATGATCCCGGGCTTCTCGGGATGCTGAACCCTCGGTGATGATGCCGGGACCGGGACGCTCAATAGCGGGAGCCCGGGCCGGCAGAGCTCCGCTGCTCTGAGGCCTCGCCATGTCAATACAGGCGGAAACCGGCGGAGAACGTCACTGAGAGCGTAATGAATGAAGCCGGGACCGGGGCGCCCTACGGCGGGAACCCGGGGCGGCATAAGTCCGCCGCTCTGTCGCTCCGCTGTGCTAACACAGGCAAGGGCTGGCGGAAAACGCCACAGCGCGGCGGTGAGCGGGGGTCCCACAAAGATCGCGGGGCGGTCACTTTGGAGCCGCGGACCAGCACTTGTTGGGGACAAACCTGGTGGAGGCGGCGTGATCCCGAGCTTCCCGGGCCGCTGAACCTCGGTGATGATGCCAGGACCGGGACGCTCACTAGCCGGAGCCCGGACCGGCAGAGCTCCTTTGCTCTGAGGCTCGCCGTGTCAATACAGCGGAAGCCGGCGGAGAGACACCGCTGGAGGTGGTATGAGTGATGCCAGTGGCCGGGACGCTGCGCGGCGGTTAGCCCGGTGGCGGCACGGCACAGCTCCGCCGCTCTGCGCCTCACTGTGCCAACACGAGCGGAGGCCGGCGGATAACGCAGCTGGAAGCACTGAGTGATGCCGGAAGCGGGGTGGCCTTATGGCGGGGACCCGGGCCGGTGAAGTTCCGCCGCTCTGCCGCCTCACTGTGCTGACACGAGCGGAGGCCGGCGGATAAACGCAGCTGGGAGCGTGGCGTGTGATGCCGGGAGCGGGGTGCCTTACGGCGGGGACCCGGGCCGGTGAAGTTCCGCCGCTGTGACGCGTCGCTGTGCTAACACGAGCATACGCCGCGGAATTTACGGGTGCCACCGGGGCCGCGATTGCCCCACGGTGGGGACCCGGGCTGGCACACTTCGCCGCTCACCGTTCTACGCCGCTTATCACATAGCGGGGCGAAGGGAGGGAAGAGCCCCGCCGAGCTTGATGCTCAGTCATACAAGCACGGGAAGGGGGAGGATAGCTGCTCTTGAGAGATGCAGCTGTGGAGAGGGCGTCCCATGAAAAGCGCGGGCGGCCGCTCCTGGGCCGCGGACCAGCGCTTTGTTGGGGGCGAACCCGGCAGGGGCGGTGCGGTCCCGACGTTTCTCGGGCCGCCGGCCGCGGTAATGCTACCAGGGCGGGGCGCTCATCAGCGGGGACCCGGCCGGCGTGGCTCCGCCGCCTCGCTGTGCTTAACACAGGCGGAAGCCGGCGGAAAGTAGTTTGGAGCGTTGCGAGGCGCCGTGCAGGACCTCGACGGCGCTCCGTTTGCGCCTCGCGCTCGGCGGGAGAGCCAGCGGCCAAGCTCGCCGCTGCGTACCGCTTAAGGCCTCAGTATACTCCCCCGTCGCCGCCACGGCGTTCCTACGCCAGCAACCCTACGCCGCTACTGAACATATCTTGCTCCTGCGTCAAGGGAACGCCCTCCTCTGCCAAGCCGCTAGCAGTCACAACAACAATGCGGCTTCCGTAGCTCCGGCTTTACCTAGACATAGATCTATAGACATAGATTTCTAGACATACGTATCTAGACACGCGTGCATTTACCGAACATATATCTGCATATATGACATATCTGGTGACACCGGGCTGTGGTGGAGGAGAGGCTGAGCAGACCGTGATGAAATATGGTGAAACTAATGAGCTTTTTGGACGATTAAAGCCGTTTTCGGAGCGGCTATACACGTAGCCCCGTCTGCTAACAGTGCTAACCTGCTAACAATATGGGGATGTGCGCCGCTCAGTTTGGATCTCAATTTCTCCCGAAGCACTGTTCGGATCAGAAAAGCATTTCGGGGTGATTCTACTTTATTCTATAAACAACGCGAAAGCGGACCAATCACAAGCCCTCGACGTTCACGTCACCACGCGTCGAAACGACGCAAAGTCACAATTTTCGGGAGGCGCACGTCAAGCCCCGACGTAAGCCCCGACGTAGCCGTCGTAGGCCTACGACGTCTACGTCGTAGGAACGACGTAGCGGCGACGGGAAGTATACTGAGGCCTTTACACGGCAGCAGCGCGGCGAGCGCGTGGAGGGAGAGCCCGTGATAGCGCCGTGCGTCGGGCTGCTTCGCGCGCGCTCCGCTCGCCATTCTCTGCTTATCACGTAGCGAGAGAAGGGAGGGAGAAAGGCCCTCCAGCTTGCGCGGGAAGATGGGAGGCTAGCTGCTCCTTAGTGATGTATCACAACAGCCGTGCTAATGGTAGCCCCTCACCGTCCTCTTGGTGGTGAGCGGGGCGTCCCAGACATGTAGCACGCAGGCCTGGAACGGTGGCACGGCGGGACACAGCACCGCAGTCCGGGACCGAGTCCGTGACTGGGTTGCTAGCCCGGGTGCTAAGCCGCGCTGCGCCGGCTCGGAGGCTACGGCGGAGGCGCGAGGCCGTGTTGAGCAGCGGAGGTGAAGAGCCCCGCGAGGTGCTCCACGGGCTCGCGGGGGGCTCAGGCAGTAGTACTGCAACAACACATCATGAGTAGGGCATACTAACCTGTCTCACGGTGGTCTGAATAGGTGGAGAAGGCGCCGTCGCGTTGCGTGGGCTCCATAGACGCGGGGGACGCCGCGCTGCTGCTGCTGCTGCTGCATGCGCGGGAGCCGGTGAGACGGGCGCCCATAAAGGCCGCTCGCCACTGGGTTACCTCGAGCGGCAGAGTGAGGCAGGCAGGCAGAAAGGCCGCTGACAGTGATGCCGTCAGCCAACGCAGACAAAGCAGCGCTTGAATGATCTTGCCTGATGAGCAGGGTGATAGGCCCGACGCCCGATGGCGACTGGTCACGGCAGGTCCATCCATCTTGATTCGAAGAATCTTGATCCGAAGAAACTTGTGGCTTCTTAATGTCTCAAGTGATGCTGAGGAAGAAGAAGGGAGAATGGCTGCCTCCAGCTCGGGGTCTACCCTCGGGGGGCGTGGAGCCGCGCCATCGGGCGGCGGGGGATTGGTGCGTCGAGCTTTTGTTGTCTCAGTTGATTGGCTGCGCCAAGGGGAGTGCCACTAGCGAAGCCGTAGGCGGGCTAAGCACTTACGAAGTAGAACTATATGACATTTGGTCTTGCAGACAATGCACTCTGCTTTTGGAGCCATCAATATAATTAAATGAGTCCCAAATTTGGCTCCTTTCCTGATAGGACTAATTTCTTTTTACTTTCTTTCTTTTTGTCCCCCCATATTGCACTCTCTCTCCTCTCTTGACCCGTTCCTGTGCTCACTGTGCTGTTGCTGTGTGGTGTGTGCTCGGCTGCAGCCCCTCCCCCCTCTGCTCAGCACACGAAGCAGCGCAGACAGAGAAAAAAAGCGTCTCGAAGGGAGCCGGCTCCTGATTGGTGGGGAGCCGGCTCCCGTCGTTCACTTCAAAGAGCCGGCTCATAGAGCCGTTACGTTCGCGAACGACACATCACTATGCTCCATCCAGATGTTCTGAAGCCGAACAACAATGTTTAGAATGGTTGATCCAGTCAGAAGGATAAGAAGGTCTCATGATTGAACTCTGACGCTATTTTAAGCTCCTCAGGATGTTATATTCTGGTAAATAAATGTAGAGCCTTCATAGATATCTTTTTTCCTGTCATTTGTAAGGGGTGAGCATGTTTGTGTGTGTGGTGTTGTGTGTGTGTGTGGGTGTGTGTGTGTGTGTGTTGTGGTGTGTGTGTGTGTGGTGTGTGTGGGGTAGTTATGATAAAGTATATTGATTAGTATGCTTTTTTCATTAATTGAAATGAGCTAAAAGTATAATCAAGCATATCATCAGCACAGTGAGAATGTATTAAAAGTATAAATCTTGTATTTTTAAGGTGCTGACAACTAATTTTTAGGATACTTATCATCCAATCAAAGTACATTTCAATTTGCACTAAATTAACATATATTAGAACATATAGAGGTCATATACTTAAAGCATACTAAATGTACTTTAAGTCGTTCCACTTCAGCACACAAAAGTATACTAAATACACTTTAAGCTGAGCTTTATTACAACTTAATTACAATCTAAATATATTCAGTACAAAATTAGTTATTCCAAAATAGCACTCTTCAAGTTCACTTAATTTGAGTACACAAAAAGTATTCTAAATTGTAGTACACTTACGAGGGGGTACCCAAAAAAAAAAACGGAATTTGGTCAGAAACAATAATAATAATGAGTTCCGACGTCTGGCCGTCAGATGTGCTGCAGGTAAGCCTCATGCACATCTGTGAGAAATTTGAGCTCCGAGAGTTACACTGACGCCTGTCAGGAGCTATTTAAAGCTACAGAGTGCAGAGGAGGTCTGCGATTTTTTCCAAAATGGCGACATTGACTGGGAAGCCAGAGCAGCGCGCAAACATTAAATTCTGCTTTTTGCTGGGAAAAAAACAGCAGCAGAAACACTCACCTTGTTGCAGCAAGCCTACAAGTGATGCTCTGGGGAACTGTTGTGGAATTTTTGGTGAATCAGAGCCACACTACATTCACCCATATTCAATTGAGCAGATATTCCCAAGGTGAAAGTAAAAACACAGAGCATGGCTTCATACCCCGACCTCCCTGCTGACAGGCACTCTGTGCTTTATTCACCAGCAGCAGAATGTGACGCATGTACCAAGCATCCGTCGCCCCGAACCAAAACCTGCTGCATGATAATCTCTGCTGGAGCATCAGCTGCTCACAGACTATTTAGGAGCCCAGGAACACTCAGGAGTCTGCAAGAGAAATTAGCATCAGGGTGAAACCGTGATCCATGTGTCCAAACCAGAATACCTGTAGAGAACCTCCTTCTCTTGGAATAGAGATGACAGGGCGTCCGTAGCCAGGTAATCCCAGACCAGAGGGCGATGTTTAGTCTTCTCCAGATGTTGACCCTCCGTGACCTGGTCTCTGTTCACTCCAGTCCTGCAGAAACATCCTTGTGTGGTTGTTTCGAACACAGAGTCTACAGCTGAAACCAAAAATCCAGTGACGACAGCATTCTGCCAGACCTAGAAAAGACACGTCTCTTCCTTAGTCTGTAGCGGCAGATTAGACCACAGTTCAGGTCTTCCCGAAGACCAGGACCGTTCTTCTCCCTCCAGATCTTCTCCTCCAGAACGTGTCCAAGGAACGTCACTTTCAGCTGCAGCTGGGCTCAGGATGCTCGGTGGCCTCCCTCAGGAAGACGGTTCAGGAGTAGAACAGTGTCAGGCTCTTCAAGCTTCCTTCAACCTTTTGGTGTGAAAACATCAACCTCATACTGTATCAGAGTTCCACCTGAAAGGTCCAGATCCAGATCCCCTCACTGCCATGCATAAACTCCCAGACTAGAGACAAAGTCCTGGGCCAAATGTGAGCATTATTTACCTTTTTAGGTGAATGCGGTAAATATTGCCTTTTCAGGATCCAATCTGAGTGAAAATAATGCAGCAGACAGGTCAGACAGGTCAACGACTGGATAGTAGCATGAGTCAGAGGTCCAAAAGACAAATTATTTAAAAAATCAGCAGATTCTGGAGTCGCAGATAGTACAGTTCAATTGATTTCTATAAAATCTTGAAAAAAGAAATGTCCACCCATCAGGTCTTCCTCTTCTTGGTGTAGAAAGAGTCGGTACTAAACATCACTGAATCATTCAATGACTTCATAAAACATTCAATACCTCCCATGACTTCTGAACAAACATTCTATTGTCTATCTCTAGCAGTTAGACATTTAGCTCCAGTGTGATTCTGTGAGATTTAGTCGATGCTAAATCTGAGTAATCTCTTATACTTAGTCCACCAATTCTCCAACTAAATCAAATAAAGGTGCAAATGTAATTCATTTCAGTAGATTTCAAAAGTTAGGAATGTAAGATTCATAGACAGTAACAAATTCTTGTAGCACAGTCATGTAAAAACATTGTCGCGCTAGTTTTGTTTATGTCGAAGGGGAAAGGTCGAGATAAACCTGTTGCTTCCGTCTCCCCCTCCACTCAGTTTGAAAACCCGGAATGTGACCTCCAAGTTATTCATGGAAAACTGTATTGAAACAAATTCATTTAATTAATTCACTTTAATTCTTCACCCATCTGAGCAAATTGGTCGATAATTAAAACCTTTCACTAAAGCCCCACACCCGGTGTTCAGGTTACAGTGATGGGTGGGGAAGAAGTGACCATCATGGAGGCCTTCCTGCTGCCTGGTGGTTCAGTCTGGTCAGGACTGTTCAGCCCGTCCGACCCACTGTAGACTTCCTCGTGACTTATAAAACAAACAAAACACATAATTCATTCAAAAGCTAAAAAAGTAAGGAGATTAAAACTCTTTAAAGTCTAATCTCTCTTCCCCCAGTGTGTGGTTCATGGCGCTGACCTTGTCACGGTCCATGCTACCTAATATTTTTCATCACGTTGCGGGACGCCGTTATCAACGTCCGATGTTTTCAGCAGTCCGAGTTTTTTCACGTCGTAATCAAACCCACGCCTCCACAACCTCCTCCCAGGCCAGCCACCCAGTCACAGGAGCAGCCCTCTCCAAGAATGTGTCCACTGCTTTCGCAGTCACACATCTCCCCTCCTGTATGGAAAGTCTCAGCAGAAACAGAAGACAGAGAATCACCACACATGTCCATCATCATAGAAAAAACCAATTTTCTCGCTAAAATCTGAGTTTCGTCACTCCTGTGTGTGTGTGTGTGTGGTGTGTGTGTGTGTGTTTGTGGTGTTGTGTGTGTGTGCGTGTGTATGTCTGCACTTCCCGCTGCTGACAGAGCTTCTCCCTCCCGGCTGGCTGGTGCAGTTTAGGCTGGCCGTGAGGATCGGGGCTGTGGATCGGCGCGGCGAGTGGCCTGTACAGGACTTTATAACAAAACAAACACTCAAGAGAGAAAAACATATTAGTATATTATCATATTGTCTATCAAACCATGTGACTGGTGGACCTTCGTCCTCATTCTCTCAATAGTGCTGATATTTTTCTGGTTATGTTTTCTGTTCAGGGTCCTTGGCTCCTCGGCAGTCTGATAAGGCGGAACCACTGAAAGAACTGCTTTCTTCAGCTCACTTTGGAGGGTCTTAACATAGTGTGGAACATGTTGTCAAAGAAAATAGACTGCCTCTCAAATTCAGCAAAATTCAGGTTGTCTTTTCTCTTTAACACAATCATGAATGATCATCCTGAGAGTTTGTCCTCAGGGAACCATCCTCAAACCTGTCAATGGCTCAAGCAGTGACCTCTGGACCCTGCACGGAGCTGGCAGTCTTGGAGAAATCAGTTTTCTCCTCAAACAGGCCTGAATCACATGCTTTACAGCACTATCCAGGAAACGGTTCACAGGGTGGAACTTCTGGCCTCTGCCCACCTACTGAAGATGGAAAAGAAAAGAAACTTATTTTGGACAAACTTCCAGAGGCAGAGGTTTTCTGAAAATTTAGCACTGAAGTACAAATACTGCTACACTGATTAATGCTCAATGACCCGTAAAAGTACCAGTGTCAGAAAATACTTATGAGTGCAAAGCATGTCTCTAGACAAACTGCTCAAAGTATTGTTACTTTTAACCAATGGATGTTTAGTGTTGTCAGTAGCAGACATCTTATTTGATTCTTCTGATAAAATACTGCATTCAAAGTTTGTTCCTCAGAGGAATAATGAAAAACTAACGCCAGACAGCTTGTCTTGTGAACAAATGTAGATATAAGCAGTAATCTATTTCTATTGTATTCCCTCTCTTTAGGAAAAGGTGACTGTTTTTCCTTTATTTTGGTTTAATCTGCAGATGAATTTGATTTTTAGATTAATCAATTTTTAAGATTGCAGAGTGAATCTCTCTCAGAGAACCAATCATCAATCACATCATAGATTAATCAACCCCGTCGGGATCAGACAGGCTATTAGATTGAAAAATTTGAATATAAATTCAAATCTTGGGTGTCCTCAGTAGACTTGAGGTTAAAAACAGTGGAGTAGATTACATGTTCAACAAGCAAATTGTTGACTCATTGATGGATTCCTTATTTTAAACATGTAAAAACAGGAAACAAAACAAACAGGTTGAAAACCTTCCCTTTGGTTAAAAGCCTTGCTTATTTTTCTTAACTTCCTGTTCTTCCTCCCTGTTCATCAAACCCTGCATCTCATTCACTTCACTTCCGCCTCTCTCTCTCCTCTCTCTCTCTCATCTGTCTCTCTCCTCTCTGTTCTGTCTCTCTCTCTCTGTCTCCCTGCTCTCTCTCTCTCACACTCTCCTCTCTGTCTCTCTCTCTCTCTGTCTCTCTCTCTCTGTTCTGTCTCCTCTCTTCTCTGTCTCCCTGCTCTCTCTCTCTCTCTGTCTCTCTCATCACTCTCTCTCTGTCTCTCTCTCACGCTCATCTCTTCTGTCTGTCTCTCTCTCTCTCTGTTCTGTCTCTCTTTTCTCTCGTCGTCTTCTGTCTCTCTCTCTGCCTGTCTAGCTCTCACTCTACGATCGCTCTCCATACCTCTGTCTCTCGTCTCTGCCTCTCTCTATTTCGTTCTCTCTCTCTCTGCCTGCCTCTCTCTCTTCAGCATTTCTATCCTCACACTTCTCTTCAACAACCGGTTTTGTGGCACAGAGGAGTCGCAATCCGTGTTTTACACAGAACCAGCAAATCAAAACCACCATGCATTAAAGTAAACTTTAATTCTCTCGGTGTTCTCAGATCACTCGGTTGTCTGCGTAACCAGCCAGAAATCATCTCGGCCGTAGATTGTGACTCTTCTAAACATTCCAATATCTTGGTCCTGCCGACCACCCCGACCGGTGTGAACTTATCGAATAGTTGCTGAAAACTTTCAACGGGATCAGACCACGCCGTGCTGTTCTACTTCCTGTCTCTTCTTTCCTATGTTTAACACTTTGGTGTTTACCAAACGTTTAGCACAAACAATAACTGCACACAAAACAGCAACACAAACAGCAACACATGTCCTCTACAAACCTAAACAACCTCCAGCATCATGGCCTTCTTCTTTATTTACCCCCTTTTCTTTTAACGTGAAGAGAGAGTCAGAGTCGTGAGGTGGGACCTGCAGAATCACACTCACCCAGTTTTCAAAAAGTTTCACCAGTAGAAACTTCCACACGCCATGCCACCCACAGTTGCAACAGTGCAGGTCAGCCCGTAGGGAAATCATCAACCCTTCTGTTACATGCACCAGGCCCGCCCTGGTGAAGAGGCTATATTAAGATACACCCCCAAGCTCTGCGGTGCATCAAATCTCGGATCGGATCCAATCCGAGTGAAAACAAAGTCGCTTCAGGGACTCAGCCCTTCCACGCCAGTGGCCCCCGGGCCGTCCAGACTCCAAGTCTAGAAACTCTTCCTAAGCTCTCTCAGCCACAGTTCCAAGTTAGAATTAAATTTATTACAACCCAAATTGTTACTAATCATTAGCAATTGATTGAGAAGAATCAATCAAAAATTTAGGGACATCTTTGGCTCTTTATGTTTAGAAATTTGCTTTTACAATTCCAATCAACTATGAAATAGTTCTTTTATCTAGTCAAACATCCCCACAGGTAAGGCATTACTTCCTGAGTTAAATATTAACAGAGTAAACATTTGCACTCACCTCGTTTATGTTGTATTTAGATCCCGGACGAGCCCCAAACTGTTGTGGAATTTTTGGTGAATCAGAGCCAAAGATGACGAGTCAAAGGTGTTGACGCTGGCACAAGGAGGATTTATTGAGGATTGCAGAGGAAGCACACACAAATCAGCTGATTGAGAGCAAGGCTGTTGCTCCGAGGAGAATCCAACCCGAACTCTGGCATGACTTCCGGCCATGCCAGGTCATATAGCTAGATCTCACGAGACTAGCAGACGCTGTTTCCAAGTGACTTCAGACAAAACAGAGCGGCCTTCACACTGTGTTCCTGAGGACTTTGAAAACAAAGCATTATTCCATATCAGGAAGAATCAGGTCCATGAGTGGTTCGGGTGGTTTAAAAAGGGCCAGATGTCCGCGGCGTCAGGTGCGCTCAGCCGTGAAAACAATGCTGAGCTGCTTCTCCGCTGTCCAGGGTATCGTCCACAGCGAGTTTGTCCCTCCAGGTCAGACTGTAAATCAGGACTACTACATGGAAGTCCTCAGACGGCTCCGTGAGGATGTGAGGAGGAAGCGGGCCCGCGTAGTGGCGGAGTGGAGCCGGTTGATCCACCACCACAGAGCGCCAGCGGACACGGCGCTGCGCGTCACGCAGTTTCTGGCGAAGAATGAGATGAATCTCCTCTCCCATCCGCCTTATTCGCCCATGTAGCCTCGAGTGACTTTTTCTTCTTCCCAGGTTGAAGAGGGAGCTGAAGGGACAGCGGTTTGCAGATGTGGAGGAGGTGACAGAAAAATCGCAGCCGGCAAGAAACGGCACTTTTACGCGCGGGTCTGACGACGCATTCGTGACGTGGGAGACACGGCTGGAGCGCTGCATGAATGCACATGGGATTATTTTGAAGGCGACGGTGGTGTTTTATTTTGAAATGGTCATAAATAAAAAGTTATAATCAAATTCCGGTTTTTTTGGGTACACCCTCGTAGTATGATTATTATTCACCTGGGTTGGTTATTGCAAAAAAGAAATGTCATGTACACAGCAAATTTCCCAGTGTTGGAATTAACTCTGAAAGTGTTAAGAGTGGTCTCATATATACACTGTTGTAGTTGTTAAATGTAAGTGTTAAAATATACACTTTAAAGTGTTGATTCAAAGAATTAACACTGTATAGAGTTAAATAGGAACACTGATCAACAGAGAGGAGTATTAATATAACTCTACAGAGTGTCAGTATTAGAAAATTAACACTGGTCAGTGTTGAGATTTTAACACTACAAAAGTGTATATATGAGACCACTCTTTAACACTTTCAGAGTTAATTCAACACTGGAGAATTTGCTGTGTAATTGTCAGTAATTCATTCCATGCAATGTTTTAATTAGGACCACATATGCACTATAGCAGTATTAACTGATTCAATGCTGCAAGTCATTTCTCACCAAAAAAAGTAAATGTAACCACTTTCTTATCCACGCCAGAAAAATCATGAAAGTACACTATAGTGTATTGTCCTTTTAACAAGACAGGAATATATGAAGAGGAAAACTGTGGTTCCATGACCATGAAGAACACTGAAGACAGTAATTCTGAAATTATTGTCAAAGGTTGTTTATTGTGATAACATGATAAAAGTGATATTTGTTCATGGGGAAGTTCTTTCTTCTTCTTCTGTGCACGGTGACTCCTTCACTGATGGTGCCTTAGTTGCGTGTTCACAATTGAACACATGATTCATCATGGCAGGTCGGCCCACGCGGAAGTCCATCATTTCCTCCTTACAGGACCTTCATGATCATGTGGATGATGGACAGGTGCTGGATTCCATATTCAGACAGCGGCTTGTCGTCCTCATCCAGCTGCTTGCCCGTAAGATCAGGCGAGTTGTCCATATCTGTGTGCATGCAAAAGCACAAAACATATTGTCACAAGCAAAATCTTTTTTTTTATTCTTTGTCCCCAGTAGTAAATACTGGAGAGAACAAATGCAGGCTTAGCACACAACATGAAAATGTTTACACCGTACTTCAGCCTTAAATACTATGTTTTGGGCTTCTGAGACCTATATGACGTGACCTGAAAAATAGCATAATATATCCCTTTAATGATACTTAACTGCTTAAGTCTATTGAAGGAATGGGAAATGTTAATTTCAAAAAGTAATTTGAGGGGTAAAATGACTCTTTCGATATTAGACCTGAACTCAGCTGAAATACTACTCCCATTAGATTCCATGTTAAATAATGTAACCCTCCTGTTCTCACAGTGCAGCACATATGGTGAAGATTTTACGATGCATTCTTGTAATATGACTTTTGAACTTTCAGAATTAAGATGTGGTTACATGGAACACTTCCTCTATTTTTTTCTACAACTGGAAATGTCATGGCATGTTCTGTGCAGTCGAGATGACAAAATGCTCCCGACTGAGAGGAAACTCTGGGACATACTGAAATGTAAGAACTAATTTATTGCTGAACATAGTTCTGCTTCATAATTTTAGTTTTAATTCAAGACGTTGTCCGAAATGGATACCGAATGTGGTTTGTTGCCATATTTTGACAATTACTCCCCGATTGATCATATGAGAGCTACATATGACCATTTTTATGCTTTTTATCATTAGTGATCTGGAAAGTATAAATTACAGGAGATTTGAACCTTTTATTTTGAAATATTAGGAGATCAAACCATTGACACGAGTAAAAATTACCCCCAAAATTCAAGTTGGAGAAATCTTGATAATTCAGCTGAACAAAAAGTGCCATATTCTGACTGACATTGATTGACCTTATCTAATCTGAGGGTGCTGAATTCAGATCTTGTTGGGTTCTGAAACTTGTAAGCTAAATCGTAAAGAGAAAATCTGGCTGATTTGGTCATTCGGAGGGCTTATTTGATCCTGCAAGTAATTTTGAAAAATGAGGTCTGTGACCCCAGAATCAGGTGGTGTCATCTTTTGCATTAATTTACCCAGTCATGAGGCAGTAAAAACAAGTTTCCAGTAAATTCTACTCAATATAGTCATGGGTGATATGACAAAAATATCAGCATGATTAAAAAATAATAATGCTACAACCACCATTTCATTGCAAATCCTTGATTTTTTTTATTAATATTCCCAAGTAACACACACTGCCAAGACTGCACAATGCAGAAAGTGATGCTTATCTTTTTAAAATACATTAGAATATATGGACACGGGACATTGATTTTGACTAAGTCCGATGTCTTCAAGGATCAATAGACCAAAAAACCATTCAATTCTTGAGATAATCATTAGACTAAACATCAGTGATGATAACAAACTAATGTTTTAATGTTTAATAATGTTAGAGAAATGAGTTGTCAGCAAAGTAACTGAAAATAATAGACCTACAACTTTAATCCTCAAAAGGATAATTCTGCATCGGTCTATACTGTAGGAATAAGTGTTATCATCTAAATGTGTTTTCATTTCCCATTCTTCCATAAGCAAATTCTAACATCCAGTACGCTTCCCCCATTTAAAGCGATACTTCAGCATTTCAGCAAATTTGCCCATTTAGCGGAATTCCTTAGTCATTTCGAACAGCATACTTACTTTTTTTCTGAGGGTGAGCTGTTGTTTATTCAGAGGTGAGTCGGGGAAGGTTTTCTGGACGGACACAATGGAGGTGAATGGTATTTTTGGTTCCCCTCGTCAAACTCATCAAATACACAATCCAACAACCCCAAAACACTTTGGTGGACACGTTATAATCCGCACATTCACTACGCTGTGAAATATAATGTAAAATTACTAGATTGAGTTGTTCATGCGAAGATTGCTAAAACGGAACTACTTCCTAAACATGGCGTCTGGGCGTAGTGATTTCAAAAGAAAAAGTAGTTCCCAGTATTTGCTTCAGTGCCGTAACGCTACAATATTATTTGTTGGTGTTCCACAGCGTAGTGAATGTGCGGATTATAAATTGCCCACCAAAGTGTTTGGGGTTGTTAGTGATGGGAATTCTGGCTCTTTTTAGGGAACCGGCTCTTTCAGTTCGGCTCACTAAAAGAGTCGGCTCTTTTGGCTCCCAAACGGCTTCAGATTTTTTTTGTTGCTTTCGATATATTACCAATAATAATGTAACGTTATGCACAAAATGAATTAATAATTAATAAAAAATGTATTATACTATTATTTATGATAGCCTTTATTTTTTCACTCTGTCGTGAACTTTCAACTAATTTAACCTTTTAACTTTTTTATACTAAGCAACTTTAAAGTCAAGCAACACAGAATTCCTGAAAAACACATGACACAACAAAATGTAAATTACAAATATTTACTTTTCAGTGCAACAACAAATAAACTATGAAATACAATAAACTTTTAGCTTTTTATACTTAACAGATTTAAAGTGAAACACAGGATCCCTGAAAAACACACGAAATATAAATTTAAATGGTAAATGGTAAGTGGACTACACTTGTATAGCACTTTTTACCCTGCATGACAGAGCGCAAAGCGCTTCACACTGCAATACCACATTAACCTGTTCACACCATACTCGGTGGTGGTAAGCTACTATTGTAGCCACAGCTGCCCTGGGGCAGACTGATTTACAGATCTACAAAAAATAAATTCTCAAATACAAACAATTTTAGCTTTTTATACACTCAACAAATTTAAAGTCAAACACAACACAGAATCCCTGAAAAAAAATTCAAAACAACAAAATAAAAATTACAAATATTAACTCTTCAATGCTATAAATATAAAATACAAGAATTTCTAACTATTTACAATTCCCTTTTGACCAATTTAGACTGAAACAACACAGAACCCCTGAAAAACACGCAAAAAAAAAAAAAAAAAAAAAAAAAATTAAAATGTGTAAAGCAAAAAGAAAAAAATCAGCACTCTCTACTGAAGATTGGCATTTAGAAACGCCAAGTGCCTCAGCTTTGAGCGACTGATTCGGCTTCTTCCATCGGTGATTATCTGACCTGTTTAGAGAAGATTCTCTCAGAGGGAATTAGTAGTTACTGGATGTAACTCCAGTTCTACGAGTAAGTGCGTGCCCGCCTACGGGCTTCGCTAGTGGCACTCCCCTTGGCGCAGCCAATCAACTGAGACAACAAAAGCTCGACGCACCAATCCCCCGCCGCCCGATGGCGCGGCTCCACGCCCCCCGAGGGTATACCCCGAGCTGGAGGCAGCCATTCTCCCTTCTTCTGAATCAGCCAAGTAAGGGAAGCAGACAGCTGGGCCAGCAGGTAGGCGGGCACGCACTTACTCGTAGAAGGGGGGGGGTCCGTGGTGTGAAACCAGCTGTGCGCTGGACATAACGCAGGGCCCTAACCGGGTACAGCAACCGCAGCCGTGGGCCGTCCTCAGATGAGCCAGGCCGGGAGCAAGCGTTTGGATCCGGATCACTCGCGACCGGAAGTCCGAAGTGATCACCTTGGGATTAAAGGCCGGGTTAGGCCAAAGATGCACAAGTCCCCCATCCTGGCTGAACAGCCTGCAGGATGGGCGGACCAACAAGGCGCAGAGATCCCCAACTCTCTTGGCGGATACTAGCGCGAACAAGATGGCGGCCTTGAAGGAGAGAAAGCGGACCTCCGCCTTCTCCAAAGGCTCGAAGAGGTGAGCCCCCAAGACCCTCCACACAACGTGGAGGTCCCACGGGGAGACCACATGCCTGGGGGGTGGCCGTAGCCAACACGCCCCACACAGAAACCGCTTCAACAGCGGGTGACTGCGTGCAGAGAAGCGGCCAAAGCCGCCGTAACCCGCTATGATGGCTGATGCAAACACCGCAGTGTGGATGCAGCTCAGCCACTGTCCAGCAGGGACTGGAGGAACTCCATGGAATCCCAGCCACCGCCCACCGCGTGGTGGTCCAGGGTGACTCCCCACCCTGCGAGAGACGCATCCGTGAACACCTCGACGTGATGCGATACGCAGCCCAGGGGGACTCCTAGCATAGGAGAGCAGGATCCATTAAGAGAAGGAGATCCTGGCGTGCCCGAGGGCGGGATCGAGACCTTTCTGCATCCGTCCCGCTTCCCCAAGCAGCAGAGGCGTGCAAACCACCGTAGCAGCCTGCGCATGTGCAGAAGGCCCAACCAGAAGAAGGCCCACCAGGTGGGCCACGGCCATTAAATCCAGGACGGTCCTGACCAAACAGACCCTGACCAGAGGCATGGTCACTGCAGACCTCAGGGCTGAGAGGAGGAGGCTCGCCTGTCCGCAGAGAGGCGGGCCGTCATAGAGAGCGTGTCCAGCTCCAAACCCAGATAAGCCATGCGCTGAGCTGGGGTGAGTGCGCTCTTGTCCCGGTTCACCAAGAACCCCAGGAGCTCTCCAGGAGGTGTCTGACCGTCAGCATGTGGAACCTCCTGCTGGCTATGTGAGTGTTTAGGACCCGCTGGTCCAAAGCGGGTCTCATGACTCCGCTCTTCTTGGAACCAACAAGTAGGGAGAATAAAAGCCCGAATGCACCTCCTCCGCGTCCAGCTCCGTAACCGCGCCCCGGCGGAGGACGACACTCCTGCTTCGAGAGCTGCCGCCCACAGGGCATGCGAGCCGCGTACAAAGAACCCCATGAAGAGAAGCGGGCGACAGGCGAACTGCAGGGCATAGCCGCTTCTCAGCGTCCTTAACAACCAGGGAGAAAGCGGTCCCAACATAGCCCGCCACGTCCGACAGAGCGTGAGTGGCTGTACCACGGCCTGAGGGGACAGTCCACCCGTCCTCCATCCTCGGAGACGGGGGACCCCCGGCGAAAGGGCTGAAGGGGGCGTCCATGAAAGAGCGCGCGGGCGGCCGCTTCGGGGCCGCGGACCAGTGCTTTGCTGGGGACAAACCCGGTGGAGGTGGCGTGATCCCGAAGTTCTCGGGTCGCTGACCTTGGTGACGATGCCGGGGCGCTCATCAGCGGGAACCCAGGCTGGCACAGCTCCGCCGCTTCGCTGTGCTAACACAGGCGGAAGCCGGCGGATAACGCAGCTGGAGCGTTTATGAATGATGCCAGAGCCGGGGCGCTCATCGGCGGGGACCCGGGCTGGATAGCTCCACGCTCTGACGCTTCACCGTGCTGACACAGGCGGAAATCAGCGGAAAAAGCAGTTTGGAGCGTTTGCGAGGTACCGGCGGGACCTCGACGGCGTTCCTCATGCGCATAGCACACGGTGGATGAGCCAGCAGCCTCAGCTCGTTGCTGTGACCCGCGTCCACGGCTGCAGCATGGCAATGAGGGGCGTCCCATGAAGGAGCGTGGGTGCCGCACCAGGGCCGCGGACCAGCGCTTTGTTGGGGACAAACCCGGTGTAGGCGGCAAGATCCCGAAGTTTCTCGGGCCGCTGACCTCAGTGATGCCATGGGCCGGGACACTGCACGTAGCGCACGATGGGTGAGCCAGCGGCCTTAGCTCGCTGCTGCGACCCGCTTTCACGGCCGCAGTGCGACGAAAAGGGGGCGTCCCCTGTAAGAGCGCGGGCGGCCGCTTAGTGGCCGCGGACCAGCGCTTTGTTGGGGACAGACATGGTGGAGGCGGCATGATCCCGAGGCTTCTCGGGATGCTGAACCTCGGTGATGATGCCGGGACCGGGACGCTCAATAGCGGAGCCGCCGGGGCAGAGCTCCTGCTCTGAGGCATCGCCATGTCAATACAGGCGGAAACCGGCGGAGAACGTCACTGAGAGCGTAATGAATGAAGCCGGGACCGGGGCGCCCTACGGCGGGAACCCGGGGCGGCATAAGTCCGCCGCTCTGTCGCTCCGCTGTGCTAACACAGGCAAGGGCTGGCGGAAAACGCCACAGCGCGGCGGTGAGCGGGTGTCCCACAAAGAGCGCGGGCGGTCACTTTGGAGCCGCGGACCAGCACTTGTTGGGGACAAACCTGGTGGAGGCGGCGTGATCCCGAGGCTTCCCGGGCCGCTGAACCTCGGTGATGATGCCAGGACCGGGACGCTCAATAGCAGGAGCCCGGACCGGCAGAGCTCCTTTGCTCTGAGGCTTCGCCGTGTCAATACAGGCGGAAGCCGGCGGAGAGACACCGCTGGAGGTGGTATGAGTGATGCCGTGGCCGGGACGCTGCGGCGGTAGCCCGGGGCGGCACGGCACAGCTCCGCCGCTCTGACGCCTCACTGTGCCAACACGAGCGGAGGCCGGCGGATAAACGCAGCTGGAAGCACTGAGTGATGCCGGAAGCGGGGTGCCTTATGGCGGGACCCGGGCCGGTGAAGTTCCGCCGCTCTGACGCCTCACTGTGCTGACACGAGCGGAGGCCGGCGGATAAACGCAGCTGGGAGCGTGGCGTGTGATGCCGGGAGCGGGGTGCCTTACGGCGGGGACCCGGGCCGGTGAAGTTCCGCCGCTGTGACGCGTCGCTGTGCTAACACGAGCATACGCCGGCGGAATTTACGGGTGCCACCGGGCCGCGATGCCCCACGGTGGGGACCCGGGCTGGCACACTTCGCCGCTCACCGTTCTACGCCGCTTATCACATAGCGGGGCGAAGGGAGGGAAGAGCCCCGCCGAGCTTGATGCTCAGTCATACAAGCACGGAAGGGGGAGGATAGCTGCTCTTGAGAGATGCAGCTGTGGAGAGGGCGTCCCATGAAAAGCGCGGGCGGCCGCTCCTGGGGCCGCGGACCAGCGCATTTGTTGGGGGCGAAACCGGCAGAGGCGGTGCGGTCCCGAAGTTTCTCGGGCCGCCGGCCGCGGTAATGCTACCAGGGCGGGGCGCTCATCAGCGGGGACCCGGCCGGCGGTGGCTCCGCCGCCTCGCTGTGCTTAACACAGGCGGGAAGCCGGCGGAAAGTAGTTTGGAGCGTTGCGAGGCGCCGTGCAGGACCTCGACGGCGCTCCGTTTGCGCCTCGCGCTCGGGGGCTGAGAGCCAGCGGCCAAGCTCGCCGCTGCGTACCGCTTAAGGCCTCAGTATAATCCCCCGTCGCCGCCACGGCGTTCCTACGCCAGCAACCCTACGCCGCTACTGAACATATCTTGCTCCCTGCGTCAAGGGAACGCCCTCCTCTGCCAAAGCGCTAGCCGTCACAACAACAATGCGGCTTCCGTAGCTCCGGCTTTACCTAGACATAGATCTATAGACATAGATTTTCTAGACATACGTATCTAGACACGCGTGATTTACCGAACATATATCTGCATATATGACATATCTGGTGACACCGGGTGTGGTGGAGGAGAGGCTGAGCAGACGTGATGAAATATTGGTGAAACTAATGAGCTTTTTGGACGATTTTAAAGCCGTTTTCGGAGCGGCTATACACGTAGCCCCGTCTGCTACCAGTGTCTAACATGCTAACAATATGGGGATGTGCGTCCGCTCAATTTGGATCTCAATTTCTCCCGAAAGCACTGTTCGGATCGAAAGCATTCGGCTGTGAGTTCTACTTATTCTATAAACAACGCGAAAGCGGACCAATCACAGCCCCGACGTTCACGTCACACGCGTCGAAACGACGCAAAGTCACACTTTTCGGGAGGCGCACGTCAAGCCCCGACGTAGCCCGACGTAGCCCGTCGTAGGCCCTACGACGTCTACGTCGTAGGAACGACGTCAGCGGCGACGGGGGAAGTATACTGAGGCCTTTACACGGCAGCAGCGCGGCAGAGCGCGTGGAGGGAGAGCCCGTGATAGCGCCGTGCGTCCGGGCTGCTTCGCGCGCGCTCCGCTCGCCATTCTCTGCTTTATCACGTCGCGAGAGAAGGGAGGGAGAAAAGGCCCTCAGCTTGCGCGGGAAGAGGGGAGGCTAGCTGCTCCTTAGTGATGTATCACAACAGCCGTGCTAATGGTAGCCCCTCACCGTCCTCTTGGCGGTGAGCGGGGCGTCCCAGACACGTAGCACGCAGGCCTGGAACGGTGGCACGGCGGGACACAGCACCGCAGTCCGGGACCGAGTCCGTGACTGGGTTGCTAGCCCGGGTGCTAAGCCGCGCTGCGCCGGCTCGGAGGCTACGGCGGAGGCGCGAGGGCCGCGTGAGCAGCGGAGGTGAAGAGCCCGCGAGGTGCTCCACGGGCTCGCGGGGGGCTCAGGCAGTAGTACTGCAACAACACCTCATGAGTAGGGCATACTAACCTGTCTCACGGTGGTCTGAATAAGGTGGAGAAGGCGCCGTCGCGTTGCGTGGGCTCCATAGACGCGGGGACGCCGCTGCTGCTGCTGCTGCTTGCTGCATGCGCGGGAGCCGGTGAGACGGCGCCCATAAAGGCCGCTCGCACTGGGTTACCTCGAGCGGCAGAGTGAGGCAGGCAGGCAGAAAGGCCGCTGACAGTGATGCCGTCAGCCAACGCAGACAAAGCAGCGCTTGAAATGATCTTGCTCAATGAGCAGGGTGATAGGCCCGACGCCCGATGGCGACTGGTCACGGGCAGGTCCATCCATCTTGATTCGAAGAATCTTGATCCGAAGAAACTTGTGGCTTCTTAATGTCTCAAGTGATGCTGAGGAAGAAGAAGGGAGAATGGCTGCCTCCAGCTCGGGGTATACCCTCGGGGGGCGTGGAGCCGCGCCATCGGGCGGCGGGGGATTGGTGCGTCGAGCTTTTGTTGTCTCAGTTGATTGGCTGCGCCAAGGGGAGTGCCACTAGCGAAGCCCGTAGGCGGGCTAAGCACTTACGAAGTAGAACTATATGACATTTTGGTCTTGCAGACAATGCACTCTGCTTTTGGAGCCATCAATATAATTAAAATGAGTCCAAATTTGGCTCCTTTCCTGATATGACTAATTTCTTTTTTACTTTCTTCTTTTTGTCCCCCATATTGCACTCTCTCTCCTCTCTTGACCCGTTCTGTGCTCACTGTGCTGCTGCTGTGTGTGTGTGCTCGGCTGCAGCCCCTCCCCCCTCTGCTCAGCACACGAAGCAGCGCAGACAGAGAAAAAAAGCGTCTCGAAGGGAGCCGGCTCCTGATTGGTGGGGAGCCGGCTCCCGTCGTTCACTTCAAAGAGCCGGCTCATAGAGCCGTTACGTTCGCGAACGACACATCACTAGGGGTTGTTAGATTGTGTATTTGATGATCATAATTTGCCAAAATGTTGAAGTATCGCTTTAACACTAAAAACGCATATATGGCTGTACATTGCGCCTCTTACTATCTCTTTACCAGCATAGTCCAGTTTCTCAGAGATCTTCTATGGAGTGAAATTAATGCCAAAACCTCTCCAACACAAAAAACGTGTTTTATTCACAGCCGATGATTCACACACAAACACAGTGTGTTTTGCAAAAGCAAAATGTCATTCACAACTAATGCACTTAGGTTTGTCCATCAAAAAACGTTCCACAAATTAAAAAATATATATCTGCACTTACATTAAAATATTCTTTAAGTGCAAAATAAAATCTTTCAAGATTATTTTTTTTTTTCCGAGTACAAAAAACAATTCTGCGGGTTGGAGAAAAAAATCTGCAGGTTGGAGAAAAAATCCGCGGGTTGGAGAAACTTTTCTGCGGGTTGGAGAAACTTTCTGCGGGTTGGAGAAACTATTGGCTCCCCAGCGTCACGTGACTTTTGGCAGCGATTTTGCACCTTCCTGATTCGCATCCGCAGGACTTAGGATTTATTCACAACTGCCAGTGTTGTGTAATTTGCATGCCACAACAGGAGGTGGCGCTGTGCGCGTTCACGTTTACAGTGTTTACAGTAAATGATCATGTACTGTGCTGCAACAAGACAGAATTAAACACAAGGAGAAATGGACCAAAACAGAAAGGCGACGGACTGTACGGAGACCAGCTGGACCCTGTTCAGACCCGGTTGGGGTCACTTACCGCTCCTGTTGTGGAAAAGGCTGCCTGGAAGTGAAATGTCCATCAAAGCATCGCAGCAGCACGGCGCTGTTGGTTGTCAGGGCACAAACTTTGTCTTGAAGACAGTAATACTACAGCCAGACACAGAAATACTACAGCCAGACAGACTCACATCATTGTGACAGCTGCTAAGTTTTGTGACTTAGTTGTGTGGACGCCTGTGGACTGCAAGGTGCACAATGTTTTCCTTCATTTTATTTGCAGTGTTATTTGTTTATGCACAATCTAATCGTACTTTATACAGTTGCAGTGATATTTGTGTGCACAGACTTTTGCACCTTATTTGAACTGTAACTGTAACTTTAACAGTGTCGCTGCTACACAAGAAGGTTGGTAATAAACAGAAAAGACTTTGAAACCAGAAATGGTGACATTATTGCAGCATGGGTAAATGGCACAGCCTCACAGAGGATTTCCCATTAAAATGAAGTTTCATAAATAGCTACTGAGCTACAATATTTAATTTCACCATAGTCTTATTTACTTATTAAAGCAGAGGCTGGTTTTTGTCACCATATGAGCAGTAACAGGTGAATAGATTTACCTGTCCTGACAGAATGAAATGTTCAGGATAAATATTAGAATGAAGCAGAGGAAGACTGTTAGCCATCAATTTTATTTACAGAAAAACAGAAGTTGATCACATATAATCAAGATAAACAAAACAAGCGGTTCATCTCAGCACACATGGACTTCATTTCACCATTCATAAGTTTACAACTGACACACTGCTCATTCTCCACCATGTCGCTCTGTTGTGGAGCTTGATAACCATCAGGTGTGTGAGGTTCAGGTGCAGCAGGTGCAGTAACTGCCGTCACAGTCTCCTGTCTCCTTTCTCTCTGTTGGAATCTTTCCGCAGCTTTCACCTCCGTGTGTTGAGATGTGATGACAGGAGCGCAGTCTGGATGAGGTTCATTCACTTCATCAGCAGCTCTCCTGAAAAACACACACACGCCCATTATGACTTTTAACATGAGGTCAGTTACAATGTACTCTCAAAGTCAATCTCCTATGAGTGAGGACAATTATGATATAAATTCAACAGTAATCTATAAGGAAGTGGAGGAAAGAGTGTTTGCTTTGCCACTACTGCCCTGAGCTAGCGTGGCTAACGCTAGCAACCAGCTAACACCACGGACACCACAACATGGGTTAGCTCCGGCAGTGACAAAAATGACATGTACCCACGAAGATAATTTAATTTTTCATCAACAATGACCACAAACTCACCTGTTGGCTGCTCAGGGCGTGTTGTTTTGGGGCGACTGACTCACTCGGTTGTGGTCCTGGCCATGGTGGATGGTGCTATGCGTTAAACGGCATCAACAGCGCCACCTCCTGTTGTGGCATGCAAATTACACAACACTGGCAGTTGTGAATAAATCCTAAGTCCTGCGGATGCGAATCAGGAAGGTGCAAAATCGCTGCCAAAAGTCACGTGACGCTGGGGAGCCAATAGTTTCTCCAACCCGCAGAAAAGTTTCTCCAACCCGCAGAAAAGTTTCTCCAACCCGCGGAATTTTTTCTCCAACCTGCAGATTTTTTTCTCCAACCCGCAGAATTGTTTTTTGTACTCGGAAAAAAAAATTAATCTTGAAAGATTTTATTTTGCACTTAAAGAATATTTTAATGTAAGTGCAGATATATATTTTTTTAATTTGTGGAACGTTTTTTTTGATGGACAAACCTAAGTGCATTAGTTGTGAATGACATTTTGCTTTTGCAAAACACACTGTGTTTGTGTGTGAATCATCGGCTGTGAATAAAACACGTTTTTTGTGTTGGAGAGGTTTTGGCATTAATTTCACTCCATAATCTTCTCCTTCATCTGCTGCACAGTAACATTCATTCATTCATAACATTCATTTCTAAACGTTTCCCTGACTTAACACTGAAAACACACACCAGATCATGCAGTGGCCTCTGTCCTTTCTCCCTCTTTACCTGCGTTGTCCGGCAGTTTCTCAGAGATCTTCTCCTTCAGCTGCAGCACCGTCATGCTCTTCATCTGCTCCTCGGTGTTACACAGGTCGATCGGTAACATCTCGTCCCTCAGTCCGTGGACTATCACCTGGTAGATTTTACCCATTTTTATGCCTTTTCGTGCGTTTGTGGCGCCGCTCAGAAATTAGGGCGCTCCAGTCGTTTGGACTCAACAACAGTTTCGCTTTCGTCTGTGTTTTTATTATCATGAACAACTTCAGCCATCCGCGTGTCAGGACTGCCTTTGATTTCCGTGTTTGCTTTGTGCATTTCTCGTCTAGAGATTTTTTTTTTAATAACTTCAAGAACCCATCCATCACCAATCAATGTTTTGCTGATGTAAAGGATGTTAACAGTATTTAGCTTAATAATTTAGTAATGAGATTATCATCAATGTGCAATTTGGAAAGGAAAGGAGAGAAAAACAAAAGCTGGCAAAAATGTTTCCCTGATCAGTGTTTAGGATATCCAATAATGGATGCTGGTTGCTCCACAGTGTGATCTCAGTAAATGTCACAATTAAAGAATTAAGTCATGAGTGTTGCGCTATAAATGACACCGCAAATCCTTTTTTAAATGAATAGTTTTCAGATTTCCGCATCTTCGTCACAAAGTTACATTAATACAAAAAAATTGTGTTATCACCATAAAGTTGTTCGATCTGCGTAAATAAAGTGACGTGAATGCAAAAAAAAAAACGACGCACTCGTCTCGCAGCATTCCTCCCATTTCTGGTAAACGTGGAGAAAGTGAAAGTGTGGAGTTGTTTTGGTTGGATGTGGCAGCAGCTGAGCCGTCAGAGCGTCAGGAGAGGAGACACCAGTCGGTCTTCAGGACGATCCGGGACAACATGAGCGACCAGAGACAGGACGAGAAACGCTACGACCGCAGAGACACGACTCTGAAATTCGTCAACAGGCCGGATGACCTGGATCCTCTGCGTAAGAACTGATTTATTCACGTTTTTTTTTTTTGGTTGCAATTTGCTGCTGGCGCGCAGCGATGAGAGCGCGCCCGACAGTTGGCGCGCACGCGGAGGAATGCTTCTCCCTTCCCGTTACGTGTGGAAGTTACTGTTAGTGTGTGTTTTTGTGTGACTTTCAGCGCCGGAGGAGGGAGACCCGGGCCTCAGAGCAGAGATGTCCTGCGGTCACGCCGTCACTCCGGAGTCTCTGACCGGATGGTGCCGCAGCCTGCTGGATCAGGTGCTTTCCACTGACTCACACACACTTCCGGGTGGCTCCTCCCTATGGGATCAACTCACACTCAGACAAAACAGGTTTACTCCACTTCATATAAGACATTACAGCTGAAATCTGGATTTCCTCGAGCTTCAAAATAAAATACATGTCCTTCATCAAGAAAGTGACATTTGTTGAGGCCTGCTGCCTGCTGTATGGAACCAGGAGCACATTTTCTCTCAGATTTCTCATATCTCACATTTGACACTTTGAACTGCAAAACAAGAGTAATAAAATATTGTCAACTGCATTTGCAACAGCATAAATAAATGAAAATCACATTTTCTTCAAATGATTTTGTGAAAACTGGGAACTGCTGAAGGTTGTAGACCTCTAATCTAAATGTGTGTGTTGTGTTCTGGTTTGCAGGGCCAGTACAAATTTAAGTGCCCTGCACTGAAGGATGGCACCTTCTTCAAGTGTGGTGCAGTGTGGCCTTACAAGGAGGTGCGCAGGCTGGCGGTGCTGACAGCTGAAGAGATGCAGTACTTCGAGGAGAACATCGCTCGTATGGCTGCAGCAGAACACTGTGAATTCAAATCAGTGAGCGTCTCAATGTCTTCTAAAAAATGTACAGAAGACAGTTCAGATGCAATTTCATGCAGGATGCTTGAAACCAGTTTGGGAACTAGTTTCCTTGTTGATACCTAAACAGAAAGAAAACCTGATGCTTTGCTCTGATATAAACTGGAAGATTCTTTTCCATTTGTCTTGCAGTGTCCCGGTTGTAAAACCTACCTGGAGAGGATGGACCTGACCAACCTCTGTGTGCAGTTGCACGGCTTGTGCCCAGCTGACAAGAAGAAGGTGTACCAGTTCTGCTGGCAGTGTTCGAAGCCGTGGAAAGGAACGCTCCATCCGCAGACGCTGTGCCAACGAGGGCTGCGTCAACCACGACCTGGAGCTGCTGAGAACCTGCAAGCTGACCGTCCTGCCGAGGTGCTGGAGGTGATGCCTGTCCCTCCATCCGGGCCTGTATCACCTGCGGTCAGAGGGTGGAGCACGACAAAACACAGGCTGCAAGAACATCATCTGTCCTCGCTGTCAGATCGAGTTCTGCTTTGTGTGCCTGAACTCACCCCGGAGTGCCTGAAGACCAGCACTCACTTCCAGAAATGCAGTGCTGGTGTGGCTCCAAAGCAAACATCTATCCCAGTGTGGCGCAGAAACTAAGAGGCAGGATGCACCAGCATCTATTTCCTGTTATCAACAATATCAAGATGACTTTTCATTTTCTTTGCAGTGAAAATCAAATATTCTACAATCCTGCTTTATATTGACAGCATTTGTTTGTGGTTCCTCTGCAGTATTCTCTGATTTATAAAGATAAACACTGTTCTCTGTTATCTGTTATCTGGATTTGATGTATGTTCAGTGCAGTGGCGGCTGCTGGTCTTCCAAAGAGGGGAAGTCATTTTCAGCATACATTGTAATATGTGTAATCTGTTTTTTGTATGTAAATTCTATTAGCTTTCAGCCTTTTGTACGCCCTGACAAAGTTAGACAGATCCTCAAAGCCCACTTGTGACCAGACAACACCTCCCCTGAGATAGTTCATCCAGAGGCATGGCCAGCAGGGACATTTTATTGGTGACAGCACTTCCAGTCAGCAGCTCACCTGGTCAGACCAGGACAGCTGAAAGGACCTGTTACTTTTCCCCACCTTTCGGCACCAGCTCAGTCTTAGGAGTTGATCTGTTATGCAGTTTTAACACCAATTTTCTCTTCGTAAGGAAGAATATCAAATGGCTTCACCAAAATCCGGTCCACAACATTCACATTGTCTGCCGTTGTGTGCAGCTAGCGAGCAGCTGGAGCTGCTGGAGGCTGGAGCGCTGTGTGAAGGAGAAGGGGAGAAGCTCCACAGCTGCTAGTCGAGGACCAGAAACCACAGAGTGACCGAAACGAGTCTCCCAAACACACGCTAGTCGTTTTTCACAAACACAAAGTCTCCAGGGATCAGCAAAGCCTCCAAATCAACTCAGAACAACAGAATGAAAACTTCAGAAGCACTTTGGTGTCATTTTTTTTACTTCAAGATCGCTGATTTGCTCATTTCGCTGTCAATCAAGCTTCACACAGATCATCCAATCACCATGCAGAAGCTCAGCATCCAGGCCAGCCCAATTTCCATAGACCCCCAGAGACGCTGAGCGTCCGTGGGCGGACCAGCCCAGTATTTTATCCAATGAGCGTCCAGTTTCACTGCAGCAGAACAAACCCACTCTGGCTTCCGCATGGACGCTCAGCGTCGGCTGTTTAAAGCGCCGTTCTGCTGCGAGGAGGAGTGAGAAAAAGCCGAGTCAGTTACTTGAGATAAGTAGCCGATTCTGAACAAAAGATGAACGTGTTGTAGCGCATATTTAGTCAATGAATGTTCACACAACAGTAATATTGGACCACTATTTTTGACATTTCAGGGGAAGTTGAGCTTCCCTTGCAGTCTTAGAGCAATCGCCACTGGTTCAGTGGTAATTCAACATGAATAAAGATTGTTTTCAAGTAAAGGGCAACTCCGGTTTTTTGACACCTGGACCTTATTTATAGTGTGTGTGCATGCTCCTACTCAGACAAACATGGGGCAGCTCGGAGTCCTCCAGAAGTTATTTAGATCCAACCGATTTAGCCGTACTTAGCGGGGGCCACGGCAATGGAGCTTTAGCGCTGGACATAATCTCTGCAAAGTCGCTCATTTCAGCCATATTCCTCATCCATCGCCAGGTGTTATAAAGTCAGCTCGTTCTACTGTCTTCAGGTGGGTCAGCTGACAGTTTTCGCTAACTTAGCCACAATTAGCTGGATGGGAACGTTGCAGCTCCTCTCCCCAGCAATTATGAAAACAACATTAGAGAAATGGCAAGGGAACATTGAAATGATTCAACATCCAAAAACAATGAACTGATTTTTAATGACACAGTTAAAATATTTCTTTGTATTATATATATATCCAAATTATTAGACTGCCAGTGGAAGTTTTATTCAAACTAAAGTCAATAAAGAGCCATGCACCACTTTTGTTACCGGCTCTAGATATAGACTTGTCTGTGCTTCGAGAACAGATTTACAAAAACATCAACAGAAGCGAAATTGTTTCACAACTAATCCCCTGTTCATAAGTTGAATTTCTGAATCATTCATATATCATGAGAAATGAAAAATGACTCACAGGATGGATTCAAGCATTTATTAAGGTCACTTATCACCGTTGTTTTTTTTTACGCCCCACTTCAAATCACCACTGTTAGTACACCAGTAAACATGTATAAACTGTATAACATCGTCTCATAAACCTGTCAACATCAGTGATTAATAACTCCTCATTGCTTCGGTTCAGTCACATGACAATCACCGAATTATATGAATAGAAAAAAGAGTCCAGGACTCATGTTGGTCAAAACCATTCACTCCGACAAAGACAGGAGTGATACAATACTTGGTTTAGTTTACAACCCAAATAAACAACTTTCACAATGCAGCCCATAACATGGAATTTATTCTAAATTATATTGAACCCTCTTTTAAATTAAACTTTTAAAATGTGATTTGATCTTGCAGCTAAACAAAGCTGTGATAAAAATAAAAATCACATTGAACAACCAGGAACAAGAAGAAATGAAATGCTTTTAATACACAAGTTTAATACATTCTAGACTGATAGCAGAGTGACTCTGGCCAAAGTCTGCTCTCTTATTTTGAGTTAGAATTGTGATCACTACTTTTCTCGCAGGGCGTGTAATAAAGAAACACTGTTCAACAAACATCCTTCAGAGGTGGCCCCACGCTGCACTTCAGCCAAGCCAAAGTCTTGACCTTCTAGGAGTTTGTGGGGACCAGTGGTTTGAACTGGAGCTGGAGGGGGGATTATTGTGCAAACTCAATCCTACCTCAATAAAAGCATGGATGATTTGAAGGTATGAATTTTGGTGTGTGTGAATGTGTGCTCTCTTAGTATTACTGGTGTGACAGAGTGGCAATGTCCACGCACCAGGTGTGAAACCCAGTGTGGGCTCTGCCAGCTGAAGTACCAGGTTTCTACTGTATGTGTCCAAAGTGATGGAACAGCATGTCCTCTGTCTGAGTACCATGTCCCTTCTTTCAGGTTTCTCTAATGAACTTGAATCACTTAGATTCATATTGCAGAAATGTTCTGACAAAGACTCCACCTCTGCTTGGTTTTGAATTCCTTTGCTTTGTTTTCACTTTTCCTGTATTTCCTCTCTTTGTTTTCTCTCATCAGTTCTTCCTCACTGTTGTGTCTTTTCACACTAACATCTGGCCTCGTCTCTTTGCTCAGATCCTCCTGTGGCCTCAGTTTGAAATGATCCCCAGACTGTGTTTTATCCTGACCCTCTGCAGTCTGACTGCTGTGTCTTTGAGGGTTTTCTCTGGTTTGTTCCAGTCCATCATCTGTCCTGATCTCTCTCCTCTCCTGACACTTGTTCGGAGGAGGACGAGTAGAATAACTACGTTGCAGGCAGAATTCAGTTTCTGATCTGTTCACCTTCTCATCTGCTGGTTTGTGAATATAACTCTCAACACCTCCTCTCCTGTCTTCCAAAGTTCTCCTAACTTGATCTTCTGATTCATAATCTTGTCCTGAAGTTTGATCCGTTGCTGAACAGTCATTGTGAGGATCATAGTTAACAGCTGCAGAGGTCTGATCTTCCACATCTTGATGGAAACTTTTGCTTTGAGAACTTTCTTCCTTTCTTTGTTCCTCATGTCTTGTCTCTGATGTCTCACTGCTTGTGTTTCCTGGAGGACTGCGGCAAAGATTGTATTTTGTCTGTACATTTTTGTGCTCTCCTGCGGCTTCCTGTCATCTGCTGCTTTTCTGCTTGGTTCTTCTTCCTCACATCTGCTGGACTCCTTACTCCACGTCTCACTTCATCTATAGTAGTATTCTGTCTTTGTCCTCTGAAACAACTTTTTTTTTACTAAATATGTTTCTTCTCTCCTCTCTCTTCATCAACAGAGTTACTCCTTCCTTCACTCTCAGTAACATTTCTTGAACCTGCTGTTGTCTCCTCGTCCTCCTTGTCTTCTCTCTTCACAGCGTTTCCTCTCAGATCACTGACGCCTCTGGTTTGCAGTGTGGAGGCTGCAGGAGGGGACGCCTCGTCTCCAGATGAACTTCCTGCAGCACACATGGACGGATGAAGTCGATTCAAACTACGTGTTTTATACTCATCAGGACTGATCCAAATATTTCACAAGTGTTTACATTCTTACTTTTCTCTCTCCGGTAAAATAGAAGATAAGCATCTCTGAATCTGGAGAAGTTACATGAAGACAAGTTATGGTAATTTACAGTAAATATTGAATAAACAATGAACAATGAGAAGGAAACACTGTGGCTGAACACTGACCTGTGACTGGAATCCACCTGGAGAGGCTGGAATGAAAGCTGATCATAAAAATATAAATTAAAATACATTTTTTCATTTACCATAAAATTGAACTACTAACCAGACTCACCGGCACTACTGTGGTGTCACTGAACTTATACCATTTCCCATCATCCTCAGACTTGATGGTTGCAGTGTAATGTCCTGCTTTCAGACCACCGCTGTGCTCCACACATGCATACAGCTCATAATTCTGACCCTGATAGTTCAAAGAAAGCATATAAACAAAACACATGCCGAAATGTTGAAACCTTAAATATGACAATCTGGAGTTTACCTGTACTGGTATTAAGTGGGGAACCTCCACACTGCGCTGGATTTTATCATATTGATTCCACCTGTGGTCAAACTGAAATCTCTTCAACAGCAGCGTCAGAACTTCTGGATGATCTTTCATGTCAAATTTCTGCTCCAAAACAAATGAAAAGAAAAGATAGCGGACAAAAGAATACAGTGGAAACAAAAAAGAGAAGTGAAGTTGTGCAACATGACAAATAATTTTTTTTTAACATAATCAATCAAATCAAACTTTATTTGTAGAGCACTTTTTCATATTAATGAAAACAACGCAAAGTGCTGAACAGTAAAAATCAGTAATAAAAACAAAAGAATAAAAATCACACCATCAATAAGTATACACCACACACACACACACACACACACACACAATTTTGTCTTTCTATCCTTGTGGGGACCTTCCAATGACTCCGATTCATATCCAACTCCTTACCCTAACCCTAACCCACACCAAAATAAAGCCTAACCCTAAAGAAATGTTTTTGCACTTTTACTTTTTTCAGTAACAACAAAATGGTCAAGAAAACACTGTTTCCCCTCATTAGGACCGGAAAAAGGTCCCCACAAGGCACGTCGTTCCAGGTTTTGCTATCCTTGTGGGGACATTTGGTCCCCACAAGGATAGGAAACCTGGAAAAATACGAGTATACACACACACACACACACACACACACACACACACACACACACACACGCACACACACGCGCGCGATGTCCCCTGGGCCCGGGACAACAGACCCGTTTGTCCCCCCCTGTCAGCCGGCCTGCCCAACTATGTGAAAGAAAGACTGCCCTATCTCTCAATGATAAAGAATCCTTTAAAAAATTCCTGGATCCAGACAGTGATCCGGATCATCATAAAAATTTATGGATTCTAAGTTAGCCCAAGACCCACCTTTCCACAAAGTTTCATTGCAATCCGTCCATTACTTTTTCCGTAATGTTGCTAACAAACCAACCTACCAACCAACAAACCAACGTGATTACATAACCTCCTTGGCGGAGGTAATAAATAAAGCTACTGCAGGCAGCTAACAAAGACATTACCGTGTATTGTCATGCCAGCCATCATGCTGCTAAATTACACCAATTGCACAAAACATATAGTCCTAAATGTTCCAGTAGATTATCACTCACCAGTCTTGATTTTTCTCTTCCTTCTCCTTTCTGTTCTTTCCTTTCTGTCTTCCCGATGAGACACTCTCAGGTGCCTGACTGGCTCCTGTCAGGAGCTGGTGGGCCCCCTTGTCAGGGATTCTGATAACAGCGTGGTTTACACTTTCCTACACTGACCGTCACATCATTTAAAGGGAGGTCACTCAGTGTGGTGTTGCATTCAGTTCATAACCAGTCCTTGACTGGGGGGCCCTGCCAGCTCGGGGCCTCAAGCAATTTTTTGGTTGCCTGCCTTGTTGCGGCCTTACGAGGAGGGCTGCATCAACCTCGACCTGGAGCTCCTGAAGAACTGCAAGCTGACCGTCCTGCCTGAGGTGGAGGAGGTGACTGATTGTCCCTCCATCCTGTATCACCTGCAGTCAGAGTGTGGAGCACGACAAAACAAGCTGCAAGAACATCATTTGTCCTCGCTGTCAGATCGACTTCTGCTTTGTGTGCCTGAAACTCCTGAAGACCAGCACTCACTTCCAGAAATGCAGTGATGGTGTGGCTCCAAAACTAACATCGACCAGTATCCCGGTGTGGTGCAGAAACTAAGAGGCACCACATTCCTGTTATCAGAAATATCAAGATGACTTTCATTTTCTTTGCACTGAAAATCAAATGTTCTACAATCCTGCTTTATATTGACAGCATTTGTTTGTGGTTCCTCTGCGGTATTCTCTGATTTATAAAGATAAAACACTGTTCTCTGTTTATCTGTTATCCTTGATTTGCTGTCTGTTCAGTGGTAATTCAACATTATTAAAGATTGTTTTGAAGTTAACATTGTCTACATGTATGGCTCAAAGTGGAAATTCTAGGTAAAGCAGAATGCTTGTTTTGTGAAATAAATTCCCCAAATGTTGCAGGGAAAACTCACAAACTCCAAACAAAGGTCTCAGTGTCAGACCCTCAGTCATGGTAAAAACCTGAAATTAAAAAATGTCTTTAGCCAAAAGGAATAAAAAAGAGCACAGTGGGAAAAAAAGCACAGCCCAACCTGGATCTTTTGTGGGACTATAGCACCCTCTAGCGATCAATTTGAAACAACATTAGAGAAATGGCAAGTGGAACACTGAGAAAATGATCCAACATCCATCAACAATGAACAGATTTTTAATGACACAGTTAAAATATTTCTTTGTATTTTAGATTTCATCCAATAATACCAGCTGCCAGTGGAAGCTATATTCAAACTAAAGTCAATAAAGAGCCATGCACCACTTTTGTTACCGGGACTCTAGATACAGACTTGTCTGTGCTTCGAGAACAGATTTGAAAAATATCAAGCGAAGCGAAATTGTTTCACAACTAATCCACTGTTCATAAGTGAAATTCTAAATCATTCAGACATCTTTAGAAATTATAAAGGACTCACAGGATGGATTAAAGCCATTTATTGAGAAGGTCAATCATCACCGTTGTTCTTTGCACACACTTGAAATCACAGTTACATTACACAAGTAAATATTATGTATAAACCGTACACATCTCAAAAACCTGTCAAATATCAATGATTAAAAACACCTCATTTGCTTTGCTTCAGTCACATGACAATCACTGAATTATAAGAATAGAAAAAAAAAGTCCAGGACTCCTGTTGGTCAAAAACCATTCAGGAGGAATCAGATGAAAGACAAAGACAGGAGTGATACAAAGCTTTGGTTTAGTTTACACCCAAATAAACACTTTCACAATGCAGCCCACTAACATGGAATTTATTCTAAATTACACTGAACCCTCTTTTAAATTAAACTCTTAAAATGTGATTTGATCTTGAAGCTAAACAAAGCTGTGATAAAAATAAAAACCAAACTGAACAACCAGGAACAACAAGAGATTTAACACTTTTGATACACAAGTTTAATACATTTCCAGTAATGTGACTCTGTCCAAAGTCTGTACTCTCTTATTTTGAATTTTAACTGTGATCAGTACCTTTCTTGCAGGGTATGTAATAAAGAACACTGTCGAACACTCTTCCTTCAGAGGTGGCCCCACGCTTCACTTCAGCTCGCCTGCCAAACCGCTGTGTCACTTCATGATTAACATTTGAGCTTTGTCGGATTTTGTGGTGGACCAGTGGTTTGAACTAGAGCTGGAGGGAGGATGGGATGTGCAAACTCGACCCTACTCCAATAAAAGCATGGATGATTTAAAGGTATGAATGTTGGTGTGTGTGAATGTGTGTCTGTTGGGATTATTGGGACGGCAGAGTGGCAATGTCTGCACACCAGGTGTGAAACATAGTGTGGGCTCTGCCAGCTGAAGTCACCAGTGTTTCTACTGTATGTGTCCAAAGTGATGGAACCACTCATGTCCTCTGTCTGAGTACCCATGTCCCTTCTTTCAGGTTTCTCTAATGAACTTGAATCACTTAGTTTGAAATTGTAGAAATGTTCTGACAAAGACTCCTCTGCTGTTTTTAAATCATATTTTTTCTCTGCTTCTCTTTCCCTTTTCCTGTATTTCCTCTCTTTGTTTTCTCCCATCAGTTCTTCCTCACTGTTGTGTCTTTTCACACTAACATCTGGCCTCGTCTCTTTGCTCAGATCCTCCTGTGGTCTCAGTTTGAAATGATCCCCAGACTGTGTTTTATCCAGACCCTCTGCAGTCTGACTGCTGTGTCTTTGAGGGTTTTCTCTGGTTTGTTCCAGTCCATCATCTGTCCTGATCTCTCTCCTCTTCTGACACTTGTTCAGAGGACGACGATTAGAACTCCGTTGCAGGCAGGATTCAATTTCTGATCTGTTCCTCTTCTGATCTGCTGGTTTGTGAATATAACTCTCATCACGTCCTCTCCTGTCTTCCAAAGTTCTCCTAACTTGATCTTCTGATTCATAATCTTGTCCTGAAGTTTGATCCGTTGCTGAACAGTCATTGTGAGGATCATAGTTAACAGCTGCAGAGGTCTGATCTTCCACAGCTTGATGGAAACTTTTGCTTTGAGAACTTCTTCCTTTCTTTGCTCCTCATGCCTTGTCTCTGATGTCTCACTGCTTGTGTTTCCCAGAGGACTGCGGCAAAGATCATATTTTGTCTGTACATTTTTGTGCTCTCCTGCCGGCTTCCTGTCATCTGCTGCTTTTCTGTTTGGTTCTTGTCCCTCCACATCTGCTGGACTCCTTACTCCACCTCCTAGTTCATCTATAGTAGTTGTTCTGTCTTTCTCCTCTGAAAAAACCTTTTTTTAACTCAATATTTTCTCTCCTCTCTTCATCAACAGCGTTACTCATTCCTTCACTCTCAGTAACATTTCTTGAACCTGCTGTTTCCTCCTCGTCCTCCTTGTCTTCTCTCTTCACATAGTTTCCTCTCAGATCACTGACGCCTCTGGTTTGCAGTGTGGAGGCTGCAGGAGGGGACGCCTCTTCTCCAGATGAACTTCCTGCAGCACACATGGACGGATGAAGTCGATTCAAACTACGTGTTTTATACTCATCAGGACTGATCCAAATATTTCACAAGTGTTTACATTCTTACTTTTCTCTCTCCGGTAAAATAGAAGATAAGCATCTCTGAATCTGGAGAAGGTACATGAAGACAAGTTATGGTAATTTACAGTAAATAGTGAGTAAACAATGAGAAGGAAACACTGTGGCTGAACACTGACCTGTGACTGGAATCCACCTGGAGAGGCTGGAATGAAAGCTGATCATAAAAATATAAATTAAAATACATTTTTTCATTTACCATAAACTTGAACTACTGACCAGACTCACCGGCACTACTGTGGTGTCACTGAACCAATACCATTTCCCATCATCCTCAGACTTGATGGTTGCAGTGTAATGTCCAGCTTTCAGATCACCGCTGTGCTCCACACATGCATACAGCTCATATTTCTGACCCTGATAAGTTTAAAATAAGCATGTAAATAAACACACGGTCACAATGTTGAACCTTAAATATGACAATCTGGTGTTTACCTGTACTGGTATTGAGTGGGGAACCTCCACACTGCGCTGGATTTTATCATATCGATTCCACCTGTGGTCAAACTGAAATCTCTTCAACAGCACTTCTGGATGATCTTTCATTTCAAATTTCTGCTCAAAAACAAATGAAAAGAAAAGATCGCGACAAGAGAAATGCAGTTGAAACAAAAAAAGAGGAGTGAAGTCGTGCAACATGACAAACAGAATTTGTTTTTCAACATTATAAAGGAGAGCAGCCTCTCAGGTTGGTCCACAAGTGATCAAAAAAAAATTATGAATCTGTTGGACTTGAGTATACATGGTGTGTGTGTAACAGGTCTCAGGTTGAGTACCCATAAACAGATAAGAAGTCCTGTAAAACAGGAAGAAAAGATGAAACGGACGACCGATGCTTCTGGTGCAGTCTGGCTTCCTCAGCAGAATTTATTCACAATTCCCATAGTATGTTCTTTCTTTTCCCATATTTTCTTAAACATATTAGAAACAAAATCACAACTGATCACAGACAGTAACAATTCAATCCTATTTTCCTCAATGAAACAACAAAATATCATTTTACCACAAAATATGATCTTACATCAGTATAGTACTGCATTAAAACGTTCCCTTTCAGTCAAATCAACTGTTTATCACTCAGATCAAATCTAAATCAATGAATTGTAACTTATTTAACCTTTCTTTAAGTTGAAATTGCAGACACGAGTGTATTACTCTTAAATTATGGATTAATGTATGCGCTGAAGACAAAGTTGATCCATTTTCACCATTTTCAAACAATCACATGAAGATATTACTGTAACTCATAACTTATTTACACAATCAACAACATACAAATCCATAAGAATGATATTTAACCTCAAACAAAATGTGCAGGAGCCATGAATTAATATAGAGTTTTGGTCACAAAGGAAAAAACTACACCACTGCTGTGCCATCTTATGCCACATGTGACACACGGAGGAAACACGTTTCCCATTCATTCAAAAAACCACGGTCAAATCTACTCAAAACATGAACAAACTCAAATGATCATCTTCTCCAAACATTTAATCACCAGTTTGAGTAACTTTTATGAATATATTCACAGTCCACTAACCTGTAAAACAGGAAGAAAAGATGAAACGGACGACCGATGCTTCTGGTGCAGTCTGGCTTCCTCAGCAGAATGAGGAAGTTGATACTTCCGTTTGCACAGAGAAGCAAGGCGCCACTGCCTCCTACTGGTGGCACTGAATAAGTGTCTCAGAAGAAAATAATTTTCTTTGCTCTTAGGATAAGCAATAATTAATCACTTTGGATTATATTCACAAATCTACAGAAATAATATACTCAAAATAAACAAAACTTCATAAAATGTGACCGACATTTAATGAGCGTCACACGCTCCCTGACAAAATGAAAATGGCTCCAGACATTTAAATACTCACAAACCTCAAACTTTTTCAATATTTGTATTTACAGTTCAACATTCTGGAACAGTTCCAATATCCAAAGGCATGTATGTGTGAGTCTGTCAGTACACCCATAGTGGTGCAACAAATGGTGTGGTTGACGTGTATGGTAAGACTTGGTAGGATGGGGGGTATGGCAGCACCTTGAAAGGTGTGTGGTAGGTCATTGGGTATGTTTGCATTTCCCCAGTTGGTACTGCTGACAGTCCATGGGCCCCCACTGTCTGGCAAAAAGTCTGTTGTTGGTATGAAGGTCGGCCTAATGTGTCGTATGTGAGCATCTGAGTGGGTTTTCTCTCACGGGTGGACCTCCGGGTTTGTGGCTGGCGAGCCTGATCATTATTGGGCAGTTCACTTGCTGTCTGAGGGGTTACTAGTTCTGTGGCTTCTTGCTCAGCAGGTACTGGATCAACAGGTAAGTACTCCTCTTCTGCCCATTCCTCGTCATGTGTCCCTTGTCCCATTTCTCTGCTCTCTACGTCAGGCAGACTCTCTCTCCCTCCACTGACTTGGAGTTTTTCTCTAGCTTCTCTTTCAGATACAGGTGGTTGTGTTTGGTCAGATCTCTCAGTAGTTGTTACGTGGTTAGAATGTCTCTGAGGCTCACATAGTGGCTCTGGTGTGTTCTCAATTCTTGTCTTCACAGGTATTCTCAGCCAGTATTGGGGTCCATCATCATCAGAGGAGTCACTGCTTGGGTTCCACTCACTCTGTCTCTTTGTGTTTGGATGTCTGACCCTTGATCTTTGTTGGAGTGGGTCAGTTGATGGAGCAGGTAAGTGTTTTGGTGTTTTCGTCTTTTGTCCAACTGGTGATCTCTGTGATGGTTGAGGGAAGTCTATTGGTAGGTCATTAACTAAGTGAAGTAGATTGCGGTGTAAGGTACGCACTCTATTTCCACCAGTTTCCGGTACCACTTTGTAGACTGGCCCATCTGCAACTCTCTCCTTCACAACATGGATCGCATCTTCCCAGTACGCTCTTAGCTTCCCTGGGCCACCTCTCTCACCCAGGTTACGCACCAGGACGCGATCACCTGGTTCAAGGACAACACCTTTCATGTGGCGGTCATAGTACCTCTTTTGTCGAGAACTTGACTGTTGGCTGTTTTCAGAGGCAAGTCTGTACGCTTCCTTCATTCTAGAGGCCCACTTCTCTGCATAACCTTTCGGAGAAGTAGCTTCTTCATCAGTGTCCAGGCCAAATATCATGTCCACAGGCAGACGTGGGTGACGACCGTACATCAGACAGAAGGGGGAAAACCCAGTCGCTTCATGCCTGGTACAATTGTATGCGTGGATGACTTTTGACAGATGCTCTTTCCACCGTTCTTTTTCTTTTTCTGTCAGGGTCCTGAGCATCTGTAGCAGGGTACGGTTGAATCTCTCTGCAGGATTCCCTTGAGGATGGTACGGGGTGGTCCTTGAGTGACCCACACCACTGAGCTGCTGCAAGGTTTTAAACAGCTCGTTCTCAAATTCTCTCCCTTGGTCATGATGTAATTTCCATGGATACCCGAAACGTGGGATAAAATCATCGAAGAGTTTCTCTGCAGCCGTTTTGCCAGATTTATTTCGAGTTGCATAGGCTTGTGCAAATCTGGTAAAGTGATCGACGATGACCAGAATGTACTCAAAGCCTCCCTTACTGGACTCTAGGTGGAGGTAGTCAATCGACACAAGTTCGAGGGGTGAGCTGGTGGTAATACTCCCCATAGGCGCTCTGACATGTGAGACAGGCTTTTTCTGCTTGATACAGGGGCATTTTCTTGTCACGTAAGCTTCAACATCCTGCTTCATGTATGGCCAATAAAATCGATCCCTCGCCAGGCCCAGAACCCTCTCGGTTCCCATATGACCCATGTCATCATGGAGGTATTTCAGAACCATAACGCGGTACTGGTTTGGCAGGACGAGTTGGCTTCTTTGACTGGTTTCTCTGTATAGCAGACCATCTTTGAGGTGGAGTTTCTCCCACTCATGCAGAAGTTTCCTGGCTAGACCACTCACTCCCCTCCTCATGTCACTGGTCAGACTGCTGGTAGTCTCTTTCAATCTGATTATTTGGCTGATGGCAGGATCATCTCGTTGAGATTTCATGAGCTCATCACGACCTATGGTTGGGAGCAGTTCTGGTGACTGGATGGCTGAAGTATGATGCGACAAGTTTAGGGCAGCCACATAAGCGATGTCACGTTGCTTTGCAACCCTGCTGCCTTCCCATGTTGCCAGAATGGTCTCCTTGGACAGCTCCTGTGTGCATGTGTCCACGTAGCTGTCAATGTCTAAGGGCAACCTAGACAGGGTGTCTGCATCAATGTTTACTTTTCCTGGTCGATATTTCACTTCAAACCGGAAGTCAGCAAGCTCACCAACCCATCGGTGGCCAACCGCATTCAGCTTAGCAGTGCTCATCACATAGGTCAGCGGATTGTTATCTGTGTAGACAACGAAGTGGGGTGCATAGAACAGATAATCTCTAAATTTCTCACTTATGGCCCACTTTAAAGCCAGAAACTCGAGCTTGCCTGAGTGAAGGTTGTAATTTCGTTCTGCAGGCGTCAGCGTCCTTGACCCATAGGCAATCACTCTGAGCTTTTCTCCTTGTCGTTGGTATAGGACGGCACCCAGTCCTTGTTCTGACGCATCAGTGTGAAGCACAAATGGGAGGTCAAAATCAGGATAACCAAGCACTGGGGGGTTTGACAAGATGTGTATGAGCTGGTCTAGGGCTCTTTGGTGCTCTTCGGCCCACTTCACTGGAGTCCTGGATGACAGCTGTGCTCCTTTTCCTTTCTTTTGCTTGGGCTGAGGCATCGATGTTGGAGTAGTTTTGATCTGTAAGAGCTCATAGATCGGCTTGGCAACTCTCGAGAAGTCTTGCACATAAGTCCGGTAATAGCTGAGGAATCCCAGGAGCTTACGGACTTCTCCAACAGTGCAGGGAGACTTACTTCTCAGAGCTTGGATGGCTTCCAGATCCTTGGGGTCGACTCTAACGCCTTCGGCAGAGACCAGCTTCCCCACATAACGAACCTCGTTTTTGAAGAGCTCGCATTTAGTTGGCCGGAGTTTCACTCCGTGGCGTTGGAGGGCCCTCAGGACGCGTCTCAGAACCTCAACATGATCTTCAAATGTTTTGGCATAGCAGAGGACATCGTCTAAGTATGGGATACAACACTCATCCCGCAAGGAGGTGAGCATCTCCTCCATGCTCCTCTGAAACGCGGCTGGTGCATTTGAAAGTCCAAAGGGGATACGCACCCACTCGTATAAGCCCCATGGAGTGATGAACGCAGTCAGGTGGCGTGATCCCTCAGCAATGAAACCTTGATGATAGGCTTTTCCCTGATCCAAAATAGAAAACCAGCTGTACCCCCCAAGCGTGTCGATAAGGTCTTGAATACGGGGCAAGGGGTGTCTGTCTGGGACTGTTTTTTGGTTTAGAAGCCTGTAGTCGATGCAAAGCCTCAAGCTTCCGTCCTTTTTGCGCACGCAGACTACTGGGGCGGAGTATGGGGACTTTGACTTCACTATCCACTTCTTAGCCAGTAAGTCCTGAATATACTCCTTGACCTCCTTGTAGAGGGGCTTGGGGACTGCTGCGTAGGATCGCTGCACTGGGATGTCGTCTTTCAGAGTTATACCCATTTGAAGGCTTGGAACACATCCGATATCATTATCATCTCGAGCAAATGCATTTGACTCCTCATAGAGCATTGGTTTCACCAGTTCTTGTTGTTCTTCAGTTAAATGGCTTAGATTGACAGGGGGATGCCACAGCTGGAGTGGCTGCTCTGTTTCACCTTGATCACCCCTGCAGTCATGAACAGATGAGTCGGCTTCATTACTCTCAATACTGTCTGTCTGGTCTGTTTCCACTATCTTGTCAATGGGTTGGATACTACCAAGCGTGACGAAGTGGTTCAGCGTGATGTTATGGTGAGTATGATTGCCCACTGGAATTTCAACATAAGGCCACTTGGTGTGGTGAACCTCAACCAGCCCATCACCGAGATCCAGCTGTTCAAGTTTTATGTCTGGATGGTTGGCTTCAAACAGCGCCACAGATGAGGTGAAGTCAGCTGGTACCTTGCATTTGACACGGGCGACCTGGCCGGGATGGACAACGACTTCATGCCGACCGACTCTCACCAGGGCTTGACGATGAGTGGGCTCCTGGGCCTGTATGAAATTCACGATGGCTTCAGCTTTGTCACTTTCAACCTGCATGGCACCTTCCAGCAACCTGGCGATAACACTGACAACACCCATTCCATTCTCCTGCCCGAGGATGAGTTCTTTAATCACATTGAAGCCCACTATTGGTCTTGCAAGGCTCACCTGACTGACAAGGAAGGGTACTCTGATGGCGAGTTTTGGATCATCATTGCCAGGTAGATTAAAGGTGAGTTCAACCCATCCATCGTATGGTATCGGCTCTCCAGTGGCTGCAGTGAGGTCAAGTTGTCTGTCTCCCAAAAGCTCACTGAGGGGACGCACTTCCTGTTGAGGTAGGTATTTTTGTTTCCATGACCGGTCTATGATACTGACCTGGGCACCAGAGTCTTGAAGTGCAGTCACAGGATACCCATTCAGATTACATTTTAACAAGCATTTTTCTCCAATTAGCTTAGCCACTCGCTGTGATTTTGACTGGCTCTCAGCTGGAGGATGAGGAGTGACAACTGGTTTACTGATCTCTGGGCGGGACTTCACACTATTGTCGGTCACAGCCTGTCCCCCTGCCATGACCGGGGTGCGTTTCCCGATGGCTTTGATTTTTTTAAGCATCCCAGAGCACGGTGCCCCTCTTCACCACAAGCGAAGCAGTGGTTGCAGTCAGTCCGACCGTTGGCAATGCAGTTGGGGCAGCCATGTGACCTCTCTTTCTTTGGCTGCCTGCTCTGTTTGTTGGGGCACTGACAGGTACATGGAGGCCTAGGATCAGGTATTGATTGCTTCACTGTTCCTGGAGCATTTAACTGGAGAGAGCTTACAACCTGAGTCAGGGCCTGCACTTGAGCACTCAGCTGATTAAGTAACTCATCTTTAGCCTGACTGTCAGTGTTGCACTTTTCTTTGCTTGGCTCATGAGTGTTTGACTCGCTACTCTGTATGTGAGCTGTTTTTGGGCGGGTGCTGCGTCCCAAGCGTCTTTTCCTCTCACTCTCCTCATTGGTTGTCTTGGTAACTTGTCTCAAGAGCATCTCATCAGTTACTGTTGGATCTGAGAGGAGGAGTCGGAGCTCACGCCTAACATCATCATGTTTCTCGCTCAAGCCCTGATAGACTGTACGAAGGAAAACATTTTTTGCTGTTTGTGCCTCATACTTGATGTCTGAATCAGTCTCTCTGGATGTGAATATCACCTTCTGTTTGAGACCCATCATTCTGTAGAGGAACTGCTGCGGTGTTTCATGCTCATGCTGTTTTGCATTCATCAATTCCTGAAACAGTTCAGTGCTGCTTTTCTCTCCAAGGTGCGACTGGAGGAAGCTCTTTAACCCCGCTATGGTCATCTCATCCTTGCTGGAGAGCATATCCTTGAAGTTGCCAGGTTTGATGATGCGAAACACTGCTCTTGTGATCTCATCCTCTGTGTGTTTTTCTTTCAGTCCAATGTCAATCTGTTTACTGATATTGCTGTAGCTGATATCAGATGAGTTATCGCCAATTTGCCCACCATGAATTTTGAATTCTTTTCTCTGGAGAAGGGGAAGGTCTTTGAGAGCGATCATGCTTTCGATAGAATGCTGGTCAGTGTTTGGATGAGGTGACAGCATAGCATGTTGACTGTGGGACTGGTCACTGTCTTTGTCAGTCTGTTGGCCGTAAGTCACATGTGGAGTGAGTGGGGCATTACTCTGTTTAAGTGTTTGGTAACACATGTGACTGGAGAGCACCTTGTTCTGTTGTGGTTCAGGAGAATAAATCTGAGAAGCTGAGTCTGTTGTTGTAGCTTCAGTGCGTGTGTCTGTGTTAACCTGAGCAACAATAGATGGTGGAGGTGGCAAAACATTTGCATCAGATGTAACACTCATCTCGCCCTCTGCAGAGAGTTTACCCTGTTCCTGGTTACGCATCATCTCATCAATCATGTCTTTCAAAAACAGTAACTGTGAAATGCCCTCATCTTCCAACTCCAGTAAACACTTGCTGTCCATGTAAGTACACACAAAGTCAATGCAACCTTCTTCGTCGTGTTTGTTCAACTTAGCTGAGTCTTGATCAGATGTCCGTGGAATGGCCATTGCAAGTTGGAGCAAGTCATCAGCAGAAAGGCGAAACAGTCCCTTCTTGACAGTCCAAACCAGCCTCTTCCTCTCGTTGTCCGCCATTGTGAACCCACGTCAGATGCCCTTGGCCCTCGAACTTCCTCGCTCTGGCAACCGTCAGACGCCCTGGAATCTTGCAGCCCCTGGTCCTGATGATGAGTCACACACTGGTCCACAGGTTCAATAATCACGGGATCAACGACGTTCTCCGACCACGAGTGTCGCCGATCCCGGACGAGCCCCCACAAATCTGTAACAGGTCTCAGGTTGAGTACCCATAAACAGATAAGAAGTCCTGTAAAACAGGAAGAAAAGATGAAACGGACGACCGATGCTTCTGGTGCAGTCTGGCTTCCTCAGCAGAATTTATTCACAATTCCCATAGTATGTTCTTTCTTTTCCCATATTTTCTTAAACATATTAGAAACAAAATCACAACTGATCACAGACAGTAACAATTCAATCCTATTTTCCTCAATGAAACAACAAAATACCATTTTACCACAAAATATGATCTTACATCAGTATAGTACTGCATTAAAACGTTCCCTTTCAGTCAAATCAACTGTTTATCACTCAGATCAAATCTAAATCAATGAATTGTAACTTATTTAACCTTTCTTTAAGTTGAAATTGCAGACACGAGTGTATTACTCTTAAATTATGGGATTAATGTATGCGCTGAAGACAAAGTTGATCCATTTTCACCATTTTCAAACAATCACATGAAGATATTACTGTAACTCATAACTTATTTACACAATCAACAACATACAAATCCATAAGAATGATATTTAACCTCAAACAAAATGTGCAGGAGCCATGAATTAATATAGAGTTTTGGTCACAAAGGAAAAAACTACACCACTGCTGTGCCATCTTATGCCACATGTGACACACGGAGGAAACACGTTTCCCATTCATTCAAAAAACCACGGTCAAATCTACTCAAAACATGAACAAACTCAAATGATCATCTTCTCCAAACATTTAATCACCAGTTTGAGTAACTTTTATGAATATATTCACAGTCCACTAACCTGTAAAACAGGAAGAAAAGATGAAACGGACGACCGATGCTTCTGGTGCAGTCTGGCTTCCTCAGCAGAATGAGAAAGTTGATACTTCCGTTTGCACAGAGAAGCAAGGCGCCACTGCCTCCTACTGGTGGCACTGAATAAGTGTCTCAGAAGAAAATAATTTTCTTTGCTCTTAGGATAAGCAATAATTAATCACTTTGGATTATATTCACAAATCTACAGAAATAATATACTCAAAATAAACAAAACTTCATAAAATGTGACCGACATTTAATGAGCATCACATGTGCAATCCAACAGTGTTGCTTTTATGTTGTATGCTTTATTTCTATACATCATAAGTATGAAAATTATGAGCGACAGCATCAGGTGTTTTTTTTTTAATTGATGTTTCAACTCAACTGTGCTGCTTCTCTTATGTATATTATATTATCATTACTTCATTAACATTTTACTGAAACTCTTAAGTTTACCATATTGTGCTTACTTTTTTTATCTGGACAAATACTGGACAGTTGAAGCACGTCTCTGTGTTTATGCCACTCCCACAATCTTACATTAAAAAACAATCATTGATTGATTAAAACCAGAATAATCAGGACGTGTCACTTACGTCAGTAGAATCCCATTTGGTCTCACAGTCAGCTGGTCCTGTCCTGTCACCAATGACTCCCTGAAGAACGTCCTCAAGCCATCAATCTGAAAAAGACTTATTGTCACTTTCTGGTGGGATTTAGTCATCAGCCTCTTGTATGTATAGGTAACTGAGATTTTCTTTTCACTGATCAAAGCTTATTGTGGGCTGATCTGAGAGTCACTTTCAGTCTGAATCATCAAGAGTTTTACCACAGCAAACATCCTCCTCACCACTTTGAAGGGATGATAGCGTTCTCCATCCAGTTCCAGTGGAAGATGCCAAAACTTTTCTTCTGTGCTTGATTCTGTCCCACAACCCTCACATTTGTTCTTGTGTGTCAACACTATGTTGAATATCTTCAAAGGAAGAACAACAGCTTGTCATTCACATTTTAAAAGGTCGGACGTGGATCAAACAACTATCTTTTGCAAATGCTGTCGAGCAGAAGTTGTAGCCGGCGATGCTAACACTTGCAATTAGCTTCATCACCTGAGCCGAAAACACGTTTTAGAGTACCAGGAATTTCATAAACTAAGATCCACATCCACAGCTCAATCTGCAGCAGTGGGCAGACGTCCATTCAAGATGCGTTTGCTGAAGGGACTGCATATGAGGGGGGGGAAATAAAAGCAAGCGGCAGGTTGAGATAACAATCGCAATCAGCAATCTGGACATGAAAAAAAAACATGATGCAGTCCTTCTGACAGTAAAATGGGCTATTTAAAGCCAATCAACTGAAGTAATTATTTTCTTATTAGAAGAAAATGTGTGTAACAACACTCTTGCATGAAAAAAATACCTTCAAATACCGTGAAACCGGTATGAATTTTAAAAAAACCGTGATATGAAATTTTTGCCATACCGCCCAGCCCTAAGATCAATGCATTCCGACTGTTTACAACACTATTTATGGAGAACTGATGAATTCCTTCTCTACTTAATTTGACAGCGGAGCTCGGAAAATGCCAAAGCTTAAGAGCACCTTCTCAGATGAACTGCAAAAAGAATTTCCAACATACCGAGATAAAAAATAGAATGTAGAAGAGAAGCAGGATGAAGAAAACAAAGATTAAAAGTATATATCTTTTTTATATCTTTTTTGTTTGTTAAGTTACTATTTTGGTGAGACTCTTATGTTCTTCTATCTTATTACAGTTATTAAGAAATGTATTGTTGAAGCTGGATTTTCTAACAGAAGAGTTCATATTGAGAACATTATTGAATATTTGTAAAGAGTCTAAGAGAGCTATTATTTTGTTACAAGTTTTTACATTTCATTTTATTTTGTTAAGAGAAGTTAGTTTCGCATCATTGAAGCATAGTAAAGCATGATCATCAATCTCTGAGAAGCCTATCAGAATTTGTGTTTCGAGCCCCCCCCCCCCCTTTTTTTTTGAAGTCCAAAACATGGTCACCCTAATTATATGGAAAAATAGAGCAAAAGGCTTCAATATATCAGTGTACGTATTCATTCAATATATATGAAGGGAAATATATTTAATATATTGCACAAGTATTTCAGCAAACAATCAGTGAAATTGCGTTCCTGCCACTGCCGCTTCAGGGGACACACTGGTCACAGAATACACATTCAGCATGGAACAAATTTTCAATGAACTCAAACAAAAGACCTTTTGCCCAGCAACTTCTGAAAACCACGGGTTTATCAATAAACACAGCTCTTAAAGAAACACACCACCCTGTCCAGAAGTCACGTGAATTCCTGTAAATGAGAAATACTGAAAGTGAAAATCAGTCACACACAATGACTCAGCACTATCTGGACTACATCACCTTTCATTGTCACAGAAGGAAAACTGAGTTCATAAAATCAATCATGAACTCATTCTCAATACAAAAGGAACACATTTGGAACAAAACTGGTGAAAATATGAAATGTGTTTGTAATCCCTTTCTCAAAGTACATTCAATACTAAATACTTCTTAGTATAACATTCTGTCATCTTTCATCTTTGGTGTAACTTGTGTGATTATGTGATCATACTGTTTCTCTTTCTATTCCTCATCTTCACCCAGAGCTGCCATTTCTTCGGTCAAAGTGTGAGAAACCCATTAACTTCATCGATAATAGGCATCATAAGGTCATCATAATGATGAACCTTCCATGATAAAGACGTGCTCCATCAGCAGCTGAATGACTGAACTGGAGGGTTAGAGCACTGAGAGGGACAACAGATCACTTCTGGCCTGAGTTTTAAGTTGCATCCTCCTCCTGAAGCGACCTGAACAGGTGGGGGTTCAGGACCTCACTCAGGGACCCTCAGTGGTGGGATTTAAACCAGAGAAGTCCTGTTTACAAGCTTCGTTTCCTAACCTCTAGTTAATTATGGCTTTTAAAAACCATACCAGTATCTCAGTCTACAAAAAAATATGCTTGACTTTGTGTTCTTGTTTGCAGGGCCAGTACAAATTTAAGTGCCCTGCACTGAAGGAGTTCAGATGCAATTTCATGCAGAATGCCTGAAACCAGTTTGGGAACTGGTTTTCTTGTTGACACCAAAACAGAAAAAAAACCTGGTGCTTTGTTTGATCAGTATGTGATTGTGTATCAGCAAGGCAGCTGGACTGAAGTATCATGTCAGCTTCAGAGGGTCAGTGGCTTCTTTAATGCTCTGATATAATTGAACTAAAAGATTCTTTTCAATTAGTCTTGCTGCAGTGTCCCGGTTTTAAAACCTACCTGGAGAGGCAGGACCAGACCAGTTCTGCTGGTAGTGAGCCATGGAAAGGAAAAGATATGAAGATATTCTTGATGAAAAAGGTTTGAACACCTGGAAAGGTACAGTTTGGGTATATTTTTAACAAGTTTTGAGCACTTTTAAAAGCAACATTTGGAGCTGTGTGTTGTGAGTTGTCTACCTGTAATCCAAAACAAAGGTTCATTTCAAAAGACCAGGGAGGTATTTTTGTTATTTACCTGACAGTTTCGGCAGCTGTCAGCTGTCTTCTTCAGAGAGTCACGTGATGTTGTGGTGACGTATCTTGTCAGCTGATTTATACAGGTTTTGGCGCTATTCTCCCACTGGTGGAAGCGGGAGAACAGGCTGAATTTTAGATGGTTGCGGAAACGTGCCCGTTTCTCTTCCAGGCGCTCCAATACCCGGAAGTCTTTGATACATTGTAATCCATGACTTGCGCTTTCACACACCTGGGATGCTGTACTCAAGAAGTCGGACTGCAGACATTGACAGCTTCACACACAACTACGCTATGGATGAGCACACGAAAGATTTGGTAGACGAATGTCTTAAGGCAACACACGAACGCGTTTTCATTAAGACAAAAACAAGACATATTGAGAAACTACTAAGACTAGAGACACATAACCGGAAAGAAACTGAAGAAGTCAAAATTAATCATAGGTGGGTGAAGAACCTGTCTGAGCGGCAACTCTCACAAATCGAAATAAAAGTGCTATCCAGAGGACTTAATTACGCCATCACCCCCAACAAGATGCCATACGATGATTTTATATTGGCCACGGAGCTAGCGTGCCAATCAATAAAGGACCAAGGAAAAAAAGCAGAGCTCAGGAACGAAGTAGCAGGAATCTTAAAAACTGCAAAATTACCACCAGGCAACATAACAAAGGAGGAGAGAAAGGCCATTCACGCACTTCAAAATGATAAAACAATAACAATAATACCAGCGGATAAGGGAAGAGCGACGGTCATCATGGACACAAAGTGCTACGAACAGAAAATGGAGGACATGTTAAAAGACACAGATACTTATGAAATAATGAGAAAGGATCCAACAGAGGAAAAAAAGAAGGCTCTCAAAGCTCTACTCAAACCACTGTTAGCAGAGGAAAAAATAGACAAAGACACATACAACCACCTTATACCAACAGCCAACATCACTCCACGTATATATGGCACACCTAAAATCCACAAAAAGGATGCCCCCCTGAGGCCCATAGTTGACAGCATAGGATCAGTTACCTACAACTTGTCAAAAGCACTGGTGGATTTAATTAAACCATTACTTGGACAATCGAAACAACATTGCAAAAACTCAAGAGAACTGGCAGAAGAACTTAAGAACATCCAAGTACACCCAGATGAAATCCTAATCTCGCATGATGCCATATCCCTCTTCACAAAGACCCCCATACACGTCACCCTGCACATAGTGGAAAACAGACTCAGGACAGACAAAACACTCAAGAAACGCACCAATTTGACAGTAGAGGACATAACCCGGCTTTTACATTTTGTCTCCACGTCAACATATTTCCAGTACAAACAAAACATTTACAGACAAAAAGAGGGTTTCGCCATGGGGGACCCCCTCTCAGCCATTATGAGTGGTTTTTTCATGGAGGATCTGGAGGAGAAGGCCATCAACACTGCACCAGCTCAATGTGGACTTACTATGTGGAAGAGGTATGTGGACGACATCTTGGAGAAAATAAAAAAAGGACACACACAAGAATTAACAAAACATCTCAACACAATCGACACCACCGAAAAAATACAGTTCACACATGAAGAAGAAGAGAACCATGCAATAAATTTTCTGGATATTAACATTTCCCACAAAGAGGACGGCAGCATTAAAATAAACATTTACAGGAAACCAACGCACACCGATCAATATCTCTTATGGACATCGGAACACCCCACAGCACACAAACTCTCTGTAATAAGAACACTGTTTGACCGGGCCAATATAATCACAGACGAGGAGGACAGGAGAAAAGAAGAACAACACATCATCCAAGCGCTCAAACAATGTGGATACCCCAACTGGGCAATACAAAAAGGAAGAAGGCAGGTTCAGGAGAAGAAAAAGAGACCCAAGCCAAAAGAAAACAACAGAGAGAGGATGGAGAACACCACAATGGTAACCCTACCATACATCAGGGGCATCACAGAGAAAGTACAAAGAGCAATGAAAAAACACAACATCAATACTCCAGTAAAACCATATAGGAAACTCAGACAAATACTTGTACACCCCAAAGACAGAATACAACCAGAACAAAAATGCAATATTATCTACGAAATCCCATGTAAGCTATGTAACAAAACATACATTGGAGAGACAGGGAGGGCTTTCAGCACACGAAAAAAGGAACACAAGACAGAATGTGAAAAAGAAATCACAACAGCACTAACACGAGCAACAAAAAGAAAAGCTGAACAGGAACAACTCAAGTCGGCCATTTCAGATCATTGTAAGAGAGAAAATCACATTATGGATTGGGATGGAGCGAGAGTCATCGGGACAGAAGAGAACAAACACCGACGATGGATAAAAGAGGCTATTGAAATTCGGAAACGTGCCCCCGAGACAGTGAACCGGGATGAGGGGGCCTTTTTGCTTTCACACACCTGGGATGCTGTACTCAAGAAGTCGGACTGCAGATGGCGCTATTCTCCCGCTTCCACCAGTGGGAGAATAGCGCCAAAACCTGTATAAACCAGCTGACAAGATACGTCACCACAACATCACGTGACTCTCTGAAGAAGACAGCTGACAGCTGCCGAAACTGTCAGGTAAATAACAAAATACCTCCCTGGTCTTTTGAAATGAACCTTTGTTTTGGATTATAACTTGGAAGACCAATGAACCTTTTTGGACTATTGTCTACCTGTAGATTTTTCTTCACTTCACAAATACAACCCAAAACTTACAGGTGTGAAAGCCCCCCAATGAAGAGAGCCTGAAGAATAGAATAGAGAATAGAATGGAGAATATATGAATAGAGAGGCATGAAGTATGCCTTGACAGGCATGAACTTTATCGTTTGTACACAACTGTTTTCCTGATGGAAGATCCTCTTCAACCTGCAATGCCTCACTTTTCTCCTCCATCCTCTTTCCTTCAAGCTGTATTCCTGTCTTCTCCTCTCTCCATCCTCTCCTTTCCTCCCTCATGTTTTCATGCCTTCTGCTTTCCTCCTCAAAGGGGCTAGTGTACTTGACACTATATAAATCAAGCTGAATTTAATTAAAAAATTAATAAAGCTACTGCAGGCAGCAAACACAAACATTACTGTGTATTGTCTTGCTAGCCATCATGCTGCTAAATTACACCAATTGGACAAGACATATAGCCCTAAATGATCCAGTAGATAATCACTCACCAGTCTTAATTTTTCTCGTCCTTCTCCTTTCTGTTCTTTCCTTTCTGTCTTCCCGATGAGACACTCTCAGGTGCCTGACTGGCTCCTGTCAGGAGCTGGTGGGCCCCCTTGTCAGGGATTTTGATAAAAGCATGGTTTACACTTTCCTACACTGACCGTCACATAATTTAAAGGGAGCTCACTCAGTGTGGTGTATTCAGTTCATAACCAGTCCTTGACTGGGGCCCCTGACAGCTCGGGGCCTCAAGCAATTGTTTGGTTTGCCTGCCTTGTTGCGGCCTTGCGAGGAGGGCTGCATCAACCTCGACCTGGGGTTTCTGAAGAACTGCAAGCTGACCGTCCTGCCTGAGGTGGAGGAGGTGACTGATTGTCCCTCCATCCTGTATCAACTGCAGTCAGAGGGTGGAGCAAAACAAAACAAGCTGCAAGAACATCATCTGTCCTCGCTGTCAGATCGACTTCTGCTTTGTGTGCCTGAAACTCCTGAAGACGAGCACTCACTTCCAGAAATGCAGTGATGGTGTGGCTCCAAAACTAACATCGACCAGTATCCCGGTGTGGTGCCGAAACTAAGAGGCACCGCATTCCTGTTATCAGAAATATCAAGATGACTTTCATTTTCTTTGCACTGAAAATCAAATGTTCTACAATCCTGCTTTATATTGACAGCATTTGTTTGTAGTTCCTCTGCGGTATTCTCTGATTTATAAAGATGAAACACTGTTCTTTGTTTATCTGTTATCCTTGATTTGATGTCTGTTCAGTGGTAATTCAACATTAATAAAGCTTGTTTCAAAGTTAACACTGTCTACATGTATGACCCAAAGTGGAAATTCTAGGAAAAGCAGAATGCTTGTTTGTGAACTAAAATTCGTCAAATATTGAAAGTAAAGCTCACAAACTCCACGAATAAAGGTCTCATTGTCATACCCTCAGTTAAAGGTAAAAAGCTGGAGACTGTTTCAAAGTTAACATTGTCTACATGTATGGCTCAAAGTGGAAATTAAGCAGAATGCGTGTTTCGTGAACTGAAAGTCCCCAAATGCTACAGGAAAAACTCATGAACTCTAAACAAAGGTCTCAGTGTCAGACCCTCAGTTCATGGAACAAAGCTGGAAGTTAAAACTTCTATTTCAAGCTAAAATAGAACAACAATTTTAAAAAAAGAAGAAAATTATGGACACCGGCGCGGACAGTCAGCTGCTTCTTCCCCGCCATGTCGATCTTCTCCCAGGAGACGGTCATCAGCTTGACGTCGGTGGGGGCCCAGTCGGCGGAGGGTCAGCCCGCCGTGTCGGGGAGGAAGCTGGGCCCCACAATGGAGACAGTGGACCCAGTGTCGACGAGGGCGTGGCAGGGTTGATTGTTTACGTGACAGGACAGATACAGCCCTTTTGTGGGGCCGCACTGTCCCACCAGCGGACACTGATCTTGGCGAGTGGTTTGAGCGGGGAGCGGTGACCCCCACACGGCGCCGCTCCTCTCCCGTTTGTTTTTGGGGCGGGCGCCGGACAGTTCCTTGCGACGTGGCCTGGCTCACCACACCGGCAGCAGCGGTCATCTTCATGGTGTTTGCGACGAATTGTTTGTGGCGATATCGAGTACTGCGCCTGGAGGGCTGCTTCGGTGTCTTCTTCGGTGGCGTTAGCCAGTTGAACACGGGGCGGTGATTTGGCGCCGACCCGCGGTGTGGAGAGGATAGTCTGGGCTCATTCTGCTTCCCAGAGGGCCTCCTCCAAGGTCTGCGGTGTAGCGAGGTGCACATGCTGACGCAGCCACTCGGGTGTGAGTCCTTGCAGGAATGCATGGAGGACCAGTTCCTCCAGCATGCTTACGGGGACGATGGGGAAGCCTTGCCGTGCGTATAGCTGGACGTCAGCGGCGAAGGAGCCCAGGTTTTCTCCTTCGCGGCGGCTGCCATTATTCAGCTTTTCCCTTTCAGCGGCCTCTACGGTGCGCTGCCCGAAGCGCCGCTCGAGTGCGGTGATTAACGCAGCCAGGACCCGCTCTTTTCTGGGCACCAAGTCGAAGAGAACTTGCTGGGCCTTGCCTTCGAAGGCAAGGGCTAGATGTGCGGCGGTGTCTTGGTCACTCCAGCTGTTGTGCGTTGCGGCAACTGGTGTCTGCTTGATGAAGAGCTCCAGTGAGCTGGCGCCGTCATACTTTGGCAGCTTGACGGGAGCTCTCGCCGGAGCGGTGGGCAGGCGAGCTCCCGCATTCACGCCATCGCCACCGTCCTCAGCCATCCTCGCTGCTTCTGGACGGTGCTTCCGCCGATCGCTGGACCCGTCTGGCAATCTCACTTTGAATATGGTTGGATGAGTCAAAAATGCGCTATTTCAGAGGGCTTTTATTTTGAAACTACACATCAGATCTGGATGACACTTGGTGAATGGGACCCTGGGGAGTCTACTATCAGTCAGAAGTGGACTGGTTTGTTGGCAACAGGGTATTTGTTCTTGGTGTGTGTTCGTGTTTAATTTGATAGAGTTAGTTCTGACATTGTAGCAGGAGAATATCTATTTCACTGTGCCTGTCACTCCAGGTCGTGAAAACTTAAAGGTGCTGTAGGCAGGATTTTGCTAGTCAATGCTAATTTTTCTGTGTTTTCTTTGGATTAAATGTTAGAGTATCCATTGATAATCCTTTAGGACTGTAGCATAATTGCACTACCGTGAGGGCGCAGCGTTTCCATCTGTCTCTGTTCTGAGCTGAAAAGGAATCTCGACAGCTCCAGGTATCTTTGACCAATGAGAAGAGCCCCTGACGCTCTAACCGTGATTGGTCAAGGGGCGTTCGTCACACGTTCTTGTGGGAGGGGCTTAACTTGCATAAGGGCGTGATGTCAGAGAAAACAAGACAGGATTGGCTGTGCTGGTTTTCAAATCGCCATCTTAGATGGGTCAAATCGCCATCTTGCTTAGGTAACCCTAAGCAAGATGGTGGCAATGCCAAATCCTGCCTACAGCACCTTTAAGAAAACTAACTTGGTTAACCAAATCAAAAGAGAGGTCTCATTCAACTTGACCCAACTTTTATTGTGAAGTCACTGTGAAAATACTGTTCCCGTAATGCACAGAGTATGCACGCACCATAGAATCAATTGAGTGCTAGCTTGACCGTGCTTTCTGAAATGAGGACGGGCTTGACCGCAGTGGTAGGTTTGTATTCAGTGGAGTGAGAATCTATTCAGAAGAAATGCTGGCATTTGCCTGAACGCATCACTGGAGAACCGAAAGAGAAACTACACAAAGGCTGGTGTGTGTGTGTGCGTGTGTGTGTCATCAGACTAAAGCAAGTTCATGATACGATTGCAGCATTTGCTTTGACAGAGTCTCAGAAAGAAAAACCCTGCTGGAGAAACAAGTGTGAAGTTGAGTCTGTTCAGTGAAGGATAATGTCTAAAGGGAAGAGCAAGGGACGGGGACGTGACTCAAGCTTCACCAAAGGTAAGAGATGAATTAAACACTCCGGAAATGTCACACAGATGTGTAATGATGTATTTTTTTTCCACTCAGATAATCAGTTCTATGGCCTCAGAAACCAAGGATCAACATCTTACTTGAACAGCGTGCTGCAGGTGCTGTTCATGACTGAAGAGTTCAGAGAAGCTGTGAAAAGGTTTGTGACCAAGTTTATTCTGCACCCTGCATGTACGATAGGATGCAGTGTGTCTGTTTGTCTCTGATCACTTGATCTTCACTGTGACAGGCACACTGAGGACAACAGTAACACAACACACATTGACAGACAGCTGTCAGAGCTGTTTGATGAGTTAAAGAAAGGCCCAGCAGAGACCATCGGAATCACAGACAAGCTGGGAATTCGCTCAGGTACAGTGTGACAGTGTTTTAGATTGAATGGCTTGGTTACACTGCATCTGTGGAAAAATAGTGAAATGATTATTAAACAATCCTAGAAAAAGTGATTCTATAGTTCTGCTAAGCTTTGATAAGCTACTGTAGAATCACTCCTATTTCCATTTGTCAGAGAATTACTCCCTCACAGTTTGTGGACCAGAGACTGATCCATTTAACTTAGGAATCGGAAAAAAAAAAATTAAATGTATGAACTGATTAAAGTAGCCCAAGTGTTAATTCTTCAAACAAATTCCAGAACCTTCTAGGAAATAAGAGCCTGTATGATATGAAATGATGCTGGTAAATTAGTAGTTAATGAATGGACGTAAATCCAGCTCTACGAGTAAGTGCGTGCCCGCTATTGGTACTCTCCCTGGCACAGCCAATCAACTGAGACAACAAAAAAGCTTGACGCACCAATCCCCGCCGCCCGGTGGCGCAGCTCCACGCCCCCTAGGGTATACCCCGAGCTGGAGGCAGCCATTCTCCCTTCTTCTGAATCAGCCAAGTAAGGGAAGCAGACAGCTGGGCCAGCAGGTAGGCTGGCACGCACTTACTTGTAGAACTGGAGTTACGTCCAGTAACTACTAATTCTACTTCTTAAAGGGGCTGTATCATGCTTTTTTAGCTAGTCCAAACCCTAGAAATGGCATTAACATGGTAATAGTTTATATTTGGCGCTAAGGAAAAGTAATTTTGTGTGAAATAAAAGATTTTCTGGGCTAACTCTGAAACCCGGAAGAGAAAACGCTCAGTTTCACTGAAAATCCCGCCTCTCCCCCTGTGGACTTTGACTGACAGCGTAATTCAACCAATCAGCGCTTCAAAACAAATACGCTGGCTAGCTTTAGCTCTTTAGCTCTAGCTTCTCCACACACAAAAACGTCTTTTCCTGTGAGAAACTCACCAAGCACAGACCCTTCAGACTTTTGCTCTTGCTTGACTGTTGCTTTCAGACGATGGTCAAAGTTTATCCTCAAAATCAGAGTTACAAAAAGCAGCAACGCTGATTGCCGAGGGCCTGCGGGAGGGGGGCTCAGGGGAGCCATCTTCACAGTGTGATGTGAACGTGGGAAAACAGAGCGTTTTCTCTGGTGCAGGAGGGGCTGCTTGTCTGAGCAGCACAAACACTAGGAAAGCTTAAACACGTGGGCACAAAGGAAAAAAAAAACGCTTTGGGGGTGTTTTCGGTGAGTACATAACTATATAACAAGGTTAAAACATACAAAAAGTGAATTTTGCATGATACAGCCCCTTTACGTGCTAAGCCCGCCTACGGGCTTCGCTAGTGGCACACACCAGGAAGGCCGTAGGTCGATGAATGTACTTCCAGCTGGCCTGCTGACGAGATTGGTGCGTAAGACGGAAGTAAACAAACAGTTCATCCAGAACGGCCGCAGAACTCCTGAAGAACGAGGCGGGCATCCATGCGCCGAATCGCCGCCCGCAACGTGAACAAGCATCGCCACAGCGACACACACACATGCCGGCCGGGGCAAAGCCACAGCGGCAGGCGGGGAAAACCTAGCCTGACCAGCCATGACCAAAACGTGCTTCTCCAATACTTTACAAAGACGCGGTTTGGTCTGGGGTCACAGCGCCTATTCTCAGTTTCTCACAATTTTTTTAATTTGTGTATGAAGGCAGCTCATTGGCTGAGCGGCGGCCAATGGGAGCCCCCGTGTGTGACGTGCAATAACATGCGACGGACCCGGGTATGTCAACAAACGAGAGTCGCTGTAGTCACGTGGCGCGGTGCTGCATGCAGCATTTGGGGATTTAAAGGAGTCATATGATGCAAAATTAACTTTAAAAAGGTGTCTTGACAGTCATATTACCTCCCAGAGCCTCTGTATGAGCCCCCAGAAGTGAAAAATTCAGTCACCTCCCTCAATTGCGCACTCAAATTTTAAGGAAAGACAGCTGGCTCCTCATCATCAGCTGCAACTGAACCATACACAGTGGTTCCTCCAGTCGACGCCGATGGTAAGCCAGACACCCAAACTCTGGTTCTGTAATCAGTCGAGCCTTTGGACACAGCCACTGATGCTCCCTCCACATCCAGATCACTCAAATCAGACATGGACGAAACTGCCACCCCATCCTCGGATGACTGATTACACACTGGAAGGAAGTTTACTGGCATAACGAGATTGCGGTGGACCACCTTCTCTTGACCTGAGGAGGGATTCTGAATCCTGAAAGTGTGACTGCCCTCCTGCACCCCAGTCACCACATAAACCACGTTCTCCCAATGGTCAGCAATCTTTCTTTTCCCACGCTCCCCTTTGTTCGCCAGCAAAACCCTGTCACCCAGCTCCACAGGCGTGCCCCTAACTTACCTGTTGTACAGCTCAGCATGGCGCTGTAATTGCTTTGATGCCACCGTCTGCACCACATCTGTGGCTTCCTTCAAATCCTTTCTCAAAGACTGAATGTACCGATCATAATCAGTGACTTCTGGTACATCCAGCACAGAGCCAAAAATGATGTCCACAGGCAGCCTTGGGACCCGCCCAAACATCAGAAGAAATGGTGGATAGCCAGTAGTCTCGTGAACTGTACAATTGTAGGCAAAAGTGAGAGACTTCAGCACTGTGGGCCATTTCTGCCTGGCTTTTGGAGGTAAAGCCCGAATCATGTTCCCCAGGGTCCTGTTCATCCGTTCACAAGAGCCATTCCCCATGGGGTGGTAAGGAGTAGTGTGCGACTTCTGAACACCAGTGACCTCCAACAACTCAGCGATCAAGGCACTCTCAAAGTTGGCCCCCTGATCGGAATGTATTCTTCTGGGGAACCCATAAATGAAGAAATAATTGTGCCATAGTTGATGTGCCACCGCTTTGGCAGACTGACTGGGACACAAAAACACATGAGCCAATTTGGTAAAGTGGTCTGTCACCACCAAGACATCAAGTGATCTGTTGGAAGAGTCTTCGGCCGTCCAGAAATCCACAGGAGCTCCAGCCTCAGGATCCGGAGACTTTGCCACAACACACCGCCTACAGCGCCGCACATACTCCACCACATCTATGCACAGCCCCAGCCAAAAGAACCTCTGTCTCACCAGGTACAGTGTCCGCTGTTGACCCTGGTGACCAGCCTCATCATGAACATCACTCAAAACTTTGACCCGCAGTGATGAAGGGACCACATACAGGTATGTTTTGTTCCTCATCAGCACGTTTCTCGATACACAGTACAATATGCTGTCTCTGACTGTCAGCTTGCTCCAGTCTCCCAGGAGTCTATTGACCTCTGCTGGCTCCTTAGCCCGCTCTCTCCGTGAAGGTCTCCGCCCCCTTTTCACAAAGGACAGTACTCTGCACAGCACAGTGTCAGCACACTGCTTCTCTAGAAGTTCCTCCTGTGGAATCACCTTCAAACCAGAACAGTCTGGGAACTGCACAGTTTGTGGGAAGTGCGGCAGAAGAAGGGCTTGCTGACACAGCCTGGGCTCCACTCGATCATGTGCCCGGAGGACTGCTGAGACTTGGTCAGCCTCCAGAGACCCTGTTCAATCGCAGCCAGTAATCAAAGGGATCCTCACCCTCCTTTGGCAATGTAGCATAAAAATCAGCCAGAGGCAACTCAGAAGAAACTGTGCCACTGAAGTGTTGTGCCAGAATCTCAAAGACAGGATCTGGGCCTCCAGAAAGGGATACATGTGGCTTACTGCGAACGCCCACTTTAACAACTTTCCGCGGCCTCCCACTGAGCTTACTCAGCACTTCTTCGGCTTGTTCAGCAACTGGAACCCCTTTCTTCTTCAGGTAAGCCAACATCATTTCCTCCCACTCCTGAACAGTGTGTTCATCACGACCATCCCCTCTGAAACCAACAGGCTCTTTAACCTCAGGTTTTATCACCACATTCAACAGCGATGGATCAATAGCTGTGTTACCTGCTGGACTCACAGAACTAGGTCCCAGGCCGGTACCCAAACGAGACTCTAGGCATGCAGTGATGCTTTCACCTATGGAGCGGCCAATCTGTGCTGGCACACCAGCCAAGTACTGGTCTGATGCCTCACCCCCTTTTGGAAGCTGTGTTTGACATATTTCATGATCCACGCTGCTGGAAGCACCATCATTTTCCTCCAGAATCCTCACCAAGTCCTGGTGTGGGGGGCACCGGGGAGAGCAAAAATGTACCTCTGCCCCTGCCAACCTCCTGAAGTGGGGTGGATGTCACTGTACCCCGCCCCCTCCCAAAAAACAAACTTTTATCCATCCTGTACAAACAATACAACAGCCCTTTTATGTGGGAATAACCAACAAATAAAACACTAGCAAATGAGGGAAGAAAAAGATTCAATGAGGTTTCCACACAAAATCAAACATTCATGAGCATCTCAAAACATCAGTGTAGACCGAGCTGTTTAACCAGGCAGTAGGAGAAAACGCCACAATTTCTTATACAACACTGCCCCCTAGTGGTGTAATGTGTACCGCAGCCAGAGCAGAAGAGAAGACGCTTCCTCAATCCAGCGCCTGGACACACAGCGCCGCCACCTGCGCTGATCCGCTGTTCAGTCTCTGACCACGCCACCGAGCTCCGCGGCTCTTCCCACCGCGGAAACGTCCACCACACAGCGCTGGCTCCAATTCGCAGGCTTTTCTGTCTGAGTGCGCTTCACGCCAGACAGGGCGGAGTCCACTGCGCGGGCTTTCCTCCACCGTCTGCAATGCTCCAAGGAATAGACGGCGCCCGGTTCGGACGCAGAAAACACCTGAACGGGTCACGACACCAGTGTAACCATGCCAGCTGCTGGTGCTGGCAGGTTCAGTTCTGTCCTTTGACTCTGCGTTGTGTTTTTATTTTCTTTAATAACGAGGACAGAGACAATTGTAGGGATTTTGCCCCACTACCGCCGTTTATTGCTTCCTGCAATGGCAATGAATGAAAGTGCTGGTCAGTCACGATGGTTTTACAGTCGGGTACAAACACAATCCCCTGCAGAAGAGTCAGAAAGATGTAATGCTATACTATTATTTACCATAGCCGCATCATTTTAACAGTCCCAACTACAGAGCGCAGGAGAACCCAACTATATACCAACTCCTTGCACAGGCAGGAAGGCAGTGATGCTGTCAGCCGAAGCAGACAAATCAGCGCTCATGAAGATCTTGCTTGATGAGCAGGGTGATAGGCCCGACGCCCGATGGCGACTGGTCACGAGCCGGTACGTCCATTTGATCCGATGAATCTTGATCCGAAGAAACTTGTGGCTTCTTAATGTCTCAAGTGATACTGAGGAAGAAGAAGGGAGAATGGCTGCCTCCAGCTCGGGGTATACCCTTTGGGGCTGCGCCAGGGAGAGTGCCAATAGCGAAGCCCGTAGGCGCGCTAAGCACTTACGAAGTAGAATAATAACATGTAACCACACAAATCCAGTTCATGCACTTTTATTTTTTAAATATATGGCGGTGATCCACTAACAGGATTCCTCTGCTCTCTTCAGTGTATAAACAAAGTGATGCAGCAGAACACTTTGAGAAGATTTTGGCGCTCACCAGTCCCGAGGCGTCAAAGGTAAGAGTGACGGAAACTCCTAAGTTTGATGAAAACTAACTTTTCATCAGCGTGTCAGTCACAGTTTATTTGTGCTTTCAGATATTTCAAGGAAATCTGGTCCACACAACAGAGTGTCTTAAATGTCACAACAAAACTTGTGAAGAGGGGAGATTTTGGCATTTTCCTCTTCCACTGGAGGATTACTGCGGTCAAAGCTACAGCGTGGTAAGATCAGATTAGATTAGAAAAAATAAATGGACTTTTCTGGGCAAGTTCCTTCGGCAGCATCATTGTATTGAAGGGACAGAAACACACATGCATGTAGTCAAGTGATATGGAGTACAAAAAAAAAATATGCGCAGGAATGGAACGTAGCCTTAAACTATTGTCACACCTCTTTCTCTCGTCCTTCCAGTTTAAAGCTTAAACAGACTTCAACTTCTTGTAACACACCTTGATTATACAGTCCAATAAACCAGCTTGAAAAACAAAAGTATATATAAAAAAAAAATCTATCAAAATATCAGATCAAGGTTTCATGCAGGATTAAAAAAATAGTTTTTATCATGTGTGAATTCATTGTTAAAACCACTTAACAATTGCGTGTGTTGATATCAATCCATCAGTCCACGCAGTTAATTGGAGACTCATGCATACTCAGGGAGAACATGAAGACATCCAGCTCAGATCTGAGAGTCCCACCTTGACTTCTTTTTATGGAACAACAATGATAAAAAGGTCAGATATTTCTTTAATAGCCAGCCTTTTCTTGTTTTCAGGAGAAAGGTGTTGCAGAGTTTTTCCAGACTTGTAAGTTAAAAGGAGAATACCAGCTGTACTGTGACGGCTGTGGTGAGAAATGGGACGCTACTATTAAAGAAAAAAGTAAAGAAAAAGTAAAGAAAAACCTGTTTCTAATTCATATTCACTCTCTGGAGATCTGTGGATTTGTGGAAAGGTTGATAGTGCTTTAACAAAATTAAAACCTGATTGTTTTCTTTCAGAAATGTGAAATGAAGCATCATCCAGACATTTTGACGCTGCTGCTGAAGAGGTTTGAGTTCGACTATCGCTACATGTCATACACCAAAAACAGCTGTGCTGTGGATGTCCCATACACCCTGGAAGTTCCACAGGTAGTGGAAATAAGCAACTGTATGATTCATATTTTGCTCATTGATCATGGTTTTAATGACTTTTTGTGTCTTTCTTGTGATCAGGGTCAGATCTATGATCTGTATGCGTTTGTAGAACATGTTGGCAGTTTGAAAAGTGGACACTACACAGCCACAGTCAAGTCTCAGGACGGCAGAGGAGCCAGATGGTACAACTTCCATGATTCGAGCGTTACGCAGGTAAGACTGGTCACAAAATAATCATCCACAATTCAAAACACCTTGTTGCAAAGTCATGTGTTGAAGAGGATAAAAGCATTGAGTAAGATATGAAGCATTTTCCATTTTTATCAACAGCTTAATGACAAACTTTTCAATGAGGACAACAAGAAAGAGTAAGAGTTTTTATTCTTATTCTTTCTTTTATGTACACTTAAGGAAATACAGGGGAATATAATTTATTTTATTCTTTTCTGTCTGGTTCCAGCAGTCCTTACCTTCTGTTTTACAGGAAGAGAAAAGGTGAGAATCAAACTCTATTTTTTTCAGTGCCAAATTGTTTTAATTTGTAACTGATGGGATCAAACTGTTTGACATTTTCTTTGAATAACAGCCCGAGTTCTTAAAAGGAAAAGACATTAATTCATTCACAAACTATGTTGGAAGAAGGTTGAAATCTAAAAGCACACTGTCTCTGGGTTTGACAACAGAACCAAATGAATTATCTGACTGATAAATAGATTTTCTCCACTCTGAAAAACTCTGTCTGAAAGTTGTGGAAATAGTAAATGGAATTAACTCTTTGGTTCTTTCCATTCCCCAGACATTTACACAATTATAACACTGCTGTGTTGCAACTTTTGAAGAAAAGGATAACATGTCCTGCCTTCAACACCTGCTGTGTTTTCTATAATGTATTGTGGATGAATTACTGGTTGATAAGATTTGACAATCACTGCATCTTGTTTTCCTTGTTTCAGTCATTGTCAGGTTCACTTCTTGAAGCTGGAGTTCTAATTAACTCTCTGTGTTTGCTACAGAGATCGATCCAGACATCAGGGAACGGTCGACCAGCAGCTCTGCTCGTGAGAGAGACGACCAGAGTGGAGATGCTGTGAGGAGAGGTGGAGGTGGAAGTGCTGTGGGAGCAGACGACGCTGCAGCGGCTGATTCCACCAGCAGAGAGGAAGAACCGCCAGTCAAACGAAGAGTCAGTGACACGTCCTGTTCAGCAGGGGGGTTAAGAGATCCCTGCAGTACCGAGGTCCAGGATGACAGAGGTTCTGTCCAGCAGAGCAGGTGTAATGGTGTTATAAGTTATGTTAAAATGCTGTTAAAAACAAATGTGAATTTGTGTAATGTAATATAAGTTCTTTTAAAATGCTGTGAATATGTTAAAATACCAAGGGACAGAATGTTTTAATTCATGAAAGTATTTGGTTAAAAATAACAATTCATGAAAGGTTAAAAAAAAGATCTAAAGTGAAATTCATAGTAGTTGATCAAATTATCTGTTATCCATTGCTTTGGTCTCCCAGGCAGACAGCCGGTGTTGAGCCAAAGAGGGTTAACCTGTGTGTTAAACATGATTAATATCTGATATTGTTTTGAAATATGTATTTGTGTGTCATTTGATAATGTTTTCTGCAGTGTTTTTGCTCCTACAAGTTTATTTCTTTGAGAATTGTTTATGATCAGGTTTTGATTGCTCATGCCTGAGCCCTGTGGAGGGGAACGCGCTGCTTCCGTCCATCCATTAATACACGGGATGTGACTGAGGAAACAGCGTGTCTGTGTGTTGACTTTATTATCCCCTTCACAGGTGAGAAATGATAATGATGATGCCTTTGTCAGATCATATGTGTTTTCTGTTTGTTAAGAAAGACATGTGGAGTAAAACACTGATGTCTGTAGTAACTTTAGGAGTGAAGGAAAAGTTAAATGAAAGTGGATGTGACACTCATTGTGGTTCCCTTTTGACTGCATGGTGGCGTAAATAGCATTATTTCTGAGCCATATTTGTAGTTTTACTGTGCAATGTTAAGCATTTGAATAATATGTGATTGATAGGAAAATGTGTTTCATGTGTTTATAAATGATATTTTCTGTTAACAGTACAATGTTATTTTTCTGGCAATGTTTAATTTTGAGGAATCCATTAATACACAGGATGTGACTGAGGAAACAGCGTGTCTGTGTGTTCACTTTATTATCCCCTTCACAGGGGTGTAACATTTTCTTGGAGGCACTGCTGGGATCTGGTGAGACAGGGTCTGACTTCTGCCAGCAACAGACGTCCCCAACTCTCATCCAGTCCCCTTCAACTTACCCAGGCAGGCAGCATCCAGTGGCAAGTACGGTGGTGTTGAAGTGTGAAAGACAAAGAGCATCAGCAATCTGAGGTGAACTTAAAGTACCAGGAGCGCTATTGCCAACGTTAGGCACACAAACTACTACTGAGACTGGCACTGAGTTTTTGCTGCAAGGACAATGGAATCAACTGAGGTCGAGACAGTACAGATGGACATACTTGGACTTTTGTGTACACTATCAGCAGAACATCTAAAGAGATTATGTAATTTCCTCAATATTGCCGGATTGGATTTTGAGCATGTGACAGGAAAGAGCAAAGCATCATTAATCACCATGATAAGTAGCCACCTACAAAGGGAAGAGTTGCAAGAACTTGAGGATATGGGACTGTCAGAGCTCCTCTTCTTTAAGGACAAAATAGCTGAGATAACCATGGCTGACCACTCAACTGAGCCTCAAACACCCCAAAATGAAGACAAAAATGGAGAGGACATGGCACAAGTCATTAAACCACAAGAAAGCAGCTCCCCTCAGTTACAGACACCGCCTTTTGCAGGAAGCACTCACACGGGAAGTGAACATAAGGCTCAGGTCACCACAGTCATCCACAGATCGCCAGCCTCAGGTGCAGGTCAGGTCCCACCCCCCTGGCACAAAGAATTCAAAATTGCAGGACAAATTGGAGAACCAGGACAAAAAAGATCGCCTCACATTTTCCAGCTTAGCCCGGCAGATTGAGCACAGCCTCCTCAAGGGTTTTCCTGAGACTGAGATTGTTGATGCTGTCATAAGAGCCATTGTCCCGGGAATGCAGCTGCGCAGTTATTTAGAGGGGAAAAATGACCTCACACTACCAACACTTAGGAGGATGCTCCGTTGTCATTATCAAGAAAAGAGCACAACAGAATTATACAAGCAGCTGTCATCTGAGGTTCAGGGCATAAAAGAGACACCGCAAAACTTCCTTATCCGTGTTCTCGATCTGAGGCAGAAGATTCTATTTGCTTCACAAGAGTCAGAGTCAGGCCTGAGATACGATCGTGTGTTAGTACAGAACATGTTCCTACACTCAGTTATGACTGGTTTGCAGAACGACAATATCAAGCGGGATCTCCAGCCATATTTGGAACAAGCTGATGTTTCTGATGAACTCTTGTTTGAGAAACTGAATACTGCATGTGCCTATGAAAGTGAGAGACAAAACAAGAAAAAAATGACAACACCACAGCGACCTGTAGCCGTCCACTCCGCTCAGTCTGACCATGCACCCGCTGAAAAGGAGAAAAAGAGTCAGCCAAGTCACAGTAAGAATCAAAGTGATATCCTTTCTGAACTGCAGGAGATGAGAGCTAACATGTGTCTCTTAAAGGATCTTAAAGCTGAAGTGTCTTCCATCAAAGAGTCCATGCAGCAGCCCTCCTACCTACCGCGGCAGTATCCAGATGCAGCAGCTGCACCAGACTGTACTCCACCTCAGCGAGCACCAGCCCATTATGGCCCACCACCCAGACACTGGATTGCTCCACCCCCTGGAGTCCAACACAGCTATCCTCAATTCAACCAAAGGTTTGGCAACCAACGCTCTTTTCACACACCTGCTCCACACCTCAGAAGGAGATGTTATGCTTGCCAGCAGGAAAATACAGAAAACTGCATTCACTGCTTCAGGTGTGGCAGTAGTGAACACTTTGCAGTCGGTTGCAGGATGGGAAGAGCAGATCAAGTCAGAGGCAGCGCTTTAAACGAGCAAGGGTTACCCCAGCGGGGCAGGGAGTGACCGCTTCATCAAAAGCGCCCCAACTTTGTGCACACTGTGCTGTAAATGGAAAAAATGTGAAACTAAAACAATGCGCAGCATGTAAAGGTGTGTTATACTGTTCTAAGGCATGTCAACATGAACACTGGATAATTCATAAGGATCAGTGCTCAACAACCACAAGTAATGCAGTCAGAGCCAAAACACGACAAAGAAAACAAGTCAAAGTTGCTCCACTTGTTGGAAAGAAATATCTTATTGACTGCCAGATTCAAGACCAGCATGTTAGAGCCTTATGGGACTCCGGCTCACAAGTGACTGTAGTGAGTGAACATTGGAAAAGAGAACACTTACCACATGTAACATTGAGGGACATTTTTGAAATCATTGATGCTGATGACACATTAAACCTCACTGCAGCGAATGGGGAAGAGCTACCATATTCAGGATGGATAGAAGTGACATTTAAATTAGCTGCAAACGGACTTCCCACAACAGAGGTCGTTGTTCCCACTCTGGTGATTAAAGGTAACAGTCTTGCTCAACCTATTATTGGCTCAAATGTTATTGAACTGATTGTTGATATTGAACTGCAGCAGAATAACGCCACTGATAAAGAACAGCTTATCAAAACTGTCCAAGCGGCTTTTCCTGGCTTTGGAATGGATCGTGCTGAAGTTTTTGTAAAGCAAGTTACTGCTGAACGGCGATCCCATGAGTATGTAGCCAAGACAACCAGAGAGCGAGTACTTGTCCCCAAACACACAGCTTTAAAAGTAGAGTGCCGTGTTTTGACAGCACCTTTGCAGGAGGACACAACACTGATCTTTGAGCCTAATGTTGACCCACAGTGGCCAGAGGGCCTCGAGTTCACGGATACTCTTGTATCACTGAAAAAAGGGGCAAAACCATTCATAATGGTGGATGTGCAAAACTCAACAGATCATGACATAATGCTCACTGGCAGAACTGTTATTGGGACAGTGCAGCACGTTCAAGCAGTCTACCCATCAGAAATCTTTGGAAGGTCCTGCCCCTCCCCTCCAGTAACAGTGGGTAATGTGGAAGTAAGGAAAGAACAAACTTCTGGTGATGAATGGGATCCCCCAGTCGATTTGAGTCACCTTAACCCACCTGAGAAAGAAAAAGTTAAACAAATGTTGAGAGAAGAGTCAGGCTCTTTCTCCACTTCAGATGATGACATCGGCTGTATTGAGAACCTGCAGCTCTCCATATCATTGACGGATACTGAACCTGTGGCCAAAACGTACCTGTCTGTACCGAAATCTTTGTATCAAGAAATGAAGAGCGACTTACATGATCTCATCGCACAAGGCTGGGTATGCAAATCTAACTCCCCCTACGCATCCCCAGTTGTGTGTGTTCGCAAAAAAGATGGAAGTTTACGCCTGTGTATCGACTACCGTGAGCTAAACCGTAAAACTGTACCAGACCGTCAGCCCATTCCCAGAGTGCAAGACATCATGGATGGTCTGGGTGGCAACTCATGGTTTTCGCTCTTGGACCAGGGAAAGGCTTACCATCAGGGGTTCATGGCGGAAAAGAGTCGTCCCCTCACTGCTTTCATAACCCCCTGGGGTTTATATGAATGGATTCGAATACCTTTTGGTCTGATGAACGCACCAGCCGCCTTCCAGCGATGTATGGAAGAATGCCTGGAGGGAATCCGAGATGAGATCTGCATTCCATATCTGGACGACACACTTGTGTTCAGTCAGTCATTTGAAAACCATGTTGAAAATGTCCGAACTGTGCTGAGGCGACTAAGAGAGTATGGCATCAAGCTGAAGCCAGCAAAGTGTGAGATGTTTCGACGAGAGGTTCGCTATCTTGGACGGGTTATTTCATCAGAGGGCAGCAAAATTGACCCTGCTGACACCCTAGCTGTCAGAGCCCTAAAAGACAAGCAGCCAACCACTGTGGGAGAATTAAGAGCCATCATGGGCCTCCTGAGCTATTATCGCCAATACATTCAGGATTTCTCTCGAATCGCTGCCCCTCTCTACGACCTCATGAGAGCTCCTGCTGATGTGCAAAAGAGTGACAAACATGATACAAGAAAGAAACCAGTCAAAAGAAAGCACAGTGGCGTACCCTCCAACCAGCCCATTGTATGGACAGAACAGCATCAGCGTTTGCTTGAGGATCTCTTAGACCATCTAGTGGAACCGCCAATACTTGCCTTTCCTGACTTCGAAAAACCGTTTGTTCTACACACAGATGCTTCCAACCTGGGCCTGGGGGCAGTATTGTATCAAGAACAGGAAGGAAAACTGCGTGTAATAGCATACGCGTCCCGAACCCTCACTGCATCCGAGAAGAACTACCATCTTCATTCTGGAAAATTGGAGTTCCTCGCTCTTAAATGGGCCGTTTGCGAAAAGTTCAGGGATTATTTGATTGGCTCATCATGCACTGTGTATACGGACAACAATCCACTCACCTATGTCCTGTCCACAGCAAAATTGAATGCAACTGGAAGCCGGTGGGTTGCTGAATTAGCAGATTTTCACCTCACCATCCGATACCGACCAGGAAAGGAAAACATTGATGCTGATTGTCTCTCAAGAATGCCTGTCTGTATCGACACTTTGTTGAAAGACTGTACTGAAGAAATGTCATCCCGCTCAGTACAAGCAGTAGTACAGTCAGTTGAGGACCAAAACTCGAATCCAGCGTGGTCCATGGTTCTGTCTGCTCAGTGTAAACACATTCACAAGGCAGAACATCAGCCTCTCTTACCTGCAGAGATTTGTCGGGCTCAAAAGGAAGATAAAAATATCGGCCCAGTGATTGAGTGTCGTCAGTTGAATAAGAGACCTGATAAAAACCAGTTGAAATCATTCAGTATGCAGAGTAAAAGACTAATAACTGAATGGGAAAAACTTACCTTAGATGATGGTGGCATCCTGCGTCGAAAAACAGCCACACGAACACAACTTGTTCTGCCAGAAAAGTACAAGGCAACCATTTTGAAGGAGTTGCATGATGAGATGGGACACCAAGGAGTTGACCGAACCACCTCGCTGGTAAGAGAACGCTTCTTTTGGCCCTATATGCAACAGGACATTGAACACTATGTGACCAGAAGCTGTTCATGTTTGAAACAAAAGAAGCCCAGCCGAGAGGTGAGAGCACCCCTAACCAACATTGTCACAACTCAGCCTTTTGAACTAGTATCCATTGATTTTCTACATGTTGACAAGTGTGCAGGCGGGTATGAGTACATATTGGTTGTTATTGATCATTTTTCAAGATTTGCCCAAGCCTACGCCACAACTAATAAGTCAGCCAAAACAGTAGCAGACAAGCTCTTTAATGATTATGCTTTGAAATTTGGATTCCCTCAACGCATTCATCATGATCAAGGAGGTGAATTTCAAAATCAGCTTCTTGCACAACTGAAGAAGACCTCTGGAGTGTTAGGCTCACGAACAACGCCATACCACCCTGAAGGAAATGGACAAGTTGAGCGCTTCAATCGTACACTCATACAGATGCTGAGAACACTGACAGAGAAAGAAAAATCAAACTGGAAAGATTCATTGAACAAGTTGATTTTTGTGTACAACTGTACAAGATGTGAAGTCACCGGTTTTTCTCCCTTTTATCTTCTTTTTGGAAGAACTCCAAGGCTGCCTGTCGACATACTCTTCCGTTTGACACCAGAAACAGGTACACCTGATCACAGAGAGTATATGCGACGATGGCGAGAAGGGATGCAAGAAGCCTATGAAATCACAAAGAACAATGCAAGAAAGTCAGCTGAAAGAGGCAAAAGGAACCATGATTGCAAAGTGAGAAGCTCAGAGTTGGAACCAGGAAATCGCGTTCTGGTTAGGAACTTGACCCCAAGAGGAGGAACTGGCAAGCTACGCAGTCATTGGGAGGAAACGATCCACAAGGTTGTTCGCAGAGTGAACAAAGATGCTCCAATTTATGAAGTTGTACCAGAACAAGGAAAAGGGAGAGATAGCAGGATATTACATCGCAATCTCTTGCTTCCGTGTGATCATCTGCCTTTGGAAGTTCCCCTAAAAGTTGCCAGATCACCAAAGAAAAATGTAAAACAGACTACTGAAGAGACAACCAATACTCAGCAAGAGGATGACAGTGATGAGGACCTCAAGGATGACTGGCCTTTTTACCTGCCTCAAGTGCCACCTCAGGATACACAACCAAATGCGTGTAATGAAGAGGAACATGTTGTTCAGTCAGCAGACTCTGAACCCACTGGAGCACACAACAAGCAGCAAGAGGAACAGGATAAACTGCCACAGCTAATCGAGGATCAAGGCAGGATTGAGTTTCTGGACAGGGATGAGGCACCAGATGTAATGGAAATTCCTGAAAACGAGCCTGTGCCACCGCCTCTGTCACCTCAACCATGCGAACATCACAGTGACAACGACCAAATACAACAGCGACCAAGAAGAGAACGAAGACCACCAAAAGTTTTCACCTATAATGAGTTTGGCAATCCAGTTTGCTACAACATGGGACTTCCAGCCAGATCCATGTATAGTTGTGGCCCTATGCAACACTACAGAGCCCACCAACCAGAGACTATGTGGTCAAGTTATGCTCAGTTCCCCACGTACCAACCTGTGCTCCTGTACAGGTAACCACACACATTTCATGGACTCTTTGACACACACACACTCACACTCATATGGACTCTTGTGGAGCTGAGTGCACATTCATACTTTCACACGTTTGAACTTTCTTCATGGACAATTATCCAAGTGAAAGATACATATACACTCACACACTCATGGACTTTTGAAAAGCAAAGTGTTAATACACACTCATGATGGACTGTTGAAGCAACTTGGAACTGTTATACACATCACATTGCACACACTCAAGGACTTTGAATCTGCTGATTGTCTTTGTACATCATTTTTGGTATATCTGGACTGTATGCTATACAACTGTCTTAATCGTTCAATGTCGAGGACGACATTTATGTTGTCGGGGAGTGTGTAATGGTGTTATAAGTTATGTTAAAATGCTGTTAAAAACAAATGTGAATTTGTGTAATGTAATATAAGTTCTTTTAAAATGCTGTGAATATGTTAAAATACCAAGGGACAGAATGTTTTAATTCATGAAAGTATTTGGTTAAAAATAACAATTCATGAAAGGTTAAAAAAAAGATCTAAAGTGAAATTCATAGTAGTTGATCAAATTATCTGTTATCCATTGCTTTGGTCTCCCAGGCAGACAGCCGGTGTTGAGCCAAAGAGGGTTAACCTGTGTGTTAAACATGATTAATATCTGATATTGTTTTGAAATATGTATTTGTGTGTCATTTGATAATGTTTTCTGCAGTGTTTTTGCTCCTACAAGTTTATTTCTTTGAGAATTGTTTATGATCAGGTTTTGATTGCTCATGCCTGAGCCCTGTGGAGGGAAACGCGCTGCTTCCGTCCATCCATTAATACACGGGATGTGACTGAGGAAACAGCGTGTCTGTGTGTTGACTTTATTATCCCCTTCACAGGTGAGAAATGATAATGATGATGCCTTTGTCAGATCATATGTGTTTTCTGTTTGTTAAGAAAGACATGTGGAGTAAAACACTGATGTCTGTAGTAACTTTAGGAGTGAAGGAAAAGTTAAATGAAAGTGGATGTGACACTCATTGTGGTTCCCTTTTGACTGCATGGTGGCGTAAATAGCATTATTTCTGAGCCATATTTGTAGTTTTACTGTGCAATGTTAAGCATTTGAATAATATGTGATTGATAGGAAAATGTGTTTCATGTGTTTATAAATGATATTTTCTGTTAACAGTACAATGTTATTTTTCTGGCAATGTTTAATTTTGAGGAATCCATTAATACACAGGATGTGACTGAGGAAACAGCGTGTCTGTGTGTTCACTTTATTATCCCCTTCACAGGGGTGTAACACAGGCAGAGTCATCAGACTACTGAGAGTAGAGATGACAAGAGATGTGAAAACGTCCGTCTGGCTCAAAATGCACAGCAAGAACCAGCGAGGAAGGAGAAGATGAGAGAAAAAGAGGAAGAAAAGAAAGCAGCAACAAATGTAGAAAAGCAGGGAAGAGAGAAAAAAACAGCTCAGTGCAGAGAATTATTTTCAAAACAGTGTCAAAGATCACAAAACATAGAAGTAGATGTGATTATAAAGAGCAAATCAGATCATGTTATTGAACAGCAAGAAAGGGAAGAAAGGATTGCAACGCCAAACCAGAAAAGAGAGACGTCAAGTGGTGGCGGTGAAGAGAAAGAGCACAGAACAAAAGGAAAAGGCAACACGGGTAAAGTGGCAGCAGGAAGTGATAAGCTGAACCATAGGCATGATGGCCGCCAAGTTTATTCTCAGCCAAAAGCAAACAGAGAGGTTAAGACCAGTCAACATGTCGCTGTGTCAGAGGAAGGTTTCACTGCGATCCCAAGCAGCTCTTCTTCCACAAGGAAAGAAAGTCAGAAGCAGAACGATCACACAGACTCTGCATCTGTGTCGAAGAATGAGGAAGAGGAAAGTTTGTGGAAAAAGATTAAACAGAGTTTGAATGTGAAAGATAGAAAAAAATAGAGAGAAAAAGAAAGAAAAACAGATGAAGATGGAAAAAACACCAGACAAACCCAAAAAGAAGAAAAAGACTGGAGACAAGTTGTCTTGTTCTTTCAGTGAGGCCAAGGACTGACCAGGATGTCAACATATCTTATCCAGGAGAAAAAACAAATACTTACAATAGTCCTTTTTTTTTCTTTTTTTTCTTTGATGAGGGAAGTTTGTTGAATGATCAAGTGACAACATTTTCACGTTATCTGAGGATATGAAGGAAAGAAAAACAATATGTAGCATCAAACGTGTGTATTTGAATAATATTGTCATTTCATGTTTTAGTGGTGGTGATGTAACATTGTAAAAGTGAAACTGTTTAAATAAACAAAACTAATTAAAACACAGAATGTAAAAGTTTCTGACAGTTTCTAATGTGAAGTATTACAATTTATAGTTTCATTATGTCTTCAAAATGCATCCAGACATTAAGACTCAAATTTGTATTATTGGAATAAATTTCACTTCCTGTTTCAATCTTTCATTATATTTTCATCATCCTATCATAAAGGCAGTCACATGTGCATCTACAGCTTTCAGTGCTATTTAGATTCATTTTCTAAAGCATTTTTAGGGACCGAGCCCCGGAGGGCATGGTGGCCGCAGGCCACCATGCCCGTAGGGCAAGGTCTCTATTGTTTTTCGTTCGTTTGTCGTTCTCGTTCTTCTATATTATTATTATACTAACGCCCAAATAAACGCGAATTTGACCCCCTAAACATGCACGAAAACTCACCAAATTTGGCACGCACATCGTGACCGGCGAAAAATTTTATAAAATACAAAAACGAAAACCATCAGCTCTCTAGCGCCACCTAGATCCCAAAAAACGTCTAAAACAGTCGCTACGGCCCGCAGGAATGTCGTAGAGAGATCAAACCAACACTCATGCGTTCGTCTCATCAAGATCTACATTTCACGCGCTGACACCCCTGACCTAAATCCAACAGGAAGTCCGCTATTTCCCTTTCAAAGTAAAATTTTGCTCAAAATCACTCCTCACGAAAAAATTATCTCCTCCGAGACAGTTTGTGGTACAAACATAAGAGTCACGCGACGTGAAAGAGGACAAATTTCTCTACAAAAGTTGTGAACAACTTTGTCAAAAGTCAAGCGGTGTGGATTTTATTAGCGTTCAAAGTTGGAAGTCTGAAATCCTGCCTTGGTCCGGCCCTCATCCGTTATAATGGGGAAAAAAGGAAAAAAGTCGCCTTTTTTCAGCACCTCGAACAAGTGGCGACTGCGGCTAAACCGTGACTCCTATCAACAAACCGAGCACATGGAACGTTCCAGCAGGTTCTCCCGAACAAGATGATGTAACATAAGTGGGGAAAATATCATGTTATATGTATGTTTTCACAGGTAAGAAAAGGTGTGCGCTCTGCATTTTTGTTGTTCTCAGTTATAATGGAGCCGGATGGGGAAAAATCTCGCGCTTCTCACAAACTGAGGCCTCTGCGGTCCAAACTAAACGTCTGACTGCTCTGAAAGCCTCACCAACTGAAAGACAACAAATTTTCCTATCAAACGTGATATCTTTTGTTCAGTTATGCCAAACAGCAAAGGAACAAGGACCAGTTGTTTCCCCAAAAAAGACTTTTATTTTCTCCTCTCTCCACTCTAACTGAAATGACCATATATGGGCATACAGTGCAGTTACACAGCTGACAGCAGCTGTCAATCAAACTCTGCCACTGATTGCCTTCATTCAGTGACTGTCAAAAGCAGCTGGGAGAAGCTAACAACTCCATGTTAGTGGATGACTGATGCCACCAGCTCCATGTTAATGGATGGAACATGCTAACAACTCAATGTTAGTGGATGGGAGACGCTAACTACTCCATGTTAGTGGATGGGACATGCTAACTACTCCATGTTAGTGGATGGGAGATGCTAACTACTCCATGTTAGTGGATGGGAGATGCTAACAGCTCCATGTTAGTGGATGGGAGATGCTAACAGCTCCATGTTAGTGGATGGGAGATGCTAACGACTCCATGTTAGTGGATGGGAGATGCTAACAACTCCATGTAAGTGGATGGCAGACGCTAACTACTCAATGTTAGTGGATGGGACATGCTAACAACTCCATCTTAGTGGATGACAGATGCTAACTACTCCATCTTAGTGGATGGGAGATGCTGATTACTCAATGTTCGTGGATGGGAGAATCTAACAGCTCCATGTTAGTGGATGGGAGATGCTAACAGCTCCATGTTAGTGGATGGGAGAAGCTAACAACTCCATGTTAGTGGATGACTGATGCCACGAGCTCCATGTTAATGGATGGAACATGCTAACAACTCAATGTTAGTGGATGGGAGACGCTAACTACTCCATGTTAGAGGCAGGGAGATGCTAACTACTCCATGTTAGTGGATGGGAGATGCTAACTACTCCATGTTAGTGGATGGGAGATGCTAACAGCTCCATGTTAGTGGATGGGAGATGCTAACGACTCCATGTTAGTGGATGGGAGATGCTAACAACTCCATGTAAGTGGATGGCAGACGCTAACTACTCAATGTTAGTGGATGGGACATGCTAACAACTCCATCTTAGTGGATGACAGATGCTAACTACTCCATCTTAGTGGATGGGAGATGCTGATTACTCAATGTTCGTGGATGGGAGATGCTAACAGCTCCATGTTAGTGGATGACAGATGCTTACAGCTCCATGTTAGTGAATGGGACATGCTAACAACTCCACGGTAGTGGATAAGTGATTCTAACAGCTACATGTTAGTGGATGGGACATGCTAACAACTCCATGTTAGTGTATGGGACATGCTAACAACTCTAAGTTAGTGGATGACAGATGCTAACAGATGTAAGTTAGTGGATGGGAGAAGCTAACAGCTGCATGTTAGTGGATGGGACAAGCTAACAACTCTGTGTTAATGGAAGACAGATGCTAACAGCTTCATGCTTGTGGGTGGACGTCTCAGTTGCTGGCCGGCGGGGAGGCTCGGTCCCGACCAATGCCGCTTGCGGCTTTAATTTCCAATGAAGTCTTTATCTCCACTCAGATAACTCAGGCTGACACTTTCCGCATGCCACAAGGTACTTTAGCCGTTCCCATGTTCTGCTGGTTTAACCTGAGAACACCCTGTGTCAGGAAATGCATACAGAGAATTATTCAGATGTTTGTGCTGCTTGTCATGGAAATCCATTTAACCATTGTCTTACTGTTGCTCAAATATTTAAGCCTCATCATCTGTCACTTTCAACATTTACAAAAGCGCTGAAATAAAAATATCACTTTGATACTAACTTTACATTAAAAAGTGATGGACGATGAGGTGAGTCTATTTAGTGATTTGTATAAAGTCATAATTTTAAAATCAATGTAAATGTGTTGAAAGGTAAGAGTGACGGAAACTCCAAAGTTTGAAAAGTAACACCTGTGTGTCAGAAACAGTATATTTGTGCTTTTAGATATTTCAAGGGAATGTGGTCCACACAACAAAGCCTGTGAAGAGGGGCCATTTTGGCATCATCCTCTTCCACTGGAGGATTCCTGTACTCGAAACTACAGTGTGGTAAAATCAGATCAGATTAGATTAGATTCAACTAAAAGAAGGTCACTGATTTGTCTGGAATTGACTTTCAAGGAAATTTAAATTTCTGACAGCATCACAGAAAGTACAGGAACATGCAGATTAAGAGATCCCTGCAGTACTGAGGTCCAGGACGACAGAGGTTCTGTCCAGCAGAGCAGGCAGAGTCATCAGACTACTGAGAGTAGAGATGACAAGTGATACGGCCCTTGTAGTCTTGAAAAAAGACGTCAAAAGAGTTGTCTCGTCTTCATGGAGGAGGTTTGTGACTCACTTAAACAAAAAGCACTCGCGGAGATCTATATGTCAAAAGAGATTATATTTATTTCCAACCAAAATCATATCGGCTCTCCGTGGTTGACTTTCCAAAGAAAATATATAAATAATGTGTTTAGAGTGGTTGAAAAAACTGTTACTCCTCACTCCTTCCACACAAAGGGCATTACCTCTCCCAAACAGCTGATCCCTCTCTCTTAATTACTGGAGAGGGCCGTCAGCCCGGAGGAGGAGGCAGGTGAGTGGTTTTTAGCAACCAATCAGAACAAAGAATAGCGCCATGACTTCAGATTCAGACTCATCATCATCGTCATTTAAATAATAATAATTTGATCAACAGGCTCCAACAATCCGGCCCCTAATTGTTAGCCTTAGCGGAACAATTACACAGACAAAAGGAGCCAAACAAATAACAATAACGGGTAAATAAACTTAGAATTTTTATGTCCTAGTTCCATTCATTCAATGATCATTCTTTTCACAGTCCATGATAATGTCCACAGAAGCTGGAGAATCCTAGCTTCAGGTTCAGTTTATCCCGCTGCCTCCATCAGCAGACACAGTTTATCTATTGGTCGCTGGATTATGTTGTTCTTTGTCTTAACCAGAACACTCCTCACAAAGCCTTTGGCATCTGGAAATGTCTTTACCACACGTCCCATGATCCAGGAGTTTCTTGGTGCCGTGTCATCAACGATGATAACCAGGTCTCCAGGATCCAGATTCCTTTTTGTGTTGTGCCATTTGTTTCTTTCTTGCAGCAGCGGAAGATACTCTCTCGTCCATCGCTTCCAAAAGAGATCAGCGAGATACTGGGTTTGCCTCCATCTCTTTCTGGAATATTGATCTCTTTTCTCAAATACACCTGGCGGTATGATTGTCTTCGCCTTAAGTTGAAGCAGGTGGTTTGGGGTTAATGGCTCTAAATCATTGGGGTCATTTGATACCGTGGTTATCGGTCTATCGTTCAGGATGGCTTCGACTTCACATAGTGCAGTTGACAGGGTTTCATCATCCAGTGTTTGTTCTTTTAGAACCGACGTGAGGATCTTTTTGACTAACCTGATTAATCTTTCCCAGACTCCGCCATGGTGGGCTCCAAAAGGTGGGTTAAAGATCCATTTCACTTCTTCAGCTAGCAATGTGTTATGGATCTTCTGCTGATTCAGCTCTTTCAATGCTTCCTTTAGTTCTTTTTGAGCTCCAACAAAGTTAGTTCCACAATCTGTTCTGATGCTTATAACTGGTCCTCTTCTGCACACAAATCTGCGTATTGCATTTATGCACGAGTCTGTAGTTAGAAAGTTTGCCATCTCCAGGTGGACAGCTCGACTTCCTAGGCAGGTGAAGATGACGCCCCAGCGTTTCACCATGGATCGGCCTCTCTTCACTTCAATGGGACCAAAGTAGTCAATGCCAACGTGACTGAAAGGTGGTAGGTCAGGATACAAACGCTCCTCAGGAAGATCCGCCATTTTCTGTTCTCCAGGTTTTGCCTGCATGCGTCTGCAGAAAACACAGTTTCTGATTATTTTTCTGGCGGAGGAATTTGCATGAGGGAGCCAATACCGTTGATGTAACCTGGAAAGCATGTGGCTCCTTCCTGAATGCCCAACTTGGTGATGGGTATGCTGCAGAATCAGATGGGATATGTGAGAACCTTTAGGAAGAATGACTGGATTCTTCTGGTTCACTGGCATGGCACTTTTGTTTATTCTGCCACCTACTCTCAAGATGCCATGATCAATGACTGGATCCAGTTTGCGAAGAGGACTTTTTGCACTGACCTTTTTACAGTTTGTCAGACTCAGAAACTCATCGTTGTAATAGCGCCTTTGTTCAAAACAAATAAGAGCATTTTCTGCCTCTTGCATATCCTCTACTGATAAAGTTTGTTGTCCATGTTTGAGTTTTCTCTTCTTCTTCAGAGACACATGTGTTTGATCTCTTCGCTGTTGACTTAGAAGTTGGAGGAATTTTTTCACCTTTAATATCCATGCAACCGCTCTCTGAAGTCGTTTCCATGAAGAGAAATATTTGATCAGTTTCCATACAGGGTCTTGGTTATCGACACTCACGCTGTGAACTGTGACTTCCTTTCTCACTTCAGGGTCTTGTGCTGATATTTCTCCCAGGTCTTGTGAGCTCTTCGGCCATGTCTTCTTGTCTTTACCCAGGAATTCAGGACCTTTCAGCCATCTTGATCTTAAAAAGGATTCCACGTGCAGCCCTCGCGACGCATCGTCCGCTGGATTGTCTCTTGAATGAATGTGTCTCCACTGATTCGCCCGAGACAGATCATGGATCATTGCAACTCTGTTTGATACGAATGTGTGAAATCTCTTCGTTTGATTGTGGATGTATTTTAACACAGATGTGCTGTCTGTCCAAAAGGTGGAATCAGTAAGCGGGAGCTGTAACTCCTTCCTTAGCATCCGATCCACTTTCACAGCTAGTGTTGCTGCAGTCAGTTCAAGCCTGGGTATTGTGATCTGCTTGAGAGGTGAGACTCTGGCCTTTCCAAATATGAAAGAGACATGGATTTTTCCTTGGCCATTTGTGAGTCTGAGGTAGCTCACCATGCCATAACCTGACTCACTTGCATCACAGAAGTGATGCAGTTCAACAGTTTCTACCGGATCAAAGTTTTCAGGCTTGATGCATCTTCTTATTTGAAATCCTGCCAATTGATTCAACTCCTTCACCCATCTCTGCCAAGGCTTTGCAACCTCCCATGTAATGACTTGATCCCATCCATACCTGGATCTGCAGAGCTCTTGGAGTATCTGTTTGGCTGTTAAGACAAATGGAGACAGGAAACCTAATGGGTCGTAAATTGAGCTTACTGTAGAGAGAATACCTCTTCTTGTTGCAGGACGGCTCTTTACAGCTACTTTAAAACTGAAGGTGTCACTGTGAATGTCCCACTGGATTCCAAGTGCTGGCTCTACTGAAGCTTGAGCTTTTACTTCACTGTCATCTAGGTCCAGATCTTTGACTGTCTTCGCTCTGTGCGACTCAGGAACACTTGCCAAAACTTCACAGTTGTTACTGACCCATTTTGTTAATGTGAAGCCTCCCTGGGAGCAGGCTTCTGTCAGATCTTTTACGAGTTGAATTGCTTCATTCTTGGTTGGCACAGACCTGAGGCAGTCATCCACATAAAAGTTAGTCTTGATTGTTTTAATGACCTCATCCGAGTAATGCTCTCGGTTGTCATTGGCAGTTTGATGCAGGGCAAAATTAGCAATGCTCGGAGATGATACAGCTCCAAACAGGTGGACTTTCATCCTGTAAACCTCCAGTGGTTTGCTGATATCACCTTGTGGCCACCACAAAAACCTCAGAAGGTCTCTGTCCCTCTCGTCAACACGAACTTGATAGAACATCGCTTCAATGTCTGCCATGACTGCGATGTTCTCCTGACGAAACCTTAGGAGGACTCCTATAAGTGTGTTTGTTAAATCTGGTCCTTGGAGGAGCTCCTTGTTTAGGGATGTTCCCTTGAACGAAGACGTGCAGTCAAACACCACTCTCAGTTTGTGTTTTCGTTTGTGGTAAACCCCGTGATGGGGGATGTACCACACATGTCCATCTTTCCTATTAAGCTGCTGAGATGGAACCTGTTCTGCATACCCCTTCTTCAGAATGTCCTCCATGAACTTTGTATACTCCTCAGCATACGCTTTGTCCTTCCTGAATTTTTTCTGAAGGAGCAATGTGCGTTCTCTAACCGGTCCGTAGTTCTCCGGCATAACCTTGTATTTGTCCCGGATGGGCAGCGGCAGATGATAGTGGCCATTTTGAAGGGATACTGAGGTGGAAGCTATGTTCATAAACTGTTTATCTTCAACTGACATTTCATTTTTCTCCTCATACATGTTCTCAGAGAAGTCCTGATTATACTGTTTGATGAGGAGATCCTTCAGCTCCACCACTGAGATCCTATTTGTAGAAACTGCAATGGGTCTTTCATGTCCATCAGTACCATCAACACCAAGTGGTCCAGTCACCACCCATCCCAATAAGGTTTGGACTGCATAAGGCCCATTTCCCTGACTGTTGATCACATTCCAGGGCTCCAATGCCCGTGGAACATCAGTCCCAATGAGGAGCTCAATGTCTGCTTCAATTTCCTTCAGCTGGATGCCACTGAGATGAGGCCACCGTCTTAAATCAGCGTGTGTGATGATGTTTTCTTTTGACACCGGGATTTTATTTTGGGTGTAAACCTTTGGCAGATTTAGATACATCTTTCCTTCTAAATCTCCCACCTCTAGTCCTTTGACGTCATAGGTCCCTGTAAGATTTTCCTGCCCCATTGTTCGCAAGAGGATCTCAGTTTTGCGCCCCTTTACATTCAGTTGGTTCATGAGGTTTTCAGTGCAGAATGTAGCCGTACTTCCTGGATCCAGGAAAGCGTATGTCTGGACATACTTGCTTCCTTTTGCCACCTTCACTCTGACTGGGATAATGGCAAGTGCACAGTCTTTTCCGGCCCCAGTTGCGCCCCCTGCTGACACAAGAGCGCTACTTATGGGTGTCTCTTCTGTATCAGTGGTAGGTTTTGACTGATTTTCCTGCCTAGATCTTTTAACAATATGAAGAATAGTAGGATGCTTCATCTGACAAACTTGACATTTTAAACGGCGTTTACAGTTTTTGCTGACATGACCTCTCAGTAGACAACCAAAACAATAACCCCGATTTCTCAAAAATTCAACCCTTTCGTCATGTGGCCGCTTCTTGAATTGTGAGCAGTCAACTAGAGCATGTTTCCCCTCGCAGAATCCACATGCAGAAATGATAGCATTGAGTGCAGATTGATGCTGTTGTGGAACTAATGAAGGTTTTGCGGTGCTCCCTAACATCTCAGTATTCACTCCAACTGATATAGCAAAACTGCTGTTTTTGTTTCTCAGTGATTTTTGTTCCATCTTGCTTCTTGGAAAAGACTTCTTAGTTGTCACTTGGTCTTGAATATCTCCAAACAATGGATCCATAAGCATCTTAGCATTTCTTTCCACAAACTCCACGAAGTGCTGAAATCCGATTCTCCTGCCAGTCTGTTGTTGTATCTCATAAGCCGTGGATCGCCATCTTTCCCTCAGTTTATAGGGTAGTTTTGAAGCCATGAGTCTTAAGTTGGACAGGATATCAAGTTCTTCCAAATACTGTAAATCCTGCATGACATTGCAACAACCTCTCAAATACAGGGCATATTCCTGCAACATTTTTCCATCTTCAGCCTTAATGGCTGTCCAGTTCAAAACTTTTTCCAGGTAAGCATCAGATATTTTCATTTCATTACCGAAATGTTCTTTTAAGAGGTGTCTTGCTTCTTTATAGCCCCTACTGGCCTCCATATGTAAACAGCTACGGATCAGGTCTCTTGGCAAACCAGAAGTAAATTGCTCAAGATAGTAAAGTCTGTCTTGATTGTTTTTAGTCTTGTCTTCGATTAAATGTTCAAACGCATGAACAAAAGACTGATATTCCAGTGGATTGCCATCAAACACAGAGATCTCTCTGGCAGGTAACAAAGACAGCTTTTGCTGTGAAACAATAAGCTCTGCAATGTCACTTTGTCTTTGAATAATTGTATTCATGCTATCGTGTGCAGTATCGACAACCGTATTCATGTCAACTTGTACAGCACGGCGTCTAGTCTGAGGAGGATCCACAGTTATAGTCCGGTTCTGAGGTCCATTTGGATCATCTTGTGTGTTGGTGACCCTAGCAGGTGCTGATTCCACGTTGCTTTCCACAATTTCAGGTTGATGGTGAGAGTCATAGTATGCATTCATACCATCGCCCTCCTGAGCAGTATCCACACACTGAAGGACTTTTATTTTAGCAGTTGATGCTGCAAGATCTGCCTCCAGCTCCATTCGCTCCATCTTAGTTTTCAGTATCGTTTCTTCTAGTTGTAAATTGTGCTTTTCTTTCAGTGCAGCAGCTCGTGCCAGCGCAGCAGCTTGTTCGGCTTTGGCCTTTTTTAACTCCAAGGAGACTGAGGACGAGCTGGAGGTTCTTGATCCAGTGGAGGTGGACTTTGATTTTAGAGACACATTCGATATGCTGTCAGAAGGTTTAACTCGAGATTGTGCAATTTTCTCTTTCCATGTTTCAACATCTTTCTTAAAATAATCCAGGTTAGTTATTCTGGGTTCATACCAGTCAACGAAATCATTTCCACTTTCCTCTTCTGATAAGAGTTCTTGCACAGACCTATGAGCACCTTTGAACTCCTCCACAGCTCTTTCAAACATTTTAAACATGTCATTTACTTTATCCAAATTTCCATCGTCAGTCATCAAAGCCTTTATTTCGTTCAGTTTCCTCGTGCACGCGCCCAGCTTGGCTCGACGTGACGCAATGCGCGCTCTCAACATCTCCTCCGCCTCAGCTGCGGTCTCTTCCGTGCCGAACATCATTGCAATCACCACACGGTTTCCTTCAATATCCTTAAAGTCCTTCAGATCTCAAACATCCGGCATCAAGCAGTCCATGTCCACAATCCGTCATTCGCAACTTTGCTTTCCGCTGTCTTGATCGGCTTCTTTAGCGCGCAGCAGCGCATCCATTCATAAATTCGATCAGCTGACTTTACTCACGACCTGCCGGTTGTTTCTTGTTCCTGATGAGCGATAATCCAAACTCGCCCACGTTCCCCGTTTCCTCCGAGTCTTTAGTGGAGTTTTTTCAACTTGATACGGCCCTTGTAGTCTTGAAAAAAGACGTCAAAAGAGTTGTCTCGTCTTCATGGAGGAGGTTTGTGACTCACTTAAACAAAAAGCACTCGCGGAGATCTATATGTCAAAAGAGATTATATTTATTTCCAACCAAAATCATATCGGCTCTCCGTGGTTGACTTTCCAAAGAAAATATATAAATAATGTGTTTAGAGTGGTTGAAAAAACTGTTACTCCTCACTCCTTCCACACAAAGGGCATTACCTCTCCCAAACAGCTGATCCCTCTCTCTTAATTACTGGAGAGGGCCGTCAGCCCGGAGGAGGAGGCAGGTGAGTGGTTTTTAGCAACCAATCAGAACAAAGAATAGCGCCATGACTTCAGATTCAGACTCATCATCATCGTCATTTAAATAATAATAATTTGATCAACAGGCTCCAACAACAAGAGATGTGAAAACTTCCATTTGTGTGTATTGCTGTTTGCTGTACATTGTACAGCAAACAGCAGCCAAGACAGGCAAAGAGGATGAGATGACAGCAGCAACATATGTAGAAAAGCAGGGGAAAAAGCAAAAACAGCTCAATACAGAGAGTTGTTTTCAAAACAGTGTCAAATGTCACAAAAACATAGAAGTAGATGTGATTATAAAGAGCAAATCACATCATGTTATTGAAAAGCAAGAAAGGGAAGAAAGGTTTGCAACGCCAAACCAGAAAAGAGAGACGACAACTGGTGGCAGGAAAGAGCACAAAACAAAAGGAAAAGGCAAAACGGGTAAAGTGGCACCAGGGAGCGATGAGTTGAACCGTAGGCATGATGGCATGATGAACACCTGACCACCCCATAACCTATAGGAAACAGCATCGACACACTGTTCAACTTCACTCAAACTTTATGAGCATATATAAGTACATAATTGTTTGTTTGTTTTTTTCATGTGCTTCACACACAGTTATGTTTCCAATCATGTGCTAAATATTGAAAGCTGCTGTTTGTGAGACTTGGCTTCAGCAAATGCAGCCACAATGTCCTCCATGTCATGAAAAGTCACCAACTGATGTACGAGCCAGTCTTGTGAGCCTCTCCTGGTCCATGATGGACCTCGTGTTGTGGAGGTGCAGGAAAGAGGTTGAAACTCAGTTCGTCCCAAGGTCGAAGCCGTGAATTCCAGCAGGGGAGATAATGTTGGTTTCAAAAAGAGCCAGGGTCTCATTGGGACCCATTCAAAAATGCAGATTTTCAGCATGCAAATTAACAATAAACAATAAACATAAAACACCCGGTTTCAGAACATGTTTTGGTCTCTATCACTAGTTTATATAACCATGCTGGCTTCACCAGACTCTGATTTTCACATAAATCATCTGTTGATTTTATTTTACGAGTTAAAGTTTTGCATAAGTCGCCCTATCACAGCGTCTCTGTCTATGTTATGCGGTCATGTGACAGGCTGGATCAACCACATTCACATCCAGTTTCAAATGTTCAGTATGGAGATGCAATGCTGAACTCGCTGAAATCTTCAGAACGGGATTTCAGAACCCTGTGGGTGATGTCATGAAAGGTTCAATGGATGAACAAAGGTTCACCATTGTATTTACTATCTATCTATCTATTAAGAGGATAAGCAAACCTTTTAATGCCTCATGTCTGCTTTATTAATGCCTCAAATCAGGTTTTAAATTTTATTTAAAACTTTATATAGTGCGCATTTGCGCAGCATCACCTCTCATTCACACTCTGCGCACTGGTTGCCCTGATAAACACACACACACACACACACGCAATAGTTGTATTATTAACCATCGATAACAACAATAATGGTGCTGCCCACCAGGACAGACACCTCCCCACACGGCCCGTCCTCACCCTGCTCATTTGATTCTGGGACTGCAGGCTCCACAGGACAAAGGTATTTATTCAGAAAATATATTCGTTCTAAAATTAATTTTTGAAACGAAAAATACATGGTTTGCTGTACTTTGATGAAGGATATAATATTTTACCTGAATCTGTAATTGGCATCTCTGGAGACGCTGCAGGGCTCCTGCTGTTAACTACCGTGGTCACTGTTGTGTTTAATTTTATTACATTAGTTTATTTATTTTTTACACCATTTTATGTTATTATTTAGTTGTAAACTGACAGTAGCCTACAGTAATTCTCTATACCTGGAGGTGACACGTATGTGAGTGCTTCCTTGCGCCACTGCAGGTTCTGCGCTGGACTGTACAGCAGCTGGAGGTCGGTCGGGTATTTTTGGGGCAGCAAGATTACATTTTTTTTCGCTGTTTGGCCCGTGTCTGTTCTGACTCTGATTCAGAACTTTCCTCCTCTTCACTCCAGTCAAGATCGCTGATGCCTGACACGTCTCCGCCATCCGATTCCCCCTCACTGACCTCCTGTATCATTGCTAAAGCGTCTTCCACTGAATATCGCTTCATTACGCCTCTTTTCATTGGCTTTCTTTGGGGATTTGGTTGATATTTTTGGCCGTCTGTCTGATTGTCTGCTGTCAGAGCTAGCTCCCTGTTCAGATGCGCGCATATGGACCAAAACAAATCAATGGCGGAAAAAAAGCCCCGCAAATGTGCGTCTTTTTTTTAAAAAATCTTTTTTGGAGCTATAAATGCTTTGTAATTTTATGTGTCATTGTTAGGACCTTATTTGCTTCTGAAAAACATACAACACACATATTTAGGAAAAGTCAAAGAATTAGAGGACAGGGGAATTATTTTTAACAGGTTTATTTGAATTATAAAAACCAAAAGGTCTGTCAGACCATCTTGGCTGCTCTGGTGTTAATCACCTGCATTTAGACGGAAAAAACACTGCGCAACAGTTGCGGGTTTGATGATTCATATTGTGGGTGATATGACACATGGGTGTTTTTTGTCCAATCCCATTGAAAACAATCATATTAGAAGCATAAAGCGATCCAGATTCTATCCTCCCAGGTGAAGCGCATTATTCAGTTTCTGTGACACTCTGTCCCACTTTACAGGATCTGATGTTGAGCAGTCTTCAGCCCTGAGCAGAGTGTTTTGTCCTGATGGATATCTGCTGAAACAGGTCAAACATCTTCACGATGCGCTCTGCTGCAAGTTCTGTAACCCTCCGCTCCACCGGCGAGGCTCCAGACGTTGCGGCGCAGAGCTCAGCCAGCAGCCCGCTGACAGCGGGCGCTCAGTGGACCCCCAGTCCGCGGTGCGACCCGCTGCTCAGCCCAGTCACCACGTCTGGTCCTGGGTCAACTGGTAGCCTGTCACTGAGCTGCTGCTGCTGAGCTGCCCATGTCTCTGGACAAAGACCGGATCAGAAACACGCAAAAAAAAAAAAAAAAAAAAAATTAAAAAAACACACACAAAACAAAACTCCAAGAAATGATATTGGCGTCGGGACAAAGGGCTGCACTTGATGCGACATCAGTGGTCAAAATCAAGTTATTTGTATTTATTTATTCATTCATTCATTCATTCATTCATTCATTCATTCATTCGTTCACTCACTCACTCACTATTATTTTCCAATGACAAATAGCTTCTACACAATCACAGGAGCTCTTCAGGTTCAAACCCAGCAGTCAAAAAACACAGGAGGAGGAAGCGTTTAGAAAGAAAGTATTTATTTCATAAATGATCTTAATGGCACTGACAAGCTGGAAACCTGTCTGTGAGGTGTTCTCAGACGAATTATCATCAGATCTTCCGCTCCCCTGCCTGCGCACACCTTCTGCACAAAATTATCACTGCGCCCAGCTGATTCTGTCGACACCTCCCCCTGGTGCGCGGCCACGCCCATCTCGGCGCAAGCGCAGCGGACCGGTCAGAAACCCATTCACGAAAATATGACTGCGCCACCACCGGTTTGCGATCTCTGCGTTGCGCCGTGAAAATACGGCCCTAAATGTCTGCGTACTCCAGGTTGCGGGTTTCTCAGGGGTTCTCCACAGTTCTCAGCTGTGGGCGGCTGGCATTAAGTACGGGTCATGCTGCAGCCTGAAATCCGTATTTTCTCCAGGTACCGGTCTTTGTGTGTTACGTCAAGATTGTCCACTTGATCCGACAACACAACAGCATCCCTACTCTCCTTATCAGTCGACATTTTCAACGTTAAAGAACACGAACGCGCACTACTGTATGTAATGAAACCGAGTATCACTGGTTGTTTTCATTCCAATATGGCGGCGGTCCTCCAGTTGCCAACTCCCGGGTCACGTGACTGCAAATACTCGATAGCCATCATGCTGCTAAATTACACCAATTGTACAAAACATATAGTCCTAAATGTTCCAGTAGATTATCACTCGCCAGTCTTGATTTTTCTCGTCCTTCTCCTTTCTCTTTTAAATTTCTGTCTTCCCGATGAGACACTCTCAGGTGCCTGACTGGCTCCTGTCAGGAGCTGATGGGCCCTTGTCAGGGATTCTGATAACGGCGTGGTTTACACTTTCCTACACTGACCGTCACATAATTTAAAGGGAGCTCACTCAGTGGTGCTGCATTCAGTTCATAACCAGTCCTTGACTGGGGCCCCTGCCAGCTCGGGGCCCCAAGCAATTGTTTGGTTTGCCTGCCTTGTTGCGACCGGCCTTACGAGGAGGGCTGCATCAACCTCGACCTGGAGCTCCTGAAGAACTGCAAGCTGACCGCCCTGCCTCAGGTGGAGGAGGTGACTGATTGTCCCTCCATCCTGTATCACCTGTGGTCAGAGGGTGGAGCACAACAAAGCTGCAAGAACATCATCTGTCCTCGCTGTCAGATCGAGTTCTGCTTTGTGTGCCTGAAACTCCTGAAGACCAGCACTCACTTCCAGAAATGCAGTGACGGTGTGGCTCCAAAACAATCTATCCAGGTGTGGCGCAGAAACTAAGAGGCAGGATGTGCCAGCATCTATTTCCTGTTATCAGATATATCAAGATGACTTTCATTTGCTTTGCACCAAAAATCAAATGTTCTACTATCCTGCTTTATATTGACAGCATTTGTTTGTGGTTCCTCTGCGGTATTCGCTGATTTATAAAGATAAACAATGTTCTTTGTTTATCCGTTATCCTTGATTTGCTGTCTGTTCAGTGGTAATTCAACATTAATAAAGACTGTTTAAAGTTAACCCATAACACATTTATGACCCAAAGTGGAAATTCTAGGAAAAGCAGAATGCATGTTTTGTGAACTAAAATTCATCAAATGTTAAAAGTAAAGCTCACAAGGTCCACGAATAAAGGTCTCATTGTCATGGAACAAAGCTGGAAGTTCCAAAATAGAAAGAAGAACATTTTGGGGGAAAAAAAGCACAGCACAGCTTGGATCTTTTCTGGGACTAAAGCACCTTTTAGCTGTCAATTTGAAAACAACAGCAAACAAATGGCAAGTGGAACACTGAAAATGATTCAACATCCATCAACAATAAACTGATTTTGAATGACATAGTTAAAATATTTCTTTGTATTTTAGATTTCATCCAATATTAACAAACTGCCAGTGGAAGCTACATTCAAACTAAAGTCAATAAAGAGCCATGCACCACTTTTGTTACCGGACTCCAGATATAGACTTCTCTGTGCTTCACTTTGAAACAGAATAGAAAAAAAAATAACTGAAGTGAAATTGTTCCAAAGCTAATCCACTGTTCATAGGTGGAATTCTGAATCATTCAGACATCTTTAGAAATGAAAAAGGACTCACAGGATGGATTCAAGCCATTTATTGAGGTCAATCATCACCGTTGTTCTTTGCACCCACTTCAAATCACACTGCTACAATGTTACACAAGTAAACATTATGTATAAACCGTACACGTAAATCAAATACCTACCAAATATCAATAATCAGTCACATGACAATCACCAAATTATATGAATAGAAAAAGGGAGTCCAGGACTCATGTTAGTCAAAAACCATTCAGGAAGAATCAGATGAAAGACAAAGACAGGAGTGATACAATACTTTGGTTTAGTGTACACCCAAATTAACACTTTCACAATGCAGCCCACTAACATGGAATTTATTCTAAATTACACTGAACCCTCTTCTAAATTAAACTCTTAAAATGTGATTTGATCTTGAAGCTAAACAAAGCTGTGATAAAAATAAAAACCAAACTGAACAACCATGAACAAGAAGAGATTTAACACTTTTGATACACAAGTTTAATACATTTCCAGTAATGTGACTCTGGCCAAAGTCTGTACTCTCTTATTTTGAATTTTAACTGTGGTCAGGACCTTTCTTGCAGGGTATGTAATAAAGAACACTATTAAACACTCTTCCTTCAGAGGTGGCCCCACGCTGCACTTCAGCTCGTCTGCCAAACCGCTGTGTCACTTCATGATTAACACTTGAGCTTGTAGGATTTTGTGGTGGACCAGTGGTTTGAACTGGAGCTGGAGGGAGGATGGGATGTGCAAACTCGACCCTACTCCAATAAAAGCATGGATGATTTAAAGGTATGAATGTTGGTGTGTGTGAATGTGTGTCTGTTGGGATTATTGGGACGACAGAGTGGCAATGTCTGCACACCAGGTGTGAATCTCAGTGTGGGCTCTGCCAGCTGAAGTAACCAGTGTTTCTACTGTATGTGTCCAAAGTTGATGGAACACTCATGTCCTCTGTCTGAGTACCCATGTCCCTTCTTTCAGGTTTCTCTGCTGAACTTGAATCACTTAGATTCAAATTGCAGAAATGTTCTGACTAAGACTCCTCTGCTGCTTTTGAATTACATTTTTCCTCTGCTTAGGTTTCCCTTTTCCTGTATTTACTCTCCTGGATTTCTCTCATCAGTTCTTCCTCACTGTTGTGTCTTTTCACACTAACATCTGGCCTCGTCTCTTTGCTCAGATCCTCCTGTGGTCTCAGTTTGAAATGACCCCCACACTGTGTTTTATCCTGACCCTCTGCAGTCTGACTGCTGTGTCTTTGAGGGTTTTCTCTGGTTTGTTTCAGTCCATCATCTGTCCTGATCTCTCTCCTCTTCTGACACTTGTTCGGAGGAGGACGATTAGAACTCCGTTGCAGGCAGGATTCAATTTCTGATCTGTTCCTCTTCTGATCTGCTGGTTTGTGAATATAACTCTCATCACCTCCTCTCCTGTCTTCCAAAGTTCTCTTAACTTGATCTTCTGATTCATAATCTTGTCCTGAAGTTTGACCCGTTGCTGAACAGTCATTGTGAGGATCATAGTTAACAGCTGCAGAGGTCTGATCTTCCACATCTTGATGGAAACTTTTGCTTTGAGAACTTTCTTCCTTTCTTTGTTCCTCATGCCTTGTCTCTGATGTCTCACTGCTTGTGTTTCCCAGAGGACTGCGGCAAAGATTGTATTTTGTCTGTACATTTTTGTGCTCTCCTGCCGGCTTCCTGTCATCTGCTGCTTTTCTGTTTGGTTCTTGTCCCTCCACATCTGCTGGACTCCTTACTCCACCTCCTCGTTCATCTATAGTAGTTATTCTGTCTTTCTCCTCTGAAAAAACCTTTTTTCAACTCAATATATTCTCTCCTCTCTCTTCATCTCCAGAGTTACTCCTTCCTTCACTCTCAGTAACATTTCTTGAACCTGCTGTTGCCTCCTCGTCCTCCTTCTCTTCTCTCTTCACATAGTTTCCTCTCAGATCACTGACGCCTCTGGTTTGCAGTGTGGAGGCTGCAGGACGGGACGCCTCGTCTCCAGATGAACTTCCTGCAGCACACATGGACGGATGAAGTCGATTCAAACTGCGTGTTTTATACTCATCAGGACTGATCCAAATATTTCACAAGTATTTCACAAATATTTCTTACTTTTCTCTCTCCGGTAAAATAGAAGGTAAGCATCCCTGAATCTGGAGAAGTTACATGAAGACAAATTATGGTAACTGACAGTGAATATTGAAGAAACAAAGAGAAGGAAGGAGTGAAGATAAACTCTGACCTGTGACTGGGATCCACCTGGAGAGGCTGGAATGAAAGCTGATCATAAAAATATAAATTAAAATACATTTTTTCATTTACCATAAACTTGAACTACTGACCAGACTCACCGGCACTACTGTGGTGTCACTGAACCAATACCATTTCCCATCATCCTCAGACTTGATGGTTGCAGTGTAATGTCCTGCTTTCAGATCACCGCTGTGCTCCACACATGCATACAGCTCATATTTCTGACCCTGATAAGTTTAAAATAAGCATGTAAATAAACACATGGTCACAATGTTGAACCTTAAATATGACAGTCTGGTGTTTACCTGTACTGTTATTGAGTGGGGAACCTCCACACTGCGCTGGATTTTATCATATCGATTCCAACTGTGGTCAAACTGAAATCTCTTCAATAGCAGCGTCAGAACTTCTGGATGATCTTTCATTTCAAATTTCTGCTCAAAAACAAATGAAAAGAAAAGATAGCGACAAGAGAAATGCAGTTGAAACAAAAAAAGAGGAGTGAAGTCGTGCAACATGACAAATAGAATTTGTTTTTCTACATTATAAAGGAGAGCAGCCTCTCAGGTTGGTCCACAAGTTGTCAAAAATAAATTATGAATCTGTTGGACTTGAGTATACATGGTGTGTGCAAAGCAACTGTGTTGCTTTTATGTTGTATGCTTTATTTCTATACATCATAAGTATGAAAGTTATGAGCGACAGCATCAGGTGTTTTTTTTTTTAAATTGATCTTTCAACTCAACTGTGCTGCTTCTCTTATGTATATTATATTATCATTACTTCATTAACATTTTACTAGTTTACCATATTGTGCTTACTTTTTTTATCTGGACAAATACTGGACAGTTGAAGCACATCTCTGTGTTTATGCCACTCCCACAATCTTACATTAAAAAACAATCATTGATTGATTAAAACCAGAAGAATCAGGACGTGTCACTTACATCAGTAGAATTCCATTTGGTCTCACAGTCAGCTGGTCCTGTCCTGTCACCAATGACTCCCTGAAGAACGCCCTCAAGCCATCAATCTGAAAAAGACTCTTTGTTACTTTCTGGTGGGATTTAGTCATCAGCTTCTTGTATGTATAGGTAACTGAGATTTTCTTTTCACTGATCAAAACTTATTGTGGGCTGATCTGAGAGTCACTTTCAGTCTGAATCATCAAGAGTTTTACCACAGCAAACATCCTCCTCACCACTTTGAAGGGATGATAGCGTTCTCCATCCAGTTCCAGTGGAAGATGCCAAAACTTTTCTTCTGTGCTTGATTCTGTCCCACAACCCTCACATTTGTTCTTGTGTGTCAACACTATGTTGAATATCTTCAAAGGAAGAACAACAGTTTGTCATTCACATTTTAAAAGGTCGGACGTGGATCAAACAACTATCTTTTGCAAAAGCTGTCGAGCAGAAGTTGTAGCCGGCGATGCTAACACTAGCAATTAGCTTCACCACCTTAGCCGAAAACACGTTTTAGAGTACCAGGAATTTCATAAACTAAGATCCACATCCACAGCTCAATCTGCAGCAGCGGTCAGACGTCCATTCAAGATGCGTTTGCTGAAGGGACTGTATATGAGGGGGAAAAAAAAAAAAAAAAAAAGCAAGCGGCAGGTTGAGATAACAATCGCAATCAGCAATCTGGACATGAAAAAAAAACATGATGCAGTCCTTCTGACAGTAAAATGGGCTATTTAAAGCCAATCAACTGCAGTAATTATCTTCTTATTAGAAGAAAATGTGTGTAACAACACTCTTGCATGAAAAAAATACCGTCAAATACCGTGAAACCGGTATGAATTTAAAAAAAACCGTGATATGAAATTTTTGCCATACCGCCCAGCCCTAAGATCAATGCATTCCGACTGTTTACAACACTATTTATGGAGAACTGATGAATTCCTTCTCTACTTAATTTGACAGCGGAGCACGGAAAATGCCAAAGCTTAAGAGCATCTTCTCAGATGAACTGCAAAAAGAATTTCCAACATACCGAGATGAAAAATAGAATGTAGAAGAGAAGCAGGATGAAGAAAACAAAGATTAAAAGTATATATCTTTTTTATATCTTTTTTGTTTGTTAAGTTACTATTTTGGTGAGACTCTTATATTCTTCTATCTTATTACAGTTATTAAGAAATGTATTGTTGAAGCTGGATTTTCTAACAGAAGAGTTCATATTGAGAACATTATTGAATATTTGTAAAGAGTCTAAGAGAGCTATTATTTTGTTACAAGTTTTTACATTTCATTTTATTTTGTTAAGAGAAGTTAGTTTCGCATCATTGAAGCATAGTAAAGCATGATCATCAATCTCTGAGAAGCCTATCAGAATTTGTGTTTCGAGCCCCCCCCCCCCCCCCCTCTTTTTTGAAGTCCAAAACATGGTCACCCTAATTATTTGGAAAAATAGAGCAAAAGGCTTCAATATATCAGTGTACGTATTCATTCAATATATATGAAGGGAAATATATTTAATGTTTTGCACAAGTATTTCAGCAAACAATCAGTGAAATTGCGTTCCTGCCACTGCCGCTTCAGGGGAGACACTGGTCACAGAATACACATTCAGCATGGAACAAATTTTCAATGAACTCAAACAAAAGACCTTTTGCCCAGCAACTTCTGAAAACCACGGGTTTATCAATAAACACAGCTCTTAAAGAAACACACCACCCTGTCCAGAAGTCACGTGAATTCCTGTAAATGAGAAATACTGAAAGTGAAAATCAGTCACACACAATGACTCAGCACTATCTGGACTACATCACCTTTCATTGTCACAGAAGGAAAACTGAGTTCATAAAATCAATCATGACCTCATTCTCAATACAAAAGGAACACAACTGGAACAAAACTGGTGAAAATATGAAATGTGTTTGTAATCCCTTTCTCAAAGTACATTCAATACTAAATACTTCTTAGTATAACATTCTGTCATCTTTCATCGTTGGTGTAACTTGTGTGATTATGTGATCATACTGTTTCTCTTTCTATTCCTCATCTTCACCCAGAGCTGCCATTTCTTAGGTCAAAGTGTGAGAAACCCATTAACTTCATGATAATAGGCATCATAAGGTCATCATAATGATGACCTTCCATGATTAAGACGTGCTCCATCAGCAGCTGAATGGCTGAACTGGAAGGTCAGAGCACTGAGAGGGACAGCAGATCACTTCTGGCCTGAGTTTTTAGTTGCATCCTCCTCCTGAAGCAACCTGAACAGGTGGGGGTTCAGGACCTCACTCAGGGACCCTCAGTGGTGGGATTTAAACCAGAGAAGTCCTGTTTACAAGCTTCGTTTCCTAACCTCTAGTTAATTATGGCTTTTAAAAACCATACCATTATCTCAGTCTACAAAAAAATATGCTTGACTTTGTGTTCTTGTTTGCAGGGCCAGTACAAATTTAAGCGCCCTGCACTGAAGGATGGCACTTTGTTCAAGTGTGGTGCAGTGTGGTCTTAAGAGGTGCGCAGGCTGGCGGTGCTGACAGCTGAAGAGATGCAGTACTTTGAGGAGAACATCGCTTGTATGGCTGCAGCAAAACACTGTGAATTCAAATCAGTCAGCGTCCCAGTATCTTCTAAAACATGTACAGAGGATAGTTCAGATGCAATTTCATGCAGGATGCCTGAAACCAGTTTGGGAACTGGTTTTCTTGTTGACACCAAAACAGAAAGAAAACCTGGTGCTTTGTTTGATCGGTGTGTGACTGTGTATCAGCAAGGCAGCTGGACTGAAGTATCATGTCAGCTTCAGAGGGTCAGTGGCTTCTTTAATGCTCTGATATAATTGAACTAAAAGATTCTTTTCAATTAGTCTTGCTGCAGTGTCCCGGTTTTAAAACCTACCTGGAGAGGCAGGACCAGACCAACCTCTGTGTGCAGTGCACGGTGTGCACAGCAGACAAGAAGAAGGTGTGCCAGTTCTGCTGGCAGTGAGCCATGGAAAGGAAAAGATATGAAGATATTCTGGATGAAAAAGGTTTGAACACCTGGAAAGGTACAGTTTGGGTATATTTTTAACAAGTTTTGAGCACTTTTAAAAGCAACATTTGGAGCTGTGTGTTGTGAGTTGTCTACCTGTAGATTTTTCTTCTCTTCACAAATACAACCCAAAACTTACGGGTGTGAAAGCCCCCCAATGAAGAGAGCCTGAAGAATAGAATAGAGAATAGAATGGAGAATATATGAATAGAGAGGCATGAAGTATGCCTTGACAGGCATGAACTTTATCGTTTGTACACAACTGTTTTCCTGATGGAAGCTCCTCTTCAACCTGTAATGCTTCACTTTTCTCCTCCATCCTCTTTCCTTCAAGCTGTGTTCCTATCTTCTCCTCTCTCCATCCTCTCCTTTCCTCCCTCATGTTTTCATGTCTTCTGCTTTCCTCCTCAAAGGGGCAAGTGTACTTGACACTATATAAATCAAGCTGAATTTAATTAAAAAATTAATAAAGCTACTGCAGGCAGCTAACACAAACATTACTGTGTATTGTCTTGCGAGCCATCATGCTGCTAAATTACACCAATTGGACAAGACATATAGCCCTAAATGATCCAGTAGATTATCACTCGCCAGTCTTAATTTTTCTCTTCCTTCTCCTTTCTGTTCTTTCCTTTCTGTCTTCCCGATGAGACCCTCTCAGGTGCCTGACTGGCTCCTGTCAGGAGCTGGTGGGCCCCCTTGTCAGGGATTTTGATAAAAGCATGGTTTACACTTTCCTACACTGACCGTCACATAATTTAAAGGGAGCTCACTCAGTGTGGTGTATTCAGTTCATAACCAGTCCTTGACTGGGGCCCCTGACAGCTCGGGGCCTCAAGCAATTGTTTGGTTTGCCTGCCTTGTTGCGGCCTTACGAGGAGGGCTGCATCAACCTCGACCTGGGGTTTCTGAAGAACTGCAAGCTGACCGTCCTGCCTGAGGTGGAGGAGGTGACTGATTGTCCCTCCATCCTGTATCACCTGCAGTCAGAGGGTGGAGCACAACAAAACAAGCTGCAAGAACATCATCTGTCCTCGCTGTCAGATCGACTTCTGCTTTGTGTGCCTGAAACTCCTGAAGACCAGCACTCACTTCCAGAAATGCAGTGATGGTGTGGCTCCAAAACTAACATCGACCAGTATCCCGGTGTGGTGCAGAAACTAAGAGGCACCACATTCCTGTTATCAGAAATATCAAGATGACTTTCATTTTCTTTGCACTGAAAATCAAATGTTCTACAATCCTGCTTTATATTGACAGCATTTGTTTGTGGTTCCTCTGCGGTATTCTCTGATTTATAAAGATAAAACACTGTTCTTTGTTTATCTGTTATCCTTGATTTGATGTCTGTTCAGTGGTAATTCAACATTAATAAAGATTGTTTTAAAGTTAACATCGTCTACATGTATGGCACAAAGTGGAAATTCTAGGAAAAGCAGAATGCTTGTTTTCTGAACTAAAATTCGTCAAATGTTGAAAGTAAAGCTCACAAACTCCACGAATAAAGGTCTCATTGTCATACCCTCAGTTAAAGGTAAAAAGCTGGAGACTGTTTCAAAGTTAACATCGTCTACGTGTATGGCTCAAAGTGGAAATTAAGCAGAATGCGTGTTTCGTGAACTGAAAGTCCCCAAATGTTACAGGAAAAACTCATGAACTCTAAACAAAGGTCTCAGTGTCAGACCCTCAGTTCATGGAACAAAGCTGGAAGTTAAAACTTCTATTTCAAGCCAAAATAGAACAACAATTTTAAAAAAAGAAGAAAATTATGGACACCGGCGCGGACAGTCAGCTGTTTCTTCTCCGCCATGTCGATCTTCTCCCAGGCGACGGTCATCAGCTTGACGTCGGTGGGGGCCCAGTCGGCGGAGGGTCAGCCCGCCGTGTCGGGGAGGAAGCTGGGCCCCACAATGGAGACAGTGGACCCAGTGTCGACGAGGGCGTGGCAGGGTTGATTGTTTACGTGACAGGACAGATACAGCCCTTTTGTGGGGCCGCACTGTCCCACCAGCGGACACTGATCTTGGCGAGTGGTTTGAGCGGGGAGCGGTGACCCCCACACGGCGCCGCTCCTCTCCCGTTTGTTTTTGGGGCGGGCGCCGGACAGTTCCTTGTGACGTGGCCTGGCTCACCACACCGGTAGCAGCGGTCATCTTCATGGCGTTTGCGACGAATTGTTTGTGGCGATATCGAGTACTGCGCCTGGAGGGCTGCTTCGGTGTCTTCTTTGGTGGCGTTAGCCAGTTGAACACGGGGCGGTGATTTGGCGCCGACCCGCGGTGTGGAGAGGATAGTCTCGGCTCATTCTGCTTCCCAGAGGGCCTCCTCCAAGGTCTGCGGTGTAGCGAGGTGCACATGCTGACGCAGCCACTCGGGCGTGAGTCCTTGCAGGAATGCATGGAGGACCAGTTCCTCCAGCATGCTTACGGGGACGATGGGGAAGCCTTGCCGTGCGTATAGCTGGACGTCAGCCGCGAAGGAGCCCAGGTTTTCTCCTTCGCGGCGGCGGCCGTTATTCAGCTTTTCCCTTTCAGCGGCCTCTAAGGTGCGCTGCCTGAAGCGCCGCTCGAGTGCGGTGATTAACGCAGCCAGGACCCACTCTTTTCTGGGCACCAAGTCGAAGAGAACTTGCTGGGCCTTGCCTTCGAAGGCCAGGGCTAGATGCGCGGCGGTGTCTTGGTCACTCCAGCTGTTGTGCGTTGCAGCGACTCGTGTCTGCTTGATGAAGAGCTCCAGTGAGTAGGCGCCGTCATACTTTGGCAGCTTGACGGGAGCTCTCGCCGGAGCGGTGGGCAGGCGAGCTCCCGCATTCACGCCATCGCCACCGTCCTCAGCCATCCTCGCCGCTTCTGGACGGTGCTTCCGCCGATCGCTGGACCCGTCTGGCAATCTCACTTTGAATATGGTTGGATGAGTCAAAAATGCACTATTTCAGAGGGCTTTTATTTTGAAACTACACATCAGATCTGGATGACACTTGGTGAATGGGACCCTGGGGAGTCTACTATCAGTCAGAAGTGGACTGGTTTGTTGGCAACAAGGTATTTGTTCTTGGTGTGTGTTCGTGTTTAATTTGATAGAGTTAGTTCTGACATTGTAGCAGGAGAATATCTATTTCACTGTGCCTGTCACTCCAGGTCGTGAAAACTTAAAGGTGCTGTAGGCAGGATTTTGCTAGTCAATGCTAATTTTTCTGTGTTTTCTTTGGATTAAATGTTAGAGTATCCATTGATAATCCTTTAGGACTGTAGCATAATTGCACTACCGTGAGGGCGCAGCGTTTCCATCTATCTCTGTTCTGAGCTGAAAAGGAATCTCGACAGCTCCAGGTATCTTTGACCAATGAGAAGAGCCCCTGAGGCTCTAACCGTGATTGGTCAAGGGGCGTTCGTCACACGTTCTTGTGGGAGGGGCTTAACTTGCATAAGGGCATGATGTCAGAGAAAACAAGACAGGATTGGCTGTGCTGGTTTTCAAATCGCCATCTTAGATGGGTCAAATCGCCATCTTGCTTAGGTAACCCTAAGCAAGATGGCGGCAATGCCAAATCCTGCCTACAGCACCTTTAAGAAAACTAACTTGGTTAACCAAATCAAAAGAGAGCTCTCATTCAACTTGACCCAACTTTTATTGTGAAGTCACTGTGAAAATGCTGTTCCCGTAATGCACAGAGTATGCACGCACCATAGAATCAATTGAGTGCCAGCTTGACCGTGCTTTCTGAAATGAGGACGGGCTTGACCGCAGTGGTAGGTTTGTATTCAGTGGAGTGAGAATCTATTCAGAAGAAATGCTGGCATTTGCCTGAACGCATCACTGGAGAACCGAAAGAGAAACTACACAAAGGCTGGTGTGTGTGTGTGTGCGTGTGTGTGTGTCATCAGACTAAAGCAAGTTCATGATACGATTGCAGCATTTGCTTTGACAGAGTCTCAGAAAGAAAAACCCTGCTGGAGAAACAAGTGTGAAGTTGAGTCTGTTCAGTGAAGGATAATGTCTAAAGGGAAGAGCAAGGGACGAGGACGTGACTCAAGCTTCACCAAAGGTAAGAGATGAATTAAACACTCCGGAAATGTCACACAGATGTGTAATGATGTATTTTTTTTCCACTCAGATAATCAGTTCTATGGCCTCAGAAACCAAGGATCAACATCTTACTTGAACAGCGTGCTGCAGGTGCTGTTCATGAATGAAGAGTTCAGAGAAGCTGTGAAAAGGTTTGTGACCAAGTTTATTCTGCACCCTGCATGTATGATAGGATGCAGTGTGTCTGTTTGTCTCTGATCACTTGATCTTCACTGTGACAGGCACACTGAGGACAACAGTAACACAACACACATTGACAGACAGCTGTCAGAGCTGTTTGATGAGTTAAAGAAAGGCCCAGCAGAGACCATCGGAATCACAGACAAGCTGGGAATTCGCTCAGGTACAGTGTGACAGTGTTTTAGATTGAATGGCTTGGTTTCACTGCATCTGTGGAAAAATAGTGAAATGATTATTAAACAATCCTAGAAAAAGTGATTCTATAGTTCTGCTAAGCTTTGATAAGCTACTGTAGAATCACTCCTATTTCCATTTGTCAGAGAATTACTCCCTCACAGTTTGTGGACCAGAGACTGATCCATTTAACCTAGAAATCGGACAAAAAAAAAAGAAAATTAAATGTATGAACTCATCAAAGTAGCCCAAGTGTTAATTCTTCAAACAAATTCCAGAACCTTCTAGGAAATAAGAGCCTGTATGATAAGAAATGATGCTGGTAAATTAGTAGTTAATGAATGGACGTAAATCCAGCTGTACGAGTAAGTGCGTGCCCGCTATTGGTACTCTCCCTGGCACAGCCAATCAACTGAGACAACAAAAAAGCTTGACGCACCAATCCCCGCCGCCCGGTGGCGCAGCTCCACGCCCCGAAGGGTATACCCCGAGCTTGAGGCAGCCATTCTCCCTTTTTCTGAATCAGCCAAGTAAGGGAAGCAGACAGCTGGGCCAGCAGGTAGGCGGGCACGCACTTACTCGTAGAACTGGAGTTACGTCCAGTAACTACTAATTCTACTTCTTAAAGGGGCTGTATCATGCTTCTTTAGCTAGTCCAAACCCTAGAAATGGCATTAACATGGTAATAGTTTATTTTTGGCGCTAAGGAAAAGTAATTTTGTGTGAAATAAAAGATTTTCTGGGCTAACTCTGAAACCCGGAGGAGAAAACGCTCCGTTTCACTGAAAATCCCGCCTCTCCCCCTGTGGACTTTGACTGACAGCGTAATCCAACCAATCAGTGCTTCAAAACAAATACGCTGGCGAGCTTTAGCTCTTTAGCTCTAGCTTCTCCACACACAAAACGTCTTTTCCTGTGAGAAACTCACCAAGCACAGACCCTTCAGACTCTTGCTCTTGCTTGACTGTTGCTTTCAGACGATGGTCAAAGTTTATCCTCAAAATCAGAGTTACAAAAAGCAGCAACGCTGATTGCCGAGGGCCTGCGGGAGGGGGGCTCAGGGGAGCCATCTTCACAGTGTGATGTAAACGTGGGAAAACAGAGCGTTTTCACGGGTGCGGGAGGGGCTGCCTCTCCGAGCAGCACAAACACTAGGAAAGCTTAAACACGCGGGCACAAAGGAAAAAAAAACGCTCTGGGGGTGTTTTCGGTGAGTACATAACTATATAACAAGGTTAAAACATACAAAAAGTGAATTTTGCGTGATACAGCCCCTTTAAGTGCTAAGCCCGCCTACGGGCTTCGCTAGTGGCACACACCAGGAAGGCCGTAGGTCGATGAATGTACTTCCAGCTGGCCTGCTGACGAGATTGGTGCGTAAGACGGAAGTAAACAAACAGTTCATCCAGAACGGCCGCAGAACTCCTGAAGAACGAGGCGGGCATCCATGCACCGAATTGCCGTCCGCGACGTGAACAAGCATCACCACAGCGACACACACACATGCCGGCCGGGGCAAAGCCACAGCGGCAGGCGGGGAAAACCTAGCCTGACCAGCCATGACCAAAACGTGCTTCTCCAATACTTTACAAAGACGCGGTTTGGTCTGGGGTCACAGCGCCTATTCTCAGTTTCTCACAATTTTTTTAATTTGTGTATGAAGGCAGCTCATTGGCTGAGCGGCGGCCAATGGGAGCCCCCGTGTGTGACGTGCAATAACATGCGACGGACCCGGGTATGTCAACAAACGAGAGTCGCTGTAGTCACGTGGCGCGGTGCTGCATGCAGCATTTGGGGATTTAAAGGAGTCATATGATGCAAAATTCACTTTAAAAAGGTGTCTTGACAGTCATATTACCTCCCAGAGCCTCTGTATGAGCCCCCAGAAGTGAAAAATTCAGTCACCTCCCTCAATTGCGCACTCAAATTTTAAGGAAAGACAGCTGGCTCCTCATCATCAGCTGCAATTGAACCATACACAGTGGTTCCTCCAGTCGACGCCGATGGTAAGCCAGACACCCAAACTCTGGTTCTGTAATCAGTCGAGCCTTCGGACACAGCCACTGATGCTCCCTCCACATCCAGATCACTCAAATCAGACAGGGACGAAACTGCCACCCCATCCTCGGATGACTGATTACAAACTGGAAGGAAGTTTACTGGCATAACGAGATTGCGGTGGACCACCTTCTCTTGACCTGAGGAGGGATTCTGAATCCTGAAAGTGTGACTGCCCTCCTGCACCCCAGTCACCACATAAACCACGTTCTCCCAATGGTCAGCAATCTTTCTTTTCCCACGCTCCCCTTTGTTCGCCAGCAAAACCCTGTCACCCAGCTCACAGGCGTGCCCCTAACTTTCCTGTTGTACAGCTCAGCATGGCGCTGTAATTGCTTTGATGCCACCGTCTGCACCACATCTGTGGCTTCCTTCAAATCCTTTCTCAAAGACTGAATGTACCGATCATAATCAGTGACTTCTGGTACATCCAGCACAGAGCCAAAAATGATGTCCACAGGCAGCCTTGGGACCTGCCCAAACATCAGAAGAAATGGTGGATAGCCAGTAGTCTCGTGAACTGTACAATTGTAGGCAAAAGTGAGAGACTTCAGCACTGTGGGCCATTTCTGCTTGGCTTTTGGAGGTAAAGCCCGAATCATGTTCCCCAGGGTCCTGTTCATCCGTTCACAAGAGCCATTCCCCATGGGGTGGTAAGGAGTAGTGTGCGACTTCTGAACACCAGTGACCTCCAACAACTCAGCGATCAAGGCACTCTCAAAGTTGGCCCCCTGATCGGAATGTATTCTTCTGGGGAACCCATAAATGAAGAAATAATTGTGCCATAGTTGATGTGCCACCGCTTTGGCAGACTGACTGGGACACAAAAACACATGAGCCAATTTGGTAAAGTGGTCTGTCACCACCAAGACATCAAGTGATCTGTTGGAAGAGTCTTCGGCCGTCCAGAAATCCACACACACCAGCTCAAGAGGTGCAGTTGTTTTGATGTTCTCCAATGGAGCTCTAGCCTCAGGATCTGGAGACTTTGCCACAACACACCGCCTACAGCGCCGCACATACTCCACCACATCTTTGCACAGCCCCAGCCAAAAGAACCTCTGCCTCACCAGGTACAGTGTCCGCAGTTGACCCTGGTGACCAGCCTCATCATGAACATCACTCAAAACTTTGACCTGCAGTGATGAAGGGACCACATACAGGTATGTTTTGTTCCTCATCAGCACGTTTCTCGATACACGGTACAATATGCCGTCTCTGACTGTCAACTTGCTCCAGTCTCCCAGGAGTCTATTGACCTCTGCTGGCTCCTTAGCCCGCTCTCTCCGTGAAGGTCTCCGCCCCCTTTTCACAAAGGACAGTACTCTGCACAGCACAGTGTCAGCACACTGCTTCTCTAGAAGTTCCTCCTGTGGAATCACCTTCAAACCAGAACAGTCTGGGAACTGCACAGTTTGTGGGAAGTGCGGCAGAAGAAGGGCTTGCTGACACAGCCTGGGCTCCACTCAATCATGTGCCCGGAGGACTGCTGAGACTTCGTCAGCCTCCAGAGACCCTGTTCAATCGCAGCCAGTAATCAAAGGGATCCTCACCCTCCTTTGGCAATGTAGCATAAAAATCAGCCAGAGGCAACTCAGAAGAAACTGTGCCACTGAAGTGTTGTGCCAGAATCTCAAAGACAGGATCTGGGCCTCCAGAAAGGGATACATGTGGCTTACTGCGAACGCCCACTTTAACAACTTCCCGCGCCCTCCCACTGAGCTTACTCAGCACTTCTTCGGCTTGTTCAGCAACTGGAACCCCTTTCTTCTTCAGGTAAGCCAACATCATTTCCTCCCACTCCTGAACAGTGTGTTCATCACGACCATCCCCTCTGAATCCAACAGGCTCTTTAACCTCAGGTTTTATCACCACATTCACATTCAACAGCGATGGATCAATAGCTGTGTTACCTGCTGGACTCACAGAACTAGGTCCCAGGCCGGTACCCAAACGAGACTCTAGGCATGCAGTGATGCTTTCACCTATGGAGAGGCCAATCTGTGCTGGCACGCCAGCCAAGTACTGGTCTGATGCCTCACCCCCTTTTGGAAGCTGTGTTTGACATATGTCATGATCCACGCTGCTGGAAGCACCATCATTTTCCTCCAGAATCCTCACCAAGTCCTGGTGTGGGGGGCACCGGGGAGAGCAAAAATGTACCTCTGCCCCTGCCAACCTCCTGAAGTGGGGTGGATGTCACTGTACCCCGCCCCCTCCCAAAAAACAAACTTTTATCCATCCTGCACAAACAATACAACAGCCCTTTTATGTGGAAATAACCAACAAATAAAACACTAGCAAATGAGGGAAGAAAAAGATTCAATGAGGTTTCCACACAAAATCAAACATTCATGAGCATCTCAAAACATCAGTGTAGACCGAGCTGTTTAACCAGGCAGTAGGAGAAAATGCCACAATTTCTTATACAACACTGCCCCCTAGTGGTGTAATGTGTACCCGACTGTAAAGCCATCGTGACTGACCGGCACTTTCATTCATTGCCATTGCAGGAAGCAATAAACGGCCGTAGTGGGGCAAAATCCCTACAATCGTCTCTGTCCTCGTTATTAAAGAAAATAAAAACACAACGCAGAGTCAAAGGACAGAACTGAACCTGCCAGCACCAGCAGCTGGTATGGTTACACTGGTGTCGTGACCCGTTCAGGTGTTTTCTGCGTCCGAACCGGGCGCCGTCTATTCCTTGGAGCGTTGCAGACGGTGGAGGAAAGCCCGCGCAGTGGACTCCACCCTGTCTGGTGTGAAGCGCGCTCAGACAGAAAAGCCTGCGAATTGGAGCCAGCGCTGTGTGGTGGACGTTTCCGCGGTGGGAAGAGCCACAGAGCTCGGTGGCGTGGTCAGAGACTGAACAGCGGATCAGCGCAGGTGGCGGCGCTGTGTGTCCGGGCGGCTGGATTGAGGAAGCGTCTTCTCTTCTGCTCTGGCTGCGGTCCATTTGATCCGATGAATCTTGATCCGAAGAAACTTGTGGCTTCTTAATGTCTCAAGTGATACTGAGGAAGAAGAAGGGAGAATGGCTGCCTCCAGCTCGGGGTATATCCTTGGGGGCGTGGAGCTGCGCCACCGGGAGGCGGGGATTGGTGCGTCGAGCTTTTTGTTGTCTCAGTTGATTGGCTGCGCCAAGGAGAGTGCCAATAGCGAAGCCCGTAGGCGCGCTAAGCACTTACGAAGTAGAATAATAACATGCAGTCGCTGAAATCCAGTTCATCCACTTTTATTTTTTAAATATATGGCGGTGATCCACTAACAGGATTCCTCTGCTCTCTTCAGTGCATAAACAAAGTGATGCAGCAGAACACTTTGAGAAGATTTTGGCGCTCACCAGTCCCGAGGCGTCAAAGGTAAGAGTGACGGAAACTCCTAAGTTTGATGAAAACTTTTCATCAGCGTGTCAGTCACAGTTTATTTGTGCTTTCAGATATTTCAAGGAAATCTGGTCCACACAACAGAGTGTCTTAAATGTCACAACAAAACTTGTGAAGAGGGGAGATTTTGGCATTTTCCTCTTCCACTGGAGGATTCCTGCGGTCAAAGCTACAGCGTGGTAAGATCAGAATAGATTAGAAAAAATAAATGGACTTTTCTGGGCAAGTTCCTTCGGCAGCATCATTGTATTGAAGGGACAGAAACACACATGCATGTAGTCAAGTGATATGGAGTACAAAAAAAAAATATGTGCAGGAATGGAACTTATTGTGTCTTTCTTGTGATCAGGGTCAGATCTATGATCTGTATGCATTTGTAGAACATGTTGGCAGTTTGAAAAGTGGACACTACACAGCCACAGTCAAGTCTCAGGACGGCAGAGGAGCCAGATGGTACAACTTCCATGATTCGAGCGTTACGCAGGTAAGACTGGTCACAAAATAATCATCCACAATTCAAAACACCTTGTTGCAAAGTCATGTGTTGAAGAGGATAAAAGCATTGAGTAAGATATGAAGCATTTTCCATTTTTATCAACAGCTTAATGACAAACTTTTCAATGAGGACAACAAGAAAGAGTAAGAGTTTTTATTCTTATTCTTTCTTTTATGTGCACTTAAGGAAATACAGGGGAATATAATTTGTTTTATTCTTTTCTGTCTGGTTCCAGCAGTCCTTACCTTCTGTTTTACAGGAAGAGAAAAGGTGAGAATCAAACTCTATTTTTTTCAGTGCCAAATTGTTTTAATTTGTAACTGATGGGATCAAACTGTTTGACATTTTCTTTGAATAACAGCCCGAGTTCTTAAAAGGAAAAGACATTAATTCATTCACAAACTATGTTGGAAGAAGGTTGAAATATAAAAGCACACTGTCTCTGGATTTGACAACAGAACCAAATGAATTGTCTGACTGATAAATAGATTTTCTCCACTCTGAAAAACTCTGTCTGAAAGTTGTGGAAATAGTAAATGGAATTAACTCTTTGGTTCTTTCCATTTCCCAGACATTTACACAATTATAACACTGCTGTGTTGCAACTTTTGAAGAAAAGGATAACATGTCCTGCCTTCAACACCTGCTGTGTTTTCTATAATGTATTGTGGATGAATTACTGGTTGATAAGATTTGACAATCACTGCATCTTGTTTTCCTTGTTTCAGTCATTGTCAGGTTCACTTCTTGAAGCTGGAGTTCTAATTAACTCTCTGTGTTTGCTACAGAGATCGATCCAGACATCAGGGAACGGTCGACCAGCAGCTCTGCTCATGAGAGAGACGACCAGAGTGGAGATGCTGTGAGGAGAGGTGGAGGTGGAAGTGCTGTGGGAGCAGACGACGCTGCAGCGGCTGATTCCACCAGCAGAGAGGAAGAACCGCCAGTCAAACGAAGAAGCAGTGACACGTCCTGTTCAGCAGGGGGGTTAAGAGATCCCTGCAGTACCGAGGTCCAGGACAACAGAGTTTCTGTCCAGCAGAGCAGGCAGAGTCATCAGACTACTGAGAGTAGAGATGACAAGAGATGTGAAAACGTCCGTCTGGCTCAAAATGCACAGCAAGAACCAGCGAGGAAGGAGAAGATGAGAGAAAAAGAGGAAGAAAAGAAAGCAGCAACAAATGTAGAAAAGCAGGGAAGAGAGAAAAAACAGCTCAGTGCAGAGAATTATTTTCAAAACAGTGTCAAAGATCATAAAAACATAGAAGTAGATGTGATTATAAAGAGCAAATCAGATCATGTTATTGAACAGCAAGAAAGGGAAGAAAGGATTGCAACGCCAAACCAGAAAAGAGAGACGTCAAGTGGTGGCGGTGAAGAGAAAGAGCACAGAACAAAAGGAAAAGGCAAAACGGGTAAAGTGGCAGCAGGAAGTGATGAGTTGAACCGTAGGCATGATGGCCGCCAAGTTTATTCTCAGCCAAAAGCAAACAGAGAGGTTAAAACGAGTCAACATGTCGCTGTGTCAGAGGAAGGTTTCACTGCGATCCCAAGCAGCTCCTCTTCCACAAGGAAAGAAAGTCAGAAGCAGAACGATCACACAGACTCTGCATCTGTGTCGAAGAATGAGGAAGAGGAAAGTTTGTGGAAAAAGATTAAACAGAGTTTGAAAGTGAAAGATAGAAAAAAATAGAGAGAAAAGAAAGAAAAACAGATGAAGATGGAAAAAACACCAGACAAACCCAAAAAGAAGAAAAAGACTGGAGACAAGTTGTCTTGTTCTTTCAGTGAGGCCAAGGACTGACCAGGATGTCAACATATCTTATCCAGGAGAAAAAACAAATACTTACAATAGTCCTTTTTTTTCTTTTTTTTCTTTGATGAGGGAAGTTTGTTGAATGATCAAGTGACAACATTTTCACGTTATCTGAGGATATGAAGGAAAGAAAAACAATATGTAGCATCAAACGTGTGTATTTGAATAATATTGTCATTTCATGTTTTAGTGGTGGTGATGTAACATTGTAAAAGTGAAACTGTTTAAATAAACAAAACTAATTAAAACACAGAATGTAAAAGTTTCTGACAGTTTCTAATGTGAAGTATTACAATTCATAGTTTCATTATGTCTTTAAAATGCCTCCAGACATTAAGACTCAAAGTTGTATTATTGGAATAAATTTGACTTCCTGTTTCAATCTTTCATTATATTTTCATCATCCTATCATAAAGGCAGTCACACACGCATCTACAGCTTTCAGTGCTATTTAGAGTCATTTTCTAAAGCATTTTTTCCAATGAAGTCTTTATCTCCACTCAGATAACTCAGGCTGACACTTTCCGCATGCCACAAGGTACTTTAGCCGTTCTCATGTTCTGCTGGTTTAACCTGAGAACACCCTGTGTCAGGAAATGCATACAGAGAATTATTCAGATGTTTGTGCTGCTTGTCATGGAAATCCATTTAACCATTGTCTTACTGTTGCTCAAATCTTTAAGCCTCATCATCTGTCACTTTCAACATTTACAAAAGCGCTGAAATAAAAATATCACTTTGATACTAACTTTACATTAAAAAGTGATGGACTATGAGGTGAGTCTATTTAGTGATTTGTATAAAGTCGTAACTTTAAAATCAATGTAAATGTGTTGAAAGGTAAGAGTGACGGGAACTCCAAAGTTTGAAAAGTAACACCTGTGTGTCAGTCACAGTATATTTGTGCTTTTAGATATTTCAAGGGAATGTGGTCCACACAACAAAGCCTGTGAAGAGGGGCCATTTTGGCATCATCCTCTTCCACTGGAGGATTCCTGTACTCGAAACTACAGTGTGGTAAAATCAGATCAGATTAGATTAGATTCAACTAAAAGAAGTTCACTGATTTGTCTGGAATTGACTTTCAAGGAAATTTAAATTTCTGACAGCATCGCAGAAAGTACAGGAACATGCAGATTAAGAGATCCCTGCAGTACCGAGGTCCAGGACGACAGAGTTTCTGTCCAGCAGAGCAGGCAGAGTCATCAGACTACTGAGAGTAGAGATGACAAGAGATGTGAAAACTTCCATTTGTGTGTATTGCTGTTTGCTGTACATTGTACAGCAAACAGCAGCCAAGATAGGCAAAGAGGATGAGATGACAGCAGCAACATATGTAGAAAAGCAGGGGAAAAAGCAAAAACAGCTCAATGCAGAGAGTTGTTTTCAAAACAGTGTCAAATGTCACAAAAACATAGAAGTAGATGTGATTATAAAGAGCAAATCACATCATGTTATTGAAAAGCGAGAAAGGGAAGAAAGGTTTGCAACGCCAAACCAGAAAAGAGAGACGACAACTGGTGGCAGGAAAGAGCACAAAACAAAAGGAAAAGGCAAAACGGGTAAAGTGGCACCAGGGAGCGATGAGTTGAACCGTAGGCACGATGGCATGATGAACACCTGACCACCCCATAACCTATAGGAAACAGCATCAACACACTGTTCAACTTCACTCAAACTTTATGAGCATATATAAGTACATAATTGTTTGTTTGTTTTTTTCATGTGCTTCACACACAGTTATGTTTCCAATCATGTGCTAAATATTGAAAGCTGCTGTTTGTGAGACTTGGCTTCAGCAAATGCAGCCACAATGTCCTCCATGTCATGAAAAGTCACCAACTGATGTACGAGCCAGTCTTGTGAGCCTCTCCTGGTCCATGATGGACCTCGTGTTGTGGAGGTGCAGGAAAGAGGTTGAAACTCAGTTCGTCCCAAGGTCGAAGCCGTGAATTCCAGCAGGGGAGATAATGTTGGTTTCAAAAATAGCCAGTGTCTCATTGGGACCCATTCAAAAATGCCGATTTTCAGCGTGCAAATAAACAATAAACAATAAACATAAAACACCCGGTTTCAGAACATGTTTTGGTCTCTATCACTAGTTTATATAACTATGCTGGCTTCACCAGACTCTGATTTTCACATAAATCATCTGTTGATTTTATTTTACGAGTTAAAGTTTTGCATAAATCGCCCTATCACAGCGTCTCTGTCTATGTTATGCGGTCATGTGACAGGCTGGATCAACCACATTCACATCCAGTTTCAAATGTTCAGTATGGAGATGTAATGCTGAACTCGCTGAAATCTTCAGAACGGGATTTCAGAACCCTGTGGGTGATGTCATGAAAGGTTCAATGGATGAACAAAGGTTCACCATTGTATTTACTATCTATGCTTCCACCCACCGGCTGAAGACAGTAGGGACTTTTGAAAACTCTTTAATTCCATGTGTATATACCAGTGGCGAGCAGTGACCTGTTACAGTGGACATGCTGAAGTGTCAGCTACAGCCAGCGCCCAATTTTTGGGTATTTATGTATTAATAAAAACACGTCATATGTTTTTTACAGAGCCCCGCAGGTGTTAGGCTGCAGAATATTTTATTAAGACGAGGGCACGCCTTCTATAGTGTGGGTACACGTTAATAAAGCGTTCCCTCCACGCTATATTATAGTGAGGGACCGGGATAAATAAAGCGTTCCCTAGCCATTTATGTTTTTCATATGTGCTAGCTTGACAGTGACAGTCAAAATTCTTTACCGTTTTTGTGATGACTACATCAGGAGTAGGTCGACCACTTGAAATTATTTCCCTCTTTTCTTCAAAAGTTCTCCAGGAAAACGAAACTGAACGCAAAGACTGAATTGTATTGATTTCACTCATTTTGACTCGGCGACTACAAGGGAGTGAAGTTAGGTTATCAAGTGAATCCAGTTATGAGCATGCGCGCTGGCAGATAAGCTGCTTCACTGACAGCTTTTTTGCCATTCAAAATGCTCATGTACAGTAAACACAGCCCCGAGCGCGGAGACTACTCAATATCGCAGTGCGCATGCGCGAAACAAGCTGTCAGCTTTCCAGCTTTTCTCAAAACGGGACAGATAAGGCAGGAATTTCAGACCAAAACAGTAGAACAAAGGTATTTCATTACAGAACACACTGACAGACGAATATTTTCAATTATTTTATTGAAGGGCTTGGGCATGCACTGCATTTATAGCTTATTATGACCGCTTGCGTCTGGTGTATATCTCGCTGACAAGAAGTATAATCAGAATTATTCTTAAGGTGCACTTTCAAATTAAGCAATCTACCTCATGTTAATGTAAATTTGAAAACTATTGTTGTTTTAATTATTTTAATTCATTTGAACATCATTTTTATTTATTTATTTATTTACTTACTTATTTATTTATCTATTCATTTTTGTGCTACTTGGCTTATTATTTTCATATTACCAAAAAGTTATGGCTCAAGACTGTTTCCGTATCAGTGTACATTTAAATAAATATGTTTGAAATAGTTTATGTTGCAATTGTTGTTTGTTTTTTGTTTTTGTTTTTGCTTCAGTTTTTAAGTACTCAGTACAGGTGTGAAAACCCCCTAAGAAGGGAGGCATGAGGTATGGCTTGACAGACATGAAATGTATCCTTTGTACACAACTGTTTTCCTGATGGAAGCTCCTCTTCAACCTGTAATGCCTCAGTTTTCTCCTCCATCCTCTTTCCTTTATGCTATAGTGTACTTGACACTATATCAATAAATCTGAATTTAATTCAAAAATAAATAAAGCTACTGCAGGCAGCTACCACAAACATTACCGTGTACTGACTTGCTATAGAGTATTTGCAGCTGACGTCACACACCCGACCTCGAAATGCATGTCGGGTAGTCACCGCCATGTTGGAGTGAAAACAAACATCCACGCGTATGACGCTCTTTCACTATTCTAGAGGATTATGCGGCTAATTTTGGCCAGAGGAGAGCTTGAATAGATGGAAAATGACCACAAAACGGTAAGGACATAAAATATGTTGTCTTTGGTGTGAACAGCTTTGAGATTTGGCGAAGAATATATGAGAAACATGTGATCTGAGGTCCTGGTGGTGAAATGTGATGATCGGTTTTCGGATTGTTTTGCCGCTGACGGGAGCTGGTCAGCTCAGAGAATATTCTGCCTAGTGTCATCTTAAAGTGTAGATTTTCTAGTTTCATATGATATCCAATATGTTGCAGTCAGTGGCGGACCGTGTATTTCACACTAAGGCCTTCAGAACAGATCCGCCTGAACCAATCCACCTCTCAATAACTATTTTATGTCCATAAAAAAAATCTTATATGCAGATATGCATATAAAGAGTTGTTGCACAGCAGATAGATACTTGTGCAGCCAGAATAAATGCCTTTGCTGAAGTGCACAAGTCTCCTAATACATCTGTGCACATACAATAAGCATCAACAACTTAATAAAACAGAAATATTATTTAGGAAAAGAGGAACATTTTACTCACCAAAATCCCGATTATTTGTAAACAAAATCCATCCTCCTTTCCTTCCTCAAAAAGAGTTCACCTGCTCTGTCATATAGATTATCCGTGAGTTTCAGTTCCATAAAGCCAGGGCTGAAAGTCCAGCTTGTCCTGTGGTATTTCTGGCGTAAGTTTTATTTCTCTTCAGGTCTTCTTCTTCTTCTTCTTCTTCTTCTTCTTCTTCTTCTTCTTCTTCTTCTTCTTCTTCTTCTTCTTCTTTGGAATAATTGAGGTAGGCGACCAACAACTTAGGTGCATACCGCCCCCTACTGTATCTCTTGGTGAATGTAAATCAGAAAGCCTGGATATGCTGTTATTAGTGTACGCTAGCTAGAAGGCGCTGAGACGCCAACTCGAATTGTGATTGGTTGAAGCAACTGTCTGATTGGTTGAAGCAACTGTCTGATTGGTTGAAGCAACTGTCTGATTGGTTGAAGCAGCTGTCTGTTTGACGCTTCACTTTACTTTACTGCGCCATCAGGAACGGACAGTGAAGGCCTCGGGCAGATTTCTTTGACCCTAGCAACAGATGATGCCTGAAATCTGATTTGTTAAATGATTTAATATGAAAAAAAACATGTCTGGAAGCAGCGCAACCACGGGAAAACTATGAAAGGAACTGGAGCATACCGTTTGGAATCATTTATTAATTATTTATGGACAAAATATAATTTACATCAGTCTGTAATTCAGATACTTTTAAGGCCAGCAGAGAAGGCCTTGCAGGCCCTGACGGCCCACCACTGGTTGCAGTGCAGCAAACGGACCTTACGTTGTGTAGCGTTTTTTGTCTGGAGGTGCGGGTGAGGGGGGCATGTCGAACTGTCGCTGGATTTTAAAGTAGTTATAAACCAAACACTCGGTTGTCAAAGTGCAGCTGGAGTGTTCAGTTAGTGAGATTAAGGCTTTTTGTTTGAGACACAATTGAAAGAAATCATCCTCACAGCATTTTAGTCACTTTTTACACTCGATGAAGTGGAGCAGACGGCTGCTGGACCTGGTGCAGGGCCCGGGTTAAATGACTTCCGTGATGAACAAGTCCATTTTGGCCTGGAGTTTAACACTGACATGTAAGTTAGCAGATCTACGCGCTAAATGTCCGCGTACTCCAGGTTGCGGGGTTCTCAGGGGTTCTCCACAGTTCTCAGCTGTGGGCGGCTGGCATTAAGTACGGGTCATGCTGCAGCCTGAAATCCGTATTTTCTCCCGGTACCGGTCTTTGTGTGTTACGTCAAGATTGTCCGCTTGATCAGTCGACATTTTCAACGTTAAAGAACACGAACGCGCACTACTGTATGAAACCGAGTATCATTGGTTGTTTTCATTCCAATATGGCGGCGGTCTTCCAGTTGCCAACTCCTGGGTCACGTGACTGCAAATACTCTATAGCCATCATGCTACTAAATTACACCAATTGTACAAAACATAAAAGGCTCTAATTTGACGGCGCAACTTGGCGATGATCACCAACGGAGGCAGCGCATTCCTATTTTCGACAGGCGCAGAAGAGGGTTTCTGCACTTGCGCCGAAATGGGCGTGGCCGTGCACCAGGGGGAGGGCTCGACAGAATCAGCTGGGCGCAGTGAGAGTTTAGTGCAGAAGGTGTGAGCAGGCTGGGGAGCGGAGGATCTGATGATAATTTGTCTGAGAAAACCTCAGAGGCAGGATTTCAGCTTGTCAGTGTCATGAAAGATACACAAAATCACTCATGAAGCACATAATTGTTTTTATTATCTTCTTTAACACTAGAACATCCAAGATGGTCTGACAGACTGTTTGGGTTTTTAGAATTCAAATAAATTTGTTAAAAAAAATTCCCCTGTCCTCTAATTCTTTGACTTTTCCTAAATATGTGTCTTGTATATTTTTCTGAAGCAAATAAAGTCCTAATAATGACACACATAATATCACAAAGCATTTATACCTCCAAAGGCCAACAGCGGTGTCACAGACCGCTGATAAAAAAGACGCACATCACGGGGCTTTTTTTTTTTTTTCTGATATTGATTTGTTTTGGTTCATGCGCACATCTGAACAGGGGGCTAGCTCTGACAGCAGACAATCAGACAGACGGCCAAAAATATCAACCAAATCCCAAAAGAAAGATAGTAAAAACAGGCATAAATAAGAGATATAAGGTGGAAGAAGCTTTAGCAATGATACAGGAGGTCAGTGAGGGGGGATCGGATGGCGGAGACGTGTCAGACAACAGCGATCTTGACTGGAGTGAAGAGGAAGAAAGTTCTGAATCAAAGTCAGAACAGCCACGGGCCAAACAGCGTAAAGAAATGTAATCCTGCTGCCCCAAAAATACCCGACCGACCTCCAGCTGCTGTACAGTCCAGGCAGAACCTGCAGTGGCGCATGAAGCGCTCACGCGTCACCTCCAGGTAGAGAATTACTGTAGGCTACTGTCAGTTTACAACTAAATAATAACAACATAAAATGGTGTAAAAAAAATTAAAATAAACTAATGTAATAAACCTCAACACAACAGTGAACACAGTATTGACAGCAGGGGCACTGGCCCAGCGTCTCCAGAGGTGCCAATTACAGACTCAGGTAAAATATTATATCCTCCATCAAAGTACAGCAAACCATGTATTTTTCATTTCCAAAAATTAATTTTAGAACGAACATATTTTCTGAATAAATACCTTTGTCCTGTGGAGCCTGCAGTCCAGAATCAAACGAGCAGGGTGAGGATGGGACCGTGTGGGAACATGTTCGTCCTGGTGCGCAGCCGGGGAGACTTATTTTACTAATTTTAATATGTTCTTGATTATTATTGACTGTTAATAATACAACTATTTTGTGTGTGTTGGCGTGTGTGTGTGTGTATCAGGGAAAGGAGTGCGCGGAGTGTGAGTGAGAGGAACGCTGCTCAAATGCGCACTGCAAGAAGTTCAATATATTTTAAAACCTGATTTGAGGCATTAATAAAGCAGATATGAGGCATTAAAAGTTTTGCTGATCCTTTTGACTTAATATGTTGTTTCTTTATCTTAATTTCTAATACATTAGATTACAGAAAAGAAACCTGTTGGTGTGCTCCTGCGCAAAAACACTGCATATGTCTGACAGTCTGGCTGACCGTAGCGGCCTTTGGAGGGGGTGTAAGAATGCTGGCAACACGTGAAGCAGAGCGGAGGACGGAACCGATAGCAGATGTCGCCACCATTCTCTCATAATTGATTATCCTTCGTCTGAGATGGCCGGAATGCCATGTGTGTGATAGGAATTATAGGGAATCATTTCAGAGGACATTGATCTGGATGACAGCAGAACCAGCAGTCCTAAGTAGACTCACCCAGCTCCGCTGTGCAGCTGCGCTGAGTGATAGACGCGCAGACACCTGTAATTCTTTTTGCTTTCCCAAATGTATCTTTAAGAGTTATGATGCACACAAATAAAACAGATTTTCCCTTTCCCTACAAAGTCTTTATGTAGCCTCTAAATGCAGGGTGTCTGCATTGTTATTTCATTTGTCTGGCTCCCCAAGCTCTTCAAGTAAGGGCGTCAGTTTGTTTTGAAAAGTGGGGGGGACAACTAGCTACTGGCAAAAAGTGACTTTGGAGCTGTGTGTGCGCGTGTGTGTGAGCGTGCGTGTGTGTGCGCGCACATATAAAAAGACTGACAATATATGCGTTCACTCACCAAAGCTGAGGACTCGCTTTAAAAGAAAGGCGCACCGTGGTTCTTCTTTTGGACAAACTTTTCAATGACCTTCATTCATTTTGATTTCCGATTGTTAGCTTAAGCTTTAGCTTTAGCTTTAGCTTTAGCAGCGCCGAACTGTCACGTCTCCCTGTCAGTCTCTAATCAGGACCCGCCCACATTGGCAGCAGCCAATCAATAATAAATAAATAAAAATTGCTCGGTCTCATTGAACGCAGCACAGATATTTCAGATCGTCTTAAAGAAATTATAACATTTTACCTGCAGTCCTTTATGTTGACTCCTGGTGGCGCTGTGCTCCACCTGCCTCTAATGACCAGTCACCACTGCTTTTGAGTAGTGCTTGAGAATGTGACTTTAACTGACTTTATTTTGGTATGGCTGCTGAGAATTATTTCACATTGTAGGCAATTGTCATGTTTTGAAAAAAAAGCCTCTGGCCTGAAACTTTAACCCAACAATGTTGAACTTCATGTTGAAATCAGCTCCATGTCAGATACATCAGCTACTTGTCAACTGGATTTACAGCTCAGAGACAACACAGAAACAAACCCCTGAACTCTATTCATCACTAATAGGAACAAGGTTAAAGCATTTCCAGAATAAAAGCATAAACCTCAGGTCACTGGAGGATAGCTGGAGTTACATTAGACCACAGGCTGTTACCAGAACATATTATATCTGTGACTGGATGAATTTTGACTTCAAGCCTCACCATCCATTCCCACTCAAATAGAACATTTTACTCAGGGTAAATGGAAAATTTACAAAAACAGTCAGGCAGCCCACAGCAGAAACACCACAATGATCAGTCTGATGACTCTTTGTCAACTTTGCCACAAAAACCTGGTGAATCAGCAGAAGATGAACAGCAACATGAAGCCTTATTGTCTTACCTTTGTTTTTGAGAGGTTGGAAACATTTATTATCATTATTATTACCTTTAATTATTGGAGCAAAACTCTGACGCGACCTCTTACTGTTATGCTCTCTGGTGTTTCATGGAAGGTTTGATTCTGCTGTGCTGCGTTCACTGCCTCCTGTACAACCTGCGTACGGCCAGTCATTCTGTTTCCTTCTCTCAGTAATAAAATCTGAGGAAAGATCTGATCACAAATCAACATGTCAGAAAGAAAAAAGCAGCCGACATCAGAGGAGACAGTCTGTTAATCCACAGAATCACCATCAGACGTCCTCAGATAGCTTTAGACTGATCAAGCGAATGTACCAACTCCACACACACTGACATGTGTTCGTCCTGGTAAAGATGCTCCAGAACCATTAAAGAAATATATCAAAATATTAACTGAACCATCGACACAAGAACAAACACTACTGAACATCCAGGGTGTGTCAGACACAGAGAACCATCAGTCTCAGGAGGGTTTTCCATTATTTTATTTGTCCAGGAGCAGAGATCAACAGAAATAAACACAGAGCTGCAGAACAGGTGACTGAAGAGGCAACGTCTGTACAAAGAAAGAATAAAATCACAGTTAGTGAGGTTATCTACCAGGTTACAGATTACTAGTTACAACGGAAGTGCAGTGTGTATTTATCTAATCAGGAGACCCTGGTGCTGGAGGTCCCAGTGGAGACCCTGGTCAGACCCTGGTCCGGCTCCTGCTGGTGGTCCAGTGTTCTCTTGTGAAGCAGAGAGACGCCTCAGGCTCTACGGCGTCTGAAGACGAGGCTCTGCTCCACGATGTCCCAGGAGAGGCTCAGCAGTGTGGCTGCCTGCCATGTCCAAGCTGGGAGGACGGACAAGGAGGACAGATGTCATGCCCTCATTAGTGCTTCAGAACGGCAGGACAATGGTTTTGGGCACTTTTAAAAATGCAGATGTTACCTTGTAGCCTAGAACTCTGGACCTGTAGGACCTCCAGTCCTCACAGCTGAAGTTCTGTTGGGGACAAAAGACAGTGTCTGAGTATGTTTAGCTCTGTTTTCTATGTTCAATATGAAATGTCCAGCTAGCTGTGAACCAAGGGGCAGTCATCTCTAAATATTAAAAAAAAAGTCTTCACTAAAGTGTGCACATTTAAACCTATCTTAAAATAACTTGTTTCCTTAATTAATTAAAGCATCTTCGATGCATTCTTCTTCATTACAGTTCAATATAAAAATATAAAATTCATCCCTATTCAAATCTTTCAATAAAACTCGCATTTCTTTTTAATCAAAAGCAGCGGTCCTACAGGGATGATCAGTATATCCCTGATGATGAAGTTTAGCTGAGGTTCTATCAGAATGAGTCCAAACAGTCTCAAAATGTTGCTGTTAGCATGTTGACAGTAAAGTTCTTCAGGACATATCCACTTTTCAAAACAAACTACCGCCTCTTGCGTTTCTAACCTGGGATAATCACAGGGTTAAACGAACAACCAAGTATTCAATCTCACCACAGGTGCTGCAGAAGAAAGAGCTGCTCTGGGTCGGAGCTTCCACTGGAACAGACGCACATTCAGAGCAGCAGCACTTTTCTTTTTAATCATCGTGAGTCTCTGCTGCCACCGGATGGTGCGTTCAGGAGCGTCGGAATGTTCTAAACTACTGAAAATAACCGGGGTTACAATGGCTACACGTGAAGGATTTGTGTGTGGTGGAAAAAAAAAATACCCCTGGCAAAAAGTGGGGGGGACACGTCCCCCCCGTCCCCCCCTAAACTGACGCCTATGTCTTCAAGAGATTATTTATTTCAAAATACAGTCATAGACATTGTTGCTTCACTATGGTTTAGTATTGAGGCCAGGAAATAAAATGTATTTCATCATGTTAATATAGCAGTGTCTGTAGTGGAGGCTCAAAACTGTGACTGGGTTCCTTATCCGCAATCGCAGAGCGCGTGTCGGTCAGAACGCATTTGAGTTCCCCCAAGACTTCATCCAAGGATGACACTGAGATGATATGTCCCTTTATGTTGCTTTAATGGTGCTCAACAGACATGGTACAGGTCTATTCTCTCTCTCTCTCTCTCTGTGTGTGTGTGTGTGTGTGTGTGTGTGTGTGTGTGTGTGTGTGGTTCTACGAATAAACAGAAAACAATAATCATTAATGACCCACCACACTTATCCATCATTCCAGACAACTTCACACAGATAAACAAAGCCCAACACAGCATGAAAACATTATCATAAGATCAACCAGAATGTGTTGTTAGCTTCTATGATCCTCTATCATCACTCATTAGCATTGCTAATCATGCATAGCGTTAGCTTTTAGCAACGTCGCCACAAACAGGAAAGATACAACAATAACATGCACTGAACAGGGCGACTTACTTCTCTCTGGACGCACACTAACTCTCAGAAAAACCATATATTGTCCAAAAAAGGCATAGCTTGACCTTGTCCTGAACATCGGACTTCTCAGTGTCCTTTTTTTCTCCTTCATGGAGCAGTGCTCACCAGTCCTTAAAGCTAGGGTTGGCGATTTGAATGAGATACATTTTTTTAAATACTGGTTAAAATGATCTTTATGACCCGATGGGAAACAATTCATAGCTTGTTCTTAACGTAGTTTGGAAAATATCCGCTATCTACAGCAGGAGTAAAACGGGAAAAACAGCAACCAATCATCTTGACGGGACACCTTTTTTTAAACCAATCAAATCCCTTCGCCGTTCGACCTGCCCCCTGCGCGTACATGTCAATGGCGTGCACTGACCCCGATTCAGTGGGTGCGTAGAAGGACGGAGCGTCGTTGCAGAATGGCGGAGAAGAATATTTGGGGCTTTACTTACCGGTGAGTGCGCCATACTTGGCATAGTGCAAATAAAGAAAAACGAAGAAACGAAGCGCTGAGGACAGGTTACGCCAGGAACGCACTTGACGCAGAAGTGCTGCGAGCACCGCGCGCCCCCCGCGCGGAACGTCTCTGCGTCTCCGCTCCCAACGGAGCTCCTCCAATGCGGTGGGAGCTGGGGGGAGCCTTGGGGAGATGCTACATTCGTGCTACATGCTAGTTTTCCAAGATCGCCAACCCTCGCTTTAACTGTGAGCAGGCGTACACTGCCCCATAGTGGCTGGATGTATGAACAACGCCTCCAGTCTTCAGAACAGTGTCCTTCGCTGCAGTGCATTTGAAAAAAAGGAGAGGTGTTCATTTGATTGGTCAAGTTACGCTCAGCTGGGTTAAACCCACTTTCTCGTCTCCCTCTTGTGCCACCCGCACAGGTGGGCGGAATGGAACGGAATGACTGCGCCTGGTTCAAGAAATTAGGACAATTTTCTGGACACGCCCCGTTGACTTTATCCACAGACGACGCACTTTACGCTCCACTGACAGCGGGCGGACTCGGCGGAGTCTACCAAGTTAGAGCCCATAGTCTTAAATGTTCCAGTAGATTATCATTCGCCCGTCTTAATTTTTCTCTTCCTTCTCCTTTCTCTTTTAAATTTCTGTCTTCCCAATGAGACCCTCTCAGGTGCCTGACTGGCTCCTGTCAGGAGCTGGTGGGGCCCCTTGTCAGGGATTCTGATAACAGTGTGGTTTACACTTTCCTACACTGACCATCACATAATTTAAAGGGAACTCACTCAGTGTGGTGTTGCATTCAGTTCATAACCAGTCCTTGACTGGGGCCCCTGACAGCTCGGGGCCCCAAGCAATTGTTTGGTTTGCCTGCCTTGTTGCGACCGGCCTTACGAGGAGGGCTGCATCAACCTCGACCTGGAGCTCCTGAAGAACTGCAAGCTGACCGTCCTGCCTCAGGTGGAGGAGGTGACTGATTGTCCCTCCATCCTGTATCACCTGTGGTCAGAGGGTGGAGCACAACAAAACAAGCTGCAAGAACATCCTCTGTTCTCGCTGTCAGATCGAGTTCTGCTTTGTGTGCCTGAAACTCACCCCGGAGTGCCTGAAGACCAGCACTCACTTCCAGAAATGCAGTGATGGTGTGGCTCCAAAACAAACATCGATCCCGGTGTGGCGCAGAAACTAGGCAGGATGTGCCAGCATCTATTTCCTGTTATCAGATATTGCTTTCGTTTTCTTTGCACCAAAAATTAAATGTTCTGCAATCCTGCTTTATATTAACAGCATTTGTTTGTGGCTCCTCTGCGATATTCTCTGATTTATAAAGATAAAACACTGCTCTTTGTTTATCTTTATCCTTGATTTGCTGTGTGTTCAGTGGTAATTCAACATTAATAAAGATTGTTTAAATTTAACATCGTCTACATGTATGACCCAAAGTGGAAATTCTAGGTAAAGCAGAATGATTGTTTTGCAAACTAAAATTCGTCAAATGTTAAAAGTAAAGCTCACAAGTCCAAAACAAAGGTTCTTTTCCAAAGACCAGGGAGGTATTTTGTTATTTACCTGACGGTTTCGGCAGCTGTCAGCTGTCTTCTTCAGAGAGTCACGTGATGCCGAAACCGTCAGGTAAATAACAAAATACCTCCCTGGTCTTTGGAAAAGAACCTTTGTTTTGGATTATAACTTGGAAGACCAATGAACCTTTTTGGACTAAAGCTCACAAGGTCCATGAATAAAGGTCTCATTGTCATGGAACAAAGCTGGAAGTTAAAACTTCTCTTTCAAGCCAAAATACAATAATAATTAAAAAAAAGAAGGACATTTTGGGGGGAAAAAAAGCACAGTACAACTTGGACCTTTTCTGGGACTAAAGCACCTTTTAGCTGTCAATTTGAAAACAACAGCAAACAAATGGCAAGTGGAACACTGAAAATGATTCAACATCCATCAACAATAAACTGATTTTTAATGACATAGTTAAAATATTTCTTAGTATTTTAGATTTCATCCAATATTAACAAACTGCCAGTGGAAGCTACATTCAAACTGCAGTAAATAAAGAGCCATGCACCACTTTTGTTACCGGACTCCAGATATAGACTTTTCTGTGCTTCACTTTGGAACAGAATTGAAAAAAAAAATAACTGAAGTGAAATTGTTTCACAACTAATCTGCTGTTCATAAGTGGAATTCTGAATCATTCAGACATCATCAGAAATTAAAAGCACTCACAGGATGGATTCAAGCCATTTATTAAGGTCAATCATCACCGTTGTTCTTTGCACCCACTTCAAATCACACTGCTACAATGTTACACAAGTAAACATTATGTATAAACCGTACACGTAAATCAAATACCTACCAAATATCAATAATCAGTCACATGACAATCACCAAATTATAAGAATAGAAAAAGGGAGTCCAGGACTCCTGTTGGTCAAAAACCATTCAGGAGGAATCAGATGAAAGACAAAGACAGGAGTGATACAATACTTTGGTTTAGTTTACACCCAAATTAACACTTTCACAGTGCAGCCCACGAACATGGAATTTATTCTAAATTATATTGAACCCTATTTTAAATTAAACTTTTAAAATGTGATTTGATCTTGTAGCTAAACAAAGCTGTGATAAAAATAAAAACCAAACTGAACAACCATGAACAACAAGAGATTTAAAGGGGCTGTATCATGCAAAATTCACTTTTTGTATGTTTTAACCTTGTTATATAGTTATGTACTCACCGAAAACACCTCCAAAGCGTTTTTTTCCTTTGTGCCCGCGTGTTTAAGCTTTCCCAGTGTTTGTGCTGCTCGGAGAGGCAGCCCCTCCCGCACCCGTGAAAACGCTCTGTTTTCCCACGTTCACGTCACACTGTGAAGATGGCTCCCCTGAGCCCCCCTCCCGCAGGCCCTCGGCAATCAGCGTAGCTGCTTTTTGTAACTCCGATTTCGAGGATAAACTTTGACCATTGTCTGAAAGCAACAGTCAAGCAAGAGCAAGAGTCTGAAGGGTCTGAAGGGTCTGTGCTTGGTGAGTTTCTCACAGGAAAAGACATTTTTGCGTGTGGAGAAGCTAGAGCTAAAGAGCTAAAGCTAGCCAGCGTATTTGTTTTGAAGTGCCGATTGGTTGAAGTACCCTGTCAGTCAAAGTCCACAGGGGGAGAGGCGGGATTTTCAGTGAAACGGAGTGTTTTCTCTTCCGGGTTTCAGAATTAGCCCCAAAAAATCTTTTATTTCACACAAAATTACTTTTCCTTAGCGCCAAAAATAAACTATTACCATGTTAATGCCATTTCTAGGGTTTGGACTAGCTAAAAAAGCATGATACAGCCCCTTTAACACTTTTAATACCAAAGTTTAATACATTCCTGGATTGACAGCAGAGTGACTCTGGCCAAAGTCTGTACTGTTATTTTGAATTTTAACTGTGGTCAGGACCTTTCTTGCAGGGTATGTAATAAATAACACTGTCGAACACTCTTCCTTCAGAGGTGGCCCCACGCTGCACTTCAGCTCGTCTGCCAAATGGCTGTGTCACTTCATGACATTAACATTTCATTAACATTTGAGCTTGTAGGAGGAGTTTGTGGTGGAACAGTGGTTTGAACTGGAGCTGGAGGGGGGATGGGATGTGCAAACTCGACCCTACTCCAATAAAAGCATGGATGATCTGAAGGTATGAATGTTGGTGTGTGTGAATGTGTGTCTGTTGGCATTACTGGGACGACAGAGTGACAATTTCTGCACACCAGGTATGAAACATAGTGTGGGCTCTGCCAGCTGAAGTAACCAGTGTTTCTACTGTATGTGTCCAAAGTTGATGGAACAGTCATGTCCTCTGTCTGAGTACCCATGTCCCTTCCTTCAGGTTTCTCTGCTGAACTTGAATCACTTAGATTCAAATTGCAGAAATGTTCTGACAAAGACTCCTCTGCTGCTTTTGAATTACATTTTTCCTCTGCTTAGGTTTCCCTTTTCCTGTATTTACTCTCCTGGGTTTCTCTCATCAGTTCTTCCTCACTGATGTGTCTTTTCACACTAACATCTGGCCTCGTCTCTTTACTCAGATCCTCCTGTGGTCTCAGTTTGAAATGACTCCCACACTGTGTTTTATCCTGACCCTCTATAATCTGACTGCTGTATCTTTGAGGGTTTTCTCCATCATCTGTCCTGATCTCTCTCCTCTCCTGAGACTTGTTCAGAGGAGGATGATTTGAATAACTATGTTGCGGGTAGTTTCTAATGTCTGTGGTGTTCTTCTCATCTGCTGGTTTTTGAATGTGACTCTCATCACCTCTTCTCTTGTCTTCCAAAGTTCTCCTAACGTGATCTTCTCAAAGGTCAAATTTATTTATAAAGCACATTTAAAACACAGTAGCCACTGCCCAAAGTGCTGCACAAATTTTAAACAAGCATTAAAATATAACATACAAGAAGGAAAGAAAGAAAAAGAAAACTATTTAAAAATATAAGGCACACTGTCTGGTTCAGGTTGTGTTGAAGGCCAATGTAAAAAGGTGGGTTTTAAGCTGTGATTTAAAAATTTCGATCGAGGGGGCAGACCTGATGTTCAGAGGGAGACGGTTCCAAAGCTGTGGTCCCACGACTGCAAAGGCTCTGTCGCCTCGGCTCTTACACCTGGAGCGAGGACATACTAGAAGTCGCTGGTCACACGACCTCAGAGCTCTGGCAGGTGTATACAAACATAACATTTCTGTCAGATACGCGGGCGCTAGGCCATTTAGAGATTTAAAAACAAGCAGCAAGATTTTAAATTGGGCTCTGAAACAGACAGGGAACCAGTGGAGAGACTGCAGCACAGGAGTGATATGATCAACACGTCTCGCCCCTGTCAGGAGCCAGGCGGCTGCGTTCTGTACCAGCTGTAACCGGCGCAGAGAACAAGCAGCCAGACCAATATACAGTGACAATATACAGTTACAATAATCCAAATGTGACGTGACAAACACGTGCATTAGTCTTTCCAACTGCTCGGAAGGTAAGTAAGGTTTAACTTTAGATATCAGACGTAGCTGGAAAAAGCTTGTTTTAATCACTGAGCTGATCTGTTTTTCCAAGCTGATTCATAATCTTGTCCTGAAGTTTGATCCTTTGCTGAACAGTCATTGTGAGGATCATATTTAACAGCTGCAGAGGTCTGATCTTCCACATCTTGATGGAAGTTTTTGCTTTGAGAACTTTCTTCCTTTCTTTGTTCCTCATGTCTTGTCTCTGATGTCTCACTGCTTGTGTTTCCCGGTGGACAGCGGCAAATGTAACACTTATCAGGGGGTGTAACAATGGAATTAAAGTAAATAAACGTTAGGGCGGAGTTATGGCAATGGAGGGGTGTATCTGACTTAACAAAAGAAACCAGGTTCGCTATGGGAGCTCGGTACGTGAATGAAAACCCAGTGGAAACAGAAATTAAGTTTTTGGTAAATTGTATTAAATGAAAAATGTATTGACAGACATAAACAATAATAAACAACAAAGGGCCCAACACAACAGAAAATTCACAGATGAAAAAAAAAAAACCCAAAGGGAGGAAAAAAAACCTTCAACTTTATTCACAGTTAGTGTGTTGGTTGTTACTCAGCTCACAGTCCACACAATCCTTGGTTGGTTTGCAAAGTTTAGTTCAGTTCATGCGATTCTTGGGTTGGTTCACAGAGTTTAATCGAATGCCCCAGGGGGGCACCAATGCGCTGTCCACATTCCAACGTCTGATGGAAAAATGCGTTGGAGAGATGAATTTAAAAGAAGTGCTTGTATTCATAGATGACCTCATTGTCTTTGCGCCAACTCTGGAGGAGCATGAGGAGAGATTGATGAGAGTTCTTAGCTGTCTTAAAGATTTCGGCCTGAAGCTCTCAGTAGAGAAATGCACTTTCTTCCAAACATCAGTAAAATACCTTGGACACATAGTCTCCAAAAACGGCGTTGAGACTGATCCAGCCAAAATCGATGCCCTGAGATCCTGGCCAGTTCCGACCAATCTCAAAGAGCTCTGGTCCTTCCTTGGATTTGCCGGATACTACCGGAGATTTGTCCAAAGCTATTCTGCAATAGTCAAGCCACTCCATGAACTCACCTCTGGATACCTGCCGTCACAGAAAAGATTGAAACCCCTCATCAAACCGGAACAGTATCTCAACCCAAAAGAGCCATTCGGGGGTCGATGGTCATCCGCCTGTCAGAAAGCATTTGAAGAGATAAAAGAGAAACTCACCTCTGCTCCAGTGCTTGCTTTCGCCGATCCACAGAAACCTTACCTGCTACACACTGATGCCAGTTCCACCGGGCTTGGTGCTGTATTATACCAAGAGCAGGAAGGTCACCAGAGAGTCATTGCTTACGCCAGCAGGGGCCTGTCCAGAAGCGAGTCGAGATACCCAGCACACAAGCTGGAATTTCTGGCACTGAAATGGGCTGTCGTGGAAAAGTTCAATGACTACCTTTACGGCACCAACTTCACCGTTGTAACCAACAGCAATCCACTAACTTACCTCCTCACTTCTGCTAAGCTCGACGCTACAAGCTACCGCTGGTTGTCTGCCCTCTCCACCTACAGCTTCAAGATCATGTACCGAGCAGGCAAGCAAAATGCGGATGCGGACGGTCTTTCCCGCAGACCTCACAATGAACTCTCCTCTGACCTGATGTCTCGAAAAAGAAAGGAAAGGATTCTCAGATTCACAGAAACCCACCCTGAAAGCCCCAATGTCATCACCATCGACCAACACACCGTACAAGCTCTCACTGACCGCCATCTCATCTGTAGTGCTCCTGACTCACCTGATTATGCTCTCGTACACTCTTTGTCTATGTCCGCTGACAGTCTACCAGATAGCTACACTGCTGACGAACAGTTTGCATCCTTGGTTGTCAATCAGCTGAGCCCATCAGACATCACCGACAAGCGACGTGCCGACCCTGTGCTCAGACACGTCATCGCACAGTTGGAAACTGGTGAATCACCTCCCCCTACTTTAAGGGAACAACTGCCAGAGTTGCCACTTCTCCTGCGGGACCTAAATCACATGGAGCTCCACAATAATGTCCTCGTGCGGAGAAGGCAGCTTGGTCCCCAGCTCCAACACCAACTTGTGCTCCCTCAAGAATGTCGTGCTGTCGAGCCTACACGACCAGATGGGCCACATGGGCATTGAGCGCACCTTGGACCTCGTCCGAAATCGGTTTTACTGGCCACGAATGGCCAATGATGTACAGACCAAGGTGAGGACCTGTGAGCGATGCATAAAACGCAAAGCACTACCGGAGAGAGCCGCACCACTGGTGAATATCCAGACATCCCATCCACTCGAGCTTGTCTGTATGGATTTTTTGACATTGGAGCCCGACAAGAGCAAGATCAAAGACATCTTGGTCATAACAGATCACTTCACCAAATACGCAGTTGCCGTACCTACCCCCAATCAGAAAGCAAAAACTGTCGCAAAGTGTCTCTGGGAAAACTTCTTCGTTCACTATGGAATCCCACAGAAACTTCACATTGACCAAGGACCCGATTTCGAGTCAAGAACAATAAAAGAACTCTGTGCATTGGCAGGCATCCACAAAATCAGAACAACGCCATATCATCCACATGGCAACCCTGGGGAAAGATTCAACAGGACTTTACTGGACATGCTCGGCACTCTTGCAGAACAGGAGAAATCTCACTGGAGGGATTTTGTTAAACTACTTGTGCACGCATACAACTGCACTCGAAATGACACCGCCGGCTTCAAGCCGGGCTGATGTTTGGTCAACAGCCACATCTCCCGATTGACCTCGTGTTCGGCCTCCCCGTGTCTCAGCCAGCCCACAGCCACTCTGAGTACGTCCAGAAGCTGAGGTCACACTTGGCGAAAAGCTACCAGCTTGCTTCTGAGAATGCTGAGAAATTGATGCAGAAGAACAAAGCACGTTTTGATCGAAATGTCACCGCATCTGAGCTGGAAGTGGGAGATCGTGTGCTCGTCCGCAATGTTCGGCTGCGTGGAAAGCACAAGATTGCCGACAAATGGGAGCCCAACATCTACGTGGTAGTCAAGAAAGCAGCAAATTTACCTGTTTACACTGTAAGGCCTGAGCATGCTGACAAACCCATCAGAACTCTCCACCGTGATTTACTCCTGCCCTGTGGATGCTTACCTGTCACATCACAACTCCAGCCGACGCCTGCAAGAAGACCTGCAAAAAGGGACTTACCTGCACCTGATCCCAACGAACCACCATCCAATGATGAAATCCTGCCAACGCACTGGTACGAACCATTCACCTTCGAGCCAGTCCAGATTGTCACCACTGCGGACATTCCAAGACCTCAGCCAGAAATCACCACCGCTGACCTACCTTCTGTGCCTCTCACCACTGCACCAGAAGAAGAAATTGCTGAACCCACTCTTGAACCTGAACCAGAACAAACAGAACTTGAGCCTCAGACCCAGCCAGAACCATCTGAACCTTCCTCAGAGAATGAAAGTGCCGAATCTACCACTGATTCTTTAGCACAACCTAGCGTTAATGCTGATCCAGTTGAACCAAACTCACCTGTCGCTGAAAGCAACTTGCCTCCCGATCCTGTCCACGTACCTGCAGGAAATGACTTACCGTCTGATCCCGACATGTCCATCTCGGACGATGCACCACCTGTAAGGAGTTCAACACAGGTACGGCGTCCTCCACAACGGCTCCAGTACCGTGGCTTAGGAAAGCCATTTTTAAAGAGTGTGCAAACCTTCCTTGACAACATGGGCACAATACTCTCATTCGCTGTCATGGGACATGAGGAAAGTGCAGCTGCCGCCACTAGCCTGCCATATACCAACTGTCAGTCCAGCTCATGTACAGAGACGCACATGAGGTCAGGGGGGGACCTGTAACCCATGTCGCCTGACTGCCCATGAACGCACCACGCATTGATTGGCCCAGGCCACTAGAGGGCACTAAACAAATATGGCCGAGCCGAGCCCACTTCCGGTTTCTCCGGCTGTGACTGTGTTGTCGCGGCAAACCCTCTCTGCTGAGAGATTGCCCACTCTGCTGCAAAATCAAGCTTAAACTCTGAGATCAGGAATCCCATCCGGTAATGAGAACCGACTCATTCCTGCCTCAGATCCGCTTCATTCTGTGCCTTATAAACTACAACATTTTTTTCCCTCCCTACCAAAAAGAACATTGAAAAAGATTCCTCCCCTGGGAGGTGGCGAGCTGCCCGAGCCTGGTAGGACTTTCTTTTTTTTTCCCAATTCACCTGGATTATAAAAACTGAACTAAACCTTGCGAACAAACTAAGGATCGCATGAACTGAGCTAAACCTTGCAAACCAACCAAGGATTGTGTGGACTGTGAGCTGAGTAACAACCAACACACTAACTGTGAATAAAGTTGAAGGTTTTTTTTCCTCCCTTTGGGTTTTTTTTTTTTTTCATCTGTGAATTTTCTGTTGTGTTGGGCCCTTTGTTGTTTATTATTGTTTATGTCTGTCAATACATTTTTCATTTAATACAATTTACCAAAAACTTAATTTCTGTTTCCACTGGGTTTTCATTCACGTACCGAGCTCCCATAGCGAACCTGGTTTCTTTTGTTAAGTCAGATACACCCTCCATTGCCATAACTCCATCCTAATGTTTATTTACTTTAAAGTTAGGGTAGACGATGTTGTCCAAAAGCACTTTTTGTCATACTGAGTGAAATGCTCCTTGCCTGTTGAGAGAAGTCAATACACTATGTGGACGGAAAAAAGTGCGGAAAAAATCTGACCACTGTAGCGGCCACAGGAGTGTAAAACCTCCGACCAATCGTATCGCGCGGACCGCTCTTAAGAAACCAATCAAATCCCTTCGCTGTTCTACCAGCCCCCCTGCACGTACATTTCAATGGCGTGCACTGGCCCTGGTTCAGAGTGCGCGCGCATTGCCAAAGAGCTGTCGGCGCTCGCGGCTCGCGTGAAAAATAGAAGGAAGCACTGCACTCCTATGCGCATTGTGTGCGGGCAGTCAGAAAGGTTAATAACATTTGAGGCGATCACAAACTCCGTGCGCGTGGCGCTTTAGTGCGCGCGCACGAAGCACTTCCTCGTCCAGTGCGTTCGCTCCCAACGGGAGCTCCTCCAATGGGGTGGGAGCTGGGCGGAGCCTTGGGGAGATGCTACATTCGTGCTTACATGCTAGTTTTCCAAGATCATCCACCCCAGCTTTAATTCCATCGTTACACCCCCTGATAAGCATTACACAAAGATGGTATTTTGTCTGTACTTTTTTGAACTCTCCTGTTGGCTTCCTGTCATCTGCCACTTTTCTGCTTGGTTCTTCTCCCTCCACATCTGCTGGACTCCTTACTTCATCAAATTAAAAATTAAATTGACCACAGTCTAACCACTGGGCTTGCAGTCTGAGGTTCAGGCATATTCTTTCAGTCATTTCAGCATTTTATTACAGAACGGTGAAATACAGGATTTGAACTTACGACTTAGGCCCAATCCCATTTCTCTTTCTAGCCCTCCCCCTTGGCCCTACCCCTTAGCCCTATCCCTATGAAACAGAGTGCTAAGGGGTAGGGCAGAAAGTAAACCCCTCCGAATTGGGACACCCCTCCGACAATTGCGTAGGTCATCAGTAGTCGCCGCTGCCGATGACGTAGGCAGATGCGACAATTGTTTGCCGAAGAAGAATGATTTTCTTACATTTTAAAACTTTATTAAATGACAAAATACTGACATTTATGAACTTCTTTCGTTGCGGACGCCGCCATCTTGCCGATCTTGGAAGGCTTTCTGAGAAATCTGTCATCCAGTGGCAGCGGTGGCGAGGGGCGCTTGTTTTGGTCGCCTGGACCATCACTGGCGGGCGGGGTCAGTTCACTTCCGCATTGGCTGGTGCGCTCGTTTCCCACCCGTGCATTCCAGGTGGGCAGTGTTGAAGAAACCAATTTATTGAAAATAATCGTATATCTGTTGTGTTTGGAATGCGCCTGGAATGCGCAGGTGTAGAAACGAGCGCCCCCGCCAATGCGGAAGTGAATTAACCCCGCCCGCCAGTAATGGTCTATGCTGACAGAACAGGCGCCCCTTGCCATCGGCTGATACCCCTCTGTTTGGAGTGTGCCTCTCGAGAATCTCCTTTTGGAGGGGTGACTGGCCCTCCTTCTTGGCCCTACCCCTATGTCATAATGAAAATTGGGACACTCCTACCCCTACGCGTGAACGCGCAAAACGAGGGGAAGGGCCACGGGGAAGGGCTAATGGGTGAAATGGGATTCAGCCTAAGTTTATTGTGTATGTAATCTGTAAATGGGAGGGTGACCACAAGTTTTCAGAAAACTACTTGAATTATAGTGCAATACACACGAAACAAAGTGGTGGTTTTAAAGATGTTTTGTTTTTCACCAAAGTTCACGATTTGATGAAATGACATACTAAATTGGACAAGGTACCTTTTGTTAGTTTGATTTCCTGTTAAATTGACATCATCAGATTCCAATAAACGGGTCGTTTTCTCGTTTTTTTGTTTTTGGGCAAAAACGAAAAAACGAGAATTCAACTCAATTTCTCGTTTTTCTGTTCTGACTGACAAAACGGATTTTCCACTGTTTTTTTCATTTTTGACAGGTAGGCGGGGCTTAACACTTCTCGCTCCTGATAGGCTCATGTTTGCACCGTGCTCTTCAGAGTAAAGGTCTGTCTTAAAACGCTGTATGACTGTCTGACTGACGCTTCAGCCTCCTGTCAGTACTGCAAATATCATAGCAGTTGCATTAGTGTTAAACACACAGGCTCACTCGGTGCTGTACTGCTCTTTTATCCTGATTGTTAGACGCTAAACTGCATTTTTTTTTACACCCGACTTCAGGAAAGTAGTTAAAAAAATGACCAGCAGGAGTCGCCCTGCGTCGATCTCCTCATCACTCCGTGTTCCGTGATCAATATCTTAATCAAAAGAAATGTGGATAGATACACTAAAAATAAAAAAAGATTATTGTTATATTTTTATTTTCATGTTTCACCACATAAATATCATTAAACCAGTACAAAATCTGTCTCCAATACATATTTCAAACAGAACTTCTAGTAGAATTCTTCATTTCCACAGACATGAACACGAAACGAGCCATGAGAATCACAATATTCGTTTTTGTGGTTGTACAGTGTACAATGAGATTGGAGAATTTCTTCTTGCCAGTGCAGGCACAACAAATATAACAGTACTACATTTCCCTTGTTACGGACCATAATAATAATATCTGGGATGAGTCAGTATTAGTCCTCTTAATGTGCTTGGGAATGGTCAGTATCCATTCTGATGGTCGTCTCATGTCAGCAGTGTGAACCCATGCTCTCAGATTGTTGTCATACTGGTGGTGTGTAGGGTGGTGGTATGGATTTATGTAGATGGAGTCTTTCTAAAGTGAAAGACTCAGTCCCAAACTCTCCCCCTACCAATTTGCATGTGTTTATTTATCTTTTGCATATTTCTAATCACATGAACATTCAATAAATTAATAAATTCTATCTTTTATCTCACTCCTTTGGAGTGTCAGTTGCCTGCAAAAAGAGTTGAAGCTCTAACAGGAGTTATGGAGTTTGTCTAAATGTAGAAATTGCCATGTGCAAAGTCTGAAACTTTGATATATAACTAATCAGGATATTTCCAGTAGTGACAACAAAGACAGGAAGCTGCAGTGGTTGTTTGACATTGAGGAGCACGACCAGTCTAAAGTTTGGACACACTTTCTCATTCAATGTTTTTGTCTTTTCTTTATTTTCATGACTGTCTACATGATAGTGTAGGTATCAAAGCTATGAATGAATACATATGGAGTGTGAAATAAGACAAAGCATGTTTTATATTTTCCTTTTCTTAAAGTTTGCACCATTTGCTTTGTTGACAGCACTGCAAACAACCGTCCTTTTCTTAGTTTCAACTTGGTTAAAAGAGACAGTTTGACCTGGTGAGGATTTGAGGAGCTGCTCATCCAGGCTGGGTTCATGGTTGGTTTTGGTCTTTGGCCACATGGGGTCTCTGATTTATTAATTTCTAAGCAAAAATACTGGTAATCTGGGTTAACATGATTGTATATTCTAAAACCTCTATGGCATATATCAGTAAAATTGGACTGCTGGCTGTCCCCTCCCCTCCCTTATATCGACTGTACCTGGTGCCTCAACAGAACTCAGAACCTCATCAAGGACAGATCACATCCAGTTCTCAGCTTGTTGACCTGTTGCCCTTTGAGAGGCTTTACAGATGCATTAAAGTGAAGACAAACAGACTGCAAAACTGCTTCTTTCCAAGAGCCATCACCATCCTAAACTCTCCCATGAAACAACTGTTCGACAATATAATGCAGCTGTGTCTCTGCTGCTGTTCACTGAGTCATATCCACTCAATTCCTGCAATACAGTCACACTAAAGTGTACAATTCACCTTTTTACATTGTTATTCAAAATTCTTTCACATTTAAAAAAAAAAAATTAAACCTTTGTGACATTTATGTTGTATATTTTTTACATTTGTAATATTTGCTGTGCCTGCAAGGAGAAATTCTCCAATCTCATTGTACACTGTGACAACAAAAAGACCATTCTGATTGTAATGGCTCCAGTTTCAGAGTTCGTGGAAATGAATTATGATGTTTCTCTGTCAGAAGTACCGTTTGAAATATGTATGGAAGCGAGCTGTTGTCCTGGTTTTATGATATTTACATGGTAAAAACATGAAATATGACAATAAACTGTGTTACTCCACTGATCACAAATGAAGGCTACAGTCCAGTGAGGCTGGATTAATTAGAAATAACCACAGGAGATGTTTTTGTTTTTCAGCATATCAGCATATCTATTGATTATTAAGATATCAAGTTTGTACATTCGGTGTGATGAGGAGATCAATACAGGGCGACCCCTGCTGGTCATTTTTTTAAACTACTTTCATGAAGTCGTGAATCGAAAAAAAATGCAGTTTTTTTGTCCGACAATTAGAACCAAAGAGCAGTGAAGCACAGAGTAATCATGTGTGTGTAGTAGTAGTATTACTGCTATGAGATATTTACAGTCCTGACAGGAGGCTGGACCCTCCTCCAGCAGACAGACATTTACAGCTGTGTTGAGAAGACTTTTACTTTGACGAGAGCGGCGTAAGCCCCGCCCACCTGTCAAAAAGGGAATAATGGGTGGAAAATCCGTTTTGTCAGTCAGAACGGAAAAACGAGAAAACGAGTTGAATTCTCGTTTTTTCGTTTTTGCCCAAAAACGAAAAAACGAGAAAATGACCCGTTTATTGGAATCTGATGATGTCAATTTGACAGGAAATCAAACTAACAAAAGGTACCTTGTCCTAAATTTAACCGCTTGGGCAGCTCTTTTATTAGACATAATTCTATCTTTATGAGACAATGAAAACAAACAGACTCAAAGAAAAAGAAATAAAAGGCAGGGTTAACATCCACATAAACACTTTTTCAATGGTAAATTTATCAACATTGTCTGGATGTTGAAACAACGTTGTCTTTCAACTGACATATTTCAGAAAAATTTTTAGAAGTCATGATTTTAAAAATACTGACGATTACATATACATCTAAAAAAATGTTGATATTTCAATGTTGAATCCACAGTGAGTTTACAACACAACTTCAACCATGTCGTGTCAACGTTGTTTTGACGTTGAATTAACGTTTTTCATCAACTGACATTATTTCAACTAAATTTCAATGTTTAAAGTTGGTTGAATACCAGTTGAGTCATTATGACGTCAAAAAAAGGTCTGAATCTTGGATCTATTTTGTACGTTCTGCTGACGTCTAGATTTGGTCTTTGGATGACATCCAAATCCTGAACGTCATTATGACGTCAAAAAAAGGTCCAATGATGACGTCTGAATTTTGGATCCATTTTGTACGTTCTGCGGACGTCTAGATATGGTCTTTGACTGACCGACCCAATAATGACCTGATCTGCACGTCTTCCTGACGTCAGATGTTTGTTGGGAACCCTTTCTTTTCTCAATATTTTCTCTCCTCTCTCTTCATTTGCAGCGGTACTCCTTTCTTCACTCTCAGTAATGTTTCTTGAACCTGCTGTTGTCTCCTCGTCCTCCTTGTTATCTCTCTTCATATAGTTTCCTCTCAGATCACTGACGCCTCTGGTTTGCAGTGTGGAGGCTGCAGGAGGGGACGCCTCGTCTCCAGATGAACTTCCTGCAGCCAGGGCCGGTTTTAGCTATGGGCAATGTGGGCGACCGCCCAGGGTGCAATCCATGTGAGGGCGCACTGGCGCCGTGCGCACGAAAAAAAAACAAAAAAAAACTCACCAATATTCCAGACTTACACTTTCCATGTGAAGTTAGTGGTGTGAGCGCTGGGGCGCCCTCATTTGCCACGCCATACAGCTTGTATGTCCGTTCGGCTGTCAGGGGGGGGGGGGGGGGGGGGGATGGGATGGGATTGGGGGGCAGACTGATGCCAACCGACACTGCTTCAAAATTAATTGTATTTCATAATTATCACAGACCCGCACGTAACTGACTGGGTTATGTGGAAAAAAAAAATGAAAAAAAAAAATCTACGTAAATTTGTTTACGTCACGTGACTCCGGACTCCGGTTGATTTACAGTGAACCGTGACCGGAAGGTGCTGGAGAAAGGCAATGTTTTGATCATGGATCCAAGTAAAAGACCAAAGAAGCATCAGGAGCCCAGTTTAGAAAAAGAAGAAAAGAAGAAGAGGAGAAACAGGCAAAAGATAAAGGTAGGCATATTTTTATGAGTGATGTGAATGATATTATTAGCCATTTATTAGCCTTTTGCTAAGCCACAGAAGACCACTGTATCTGGTGTTTAGTTTTGCTGAACTACCAACTATTGTAATTGAGGCATCATGTCATGCAACTAATTTCACCCAGAGGCAGCCTGGTGTAGTTTGTGTTTCTAATGCAACAAGTGTAAATTCACACAGACATCCTGACTGTGGCCTTACTCCCATACGCTATATGCTATGATAAATAACTTATAACATAAATTGACATGGCATTTTGTAAGATACACGAGATATACCTTTTTAAATAATTTGCAGTGTGTCATGCTTAGTTAATAGGATGTTGACAAATGTTAATAAAATGTGCATTATGGTCATTTTAATTGGGTAACTGATGCATGTGGGATGTCAGTGTGATCTAACATACATGTATCTTAATTGTAAATTCAGGGGCAATTCTGAAATATTTTGGGGCTGGAGCCACTGACCAAGATGAGCACAGCAGCCACAGACCTGGTCCTGGAGTCTGCTGAGGAGCCATCTACTGTACCTCCTCAGCCACATGTTCTTTGCTCCTCAGTTGTGTGTGTGTGTGTGTGTGTGTGTGTGTGTGTGTGTGTGTGTGTGTGTGTGTGTGTGTGTGACACAGAGAGAGAGAGAGAGAGAGAGAGTGTCTATCCTTTTATCATGTTTATCCTTTGTTTTTATATTTAAGATTATATTTAATAGAATAATAAAAAATATATATAATGTATTGCTATATATTGTTGTTTTGGTGGTGGGGTTTGGCGGTAAATTTTTGTTGGGGGGGGGGGGCGTTTGGACAATTCTCGCCCAGGGCGCAATTGTAGCCAGAACCGCCTCTGCCTGCAGCACACATGGACGGATGAAGTCCAATCCAATCCAATCCAAATTTATTTATATAGCACATTTTAACAACTAAAGACAGTTTCCAAAGTGCTGCACAGACAACAAATTCAACATGGCACAATAAAAAAGAGATAAAGAAAAAAAAATCAGAATAAAATAACAATAAAAATATAACACAATATAGAAATAGGATTAAAAACCCAGAGGACCACACAACTCCACGGTGTTAAAAGCCAGAGAATAAAAGTGGGCCTTAAGACGAGACTTAAGGGCCAATCCCAATTCTACCCCTTACCCCTACCCCTTAGCCCTTAGCCCTACCCCTATCACTCTCCTACCCCTTTTAGAATAGGGCTGAGGGCTAGGGCTATCTTTGCAGCACTATGAATTGGGATACCCCTTGGCCCTTTAAGCCCCGCCGCACTCCTATAACAACAAAAAATTATGGATATTAGAAATGATAGAAATTACATTAGAAATTACTTTTATTTTTTTTTAAATGGTATTATTATTTACCTTATATTTCTTTTTGAGGTTCTCCCACTTTTTTGAAGCTTGCTGGGCTGTAACTTCCCCTTCCAAGCCATTTTCTTTTATGAATTTCCTAAAGTAATACAGATATATTTATTTATATAAACACGTTTTATTACTGACATATTATAGCTTAGACGAATAATATAATTTACTCCCAATGTGTTTTGGCGCTGTATTTTGATTTCAGGGGGGGCAGCGATACCGAGGACTGCCGAGCAGTGCGGTGCGATGGAGTGCGCTGGACACGCACAGAGCGGCGCGGTGCAGAACGGTGCTCACACGGAGCATGGAGCGTTTAAAGAAAGATTTTTTTTCTTTTTTTTTTCCATACATTTGCCCTGGGGCAGCAGCGAGGTCCGCTAATTGAGGAACCCGGCTCTAAACTGAATCAGCAGTCGGGTTTCATCGGGGGTTCCTGTGTCTAACATATTACGTTAAAAACACGATAAAGGATGCCGTTAATTCAGTGATTAGCGCTCTTCATAAGTTACAAATTCACGATTGGAAACAGTGCTGCGCAGCGCTAAAACGTTAATCCATGACTGGGACACTGTCACGCTAGTTTATCTATAAATTCAGTGAAGCAAATACACTTTTTATAGCTTTTTAAATAGTATACAGAAAGCAATCTTACATTTGTGCGACTCCGTGGTGGGCGCCATGTTTTTTTCTGGCCAATGTGAAACTCCGCCTACCCCTATTGAGAATAGGGAGCATCGATGCAGACTTCGCTGAAAGGGGTGAAATAGCCCTTCCCCTTACCCCTACCCCTATTCAAAAAGGAGAATTGGGATAGCCCTTAAGCCTCGTGAACGCGCATATCATAGGGGTAGGGGTAAGGGGTAGGGGTAAGGGGTAGAATTGGGATTGGCCCTTAAAGCACTCAACTGTGGGAGCTGTTCAAACTACGTGTTTTATACTCATCAGGGCTGATCCAAATATTTCACAAGTGTTTACATTCTTACTTTTCTCTCTCCGGTAAAATAGAAGTTGAGCATCCCTGAATCTGGAAAAGTTACACGAAGAAAAGTGATGGTAATTTACAGTAAACATTGAGGAAACAATGAGAAGGAAACACTGCAGATAAACTCTGACCTGTGACTGGGATCCACCTGGAGAGGCTGGATTGAAAGCTGATCATAAAAATATAAATTAAAATACTTTTTTTTTCACCCATCATGAAATTGAACAACTACTGACCAGACTCACCAGCATGACTGAGGTGTCACTGAACCAATACCATTTCCCATCATCCTCAGACTTGATGGTTGCAGTGTAATGTCCTGCTTTCAGATCGCCGCAGTGCTCCACACATGCATATAGGTCATATTTCTGACCCTGATAAGTTTAAAATAAACATGTAAATAAACACATGGTCACAATGTTGAACCTTAAATATGATAATCTGGCGTTTACCTGTACTGTTATTGAGTGGGGAACCTCCACACTGCGCTGGAGTTTTTCTCCATTGGTTTGGCTCATTTCTTGAAACTGAAATTACATTTTCAAAACTCAAAGATCATTTGGCAAAATGGTCTTACAGTTCAGCTCAACACCATAGTTCACTTGCGAAAGTTCATCTCTCTCCCAAAACTGTTCACATATGTTTCAAAGCTTCATTTCTTTCCCATATAAACAGTCAGAGCCTCCAAAATATAAAGATCCTTCTCAACAGCTTCGGCTCATTTTTTGAAACAGACCGGACGTTCTCAATTCTCTTGGTTCTCTTGCCAAAAACAACCTGGACTGTTCAGCAGAAACACGGTTCACCTGTCAGATCTCCTCCAAAACAGTTCACTTAGGCAGAAAAACTAAATGTCTTTCTCAAACAAATGGTCAGTGTCCTCAAAATGCTTTGTCCTTTTGACATTGTGTGAGCACTGACAGTCAAAATGTTTAGATGTTTTGTCATTAAGGGCAGAGGACCACTGAAATATTCCTCATCTACCTTTCTACCTGGGCCCAACCCTTCATTCATAATGGTGACTGTGATAGTTTTTATTTTCTTCTTTGGGCTTTTTAGCTAACAGAAAATATTGTGTATAAGAAAATAAAGACAAAAAGCATTTTACAGTAAGAAGAACCTTCAAGTTCTGATTCACACATCGCTCTCATACCTCCAAGGAAACTGTTATTTTTATTTACACACAAAGCAACTTCCATCCATAAGAGTTCAATATACTGTAAAATAAAAACTAAGAAACAAAAACAAAAAACTAGAATTTGACCCTCAGAGAGGCACAGACGCAGACCTCCGCCACAGCTCAAATCAGTCACCAACAACAATAAGAACACCATGTGTGATTAAAAAATAAAAAATAAAAGAAAAACATTTTATTTCTCCACAACACAAACAATCTATGGGAGAAAACTGTTTGTTGCATGTTCATATCTCAGTGTGTTCACTATGTGAAAGACTGCCCTATCTCTCAATGATAAAGAATCCTTTAAAAAATTCCTGGATCCAGACAGTGATCCGGATCGTCACCAAAATTTAATGGATTCTAAGTTAGCCCAAGACCCACCTTTCCTCAAAGTTTCATTGCAATCCGTCCATTACTTTTTCCGTAATGTTGCTCAAAAACCAACCAACCAACCAACCAACCAACCAACCAACCAATGTGATTATGTCAGGGAGATCCCAGCCACTGATGCAATAGTTTGGTTTATATGCATGCTTTTATTTTCTGCTTATTTATTGTAGTTTTTGAAGTGTGGTTTGAGACCTTTTTATTGGGTTTTATGTGTTTTGCATGGTGTGAACTGGAGTAATGATGCATGCTGTGGACAGGAGATAATTGACTGGACACACCCCCCTTCCCTACAAGTCCCGATTGGGTAATTCAGCCACGGCGCGCAGCTTAAAGGGAGGTTTGGACAGGTGTGGAGGGAGAGACAATAGAGGACGCACGGGGCAGTGTGCGGGAGCGCGGATGCGGAGGACGGAAGGAGGAACGCCCGAAACAGCAGCCGCGGTGCCAAGGAGCGGAGGCTGGCCACAGAGGAGTTGCATCGGACGGAGCAGCCCGTGAGAGATCTGAGGGGGGCGCGGCCGGCGACGGGACGCGAGGAGAGATTCTGTCAACGCTCGGTGAAAGATAAGTTCAAGGAACGTGAACGCTGAGAGCGCCGTGCGCGTGTGGTTCACCCCGACTCTGTAGAAAAGATTTGAGGGTGCTCTCCTCTCCTCCTCTCCCCCAGCAGCTCCACGCTCCGCGTCAGGGAGCTACGCCGATCCGGAAGTGCAGCAGGTTGGAAGCGGACGAATCGCGGAACAGGAACAGCCCCACGTGACCCTCCGAGGCCGTCTGACTGGACAATCTTGTTTTACTTTTTTAGACTTTTTTAAATTCTTTTTTCTTAAAGACTTTTATATCTGTTTGTGTTCTTCCCCTTTTAAAGACTTATTTTTTTCCTTTTACTTTGCATGTGGCTGTTATCTTTAGAGAATAAATTTCTCTGAAACTACGCTGTAGTTCTCTTTTAACAGTGGAATCATTTTTAAGCTGGTGTTCCTTAGATGCACCCTTGTGTATCACACCTCGCATTATATTTTGGCGTTGTCGGCAGGATACCAGCTCCACTGTTGAAAGATGAACACAGCACAGGGAAACAGGACTGATGCACCTGTTACCGCACAGTTTTGTATACCGTGGTTTATGGGGGCTGCTTGGATTCCAAAATTCGACGGTGATAAAACAAAATTTGCAGAATGGAGGGTTCAGGTGGAAGCCATGCTGAGAGCACAAGGATTAACCCCACAGCAGCAGGCCGATTTTGTCTTGTGTGCTCTAGAAGGGGAAGCAAAGCGTGAGGTACAGCTCATTAGTCCGGGAGAGAAAGAGACTGGACAGAAAATCCTGGACATTTTACAGAGACTATATGACAAACCAGCCACAAAAGCCCAATTACGCACAGCCTTCTTTAACTGCAAGCAGCGGTCAGAGGAGACGGTGGGAGCATTTGTGCTGAGGTTAAGGGAACTGTTTTCCAGATGGCAGGGACGGGAGGACGGTGAGCCAGATGATGGAGACGACCTCCTACTGGACCAGCTCATGGTTGGCTTGCGGGCTGGACCCATAAAACAGGAACTAAGCAGACACCTGCGGCGGAATGAGCGGGTTTCCTTTGAGGCCATGTGCAAAGAAGCCCGGGCCCTCGAGCAGGAGTTACAAGATGGAGATGATGTCACCTTGTCGCAGAGGGTCACCGCACCAACACCACAGCACGCCACTGCTACCACCAACCTGGGAGAACTGAAAGGCCAGATCCAGGCCGAGCTACAGGAGAGGCTGACGGGAGAGATCAAGAGGGAGATCATGGAACAAATGAAGGCCCTCTCCACTAACCTGGTGGAGGAGGTGAGATCCCAGCTGTGCGCCAGGGAAGCACCATTAATCCCCACACCTCGGAGTGTGGACCGTCACCCGCCTGCCACAGTTACGCCTCAGAGGGGATGGCGGCCAACATGCACGAGAGGACCCACCTACCAGTGGGATGCACAGGGCAGACCTATTTGCTGTAGTTGCGGTACTGCGGGGCACGTACAGCGCCGGTGTCCACACAGACCATCGGGGCACCAGGATTTTTGACCTCCCCTACAGCTGCGGGCCAAGCAGTGGGGGCAATCACTATGGAGGAAGAGCCCACAACACAGTCGAAGTCAGCCTTGGTGGGTGAGTGCCCTGATGTTATTGTCAAAATTAACGGATGCCCGATACCCTTTATACTTGATACTGGGTCGCAGGTCACATTGTTGAGCCAAAGTTTATTTAGGAGACACCTTGGAGGGACTGGGGTTGCAAGTCCTGACCATGTACCCTGGCTGACCCTGCGTGCAGCTAACGGCCTGACCATCCCTTATGTTGGCTACGCAATGGTGGACTGCAGGGTAGGAAATATACATGTTCCTGAAAAGGGGGTGATAATTGTCAGTGACAGGTGTCTGGGCCCAAATAAAGGCATTCTTGGCATGAATATTATTCAAACTGTGTGGTCTGCTCTCACAGAAGGAATCCACCCGGGGCTGTCAGCCTTCAAAACCACCATGCCCCCAGGGGAGGTATTGACGTGGGCCCGCGCGCTCATCGAGTGCCAACGGATCGCCACCAAGGGCCCCTCTCCCCCTTACCAGGGTGTGGCAAAGTTACCCAGACAACCTGCAGTTTTCATCCCGCCTCAATCTGAAATGGTCCTGTGGACGCAGGTATCTGAAGGTGCAGCTAATCCGTCCTGTACTGTACTCGTTGAACCGCTCCCTGACAGTCACACAGAGTGGCGCGTGGGTCGGACCCTGGGCAGCCTGAATGGAGGACGGGTGCTCTGTAGGGTCTGTAACCCCAACCCCTATCCAGTGGAGGTTCCGCAACGTCAGCCACTGGCACAAGTGACAGAGGTGTCTAAGGCAGACATACAAGGAGAACAAGAGTTGGTACTCCACAGTGTGGGCCCAGATGTGGTTGAGGTGACGGTGGGACGAGTAGGGGTTGACTCAGAAGTTGACCGGCCTGAGGAGCACCCTGTGATGTCCTTAAAGGGGGATGGGCTGACCTTGGACCAGCAGAGACAGATGACAGCCCTGCTACAAAAATGGACGAAGGTTTTCTCCCACCATGACGAGGATTTTGGCCGCACCGGTGTCGTGAAACACCAGATACCAACTGGTACCGCACCGCCCAGCCGTGAGAGGTACCGACCGGTTCCCCCAACTCTGTACACTGAGCTGCGAACCTTACTTCAGAATATGTTGGAGACTGGTGTAGTGAGGGAAAGTGCAAGCCCTTGGGCAGCCCCAATTGTGCTTGTTAGGAAAAAGGATGGGAGTTGGAGGTTCTGCATGGATTACCGGAAGTTAAATGCCCTTACACATAAAGATGCCTACCCCCTGCCTCGTATTGAAGAGTCCCTGACTAGCCTTAAAGCCGCCAAATGGTATTCCATGCTTGACCTCGCGAGTGGCTATTGGCAAGTGGAAATGGACCCGGCCGATAGAGAAAAGACAGCTTTTACCACTCCTTTTGGCCTGTACGAGTTCGAACGAATGCCGTTCGGCCTGTGCAATGCCCCATCAACCTTCCAGAGATTGATGCAGCACTGCCTGGGAAACCTGGTAAATGACACTTTATTGATTTATCTGGATGATGTGGTTGTGTTCTCGCCAGATTTCAGCAGCCATGTACGCCACCTGGAGGAAGTGTTTCAGCGGCTCCACCAACATGGATTGAAGCTGCAGCCCAAAAAGTGCCACCTTTTTCAGCGGGAGGTGACCTACTTGGGACATGTCATCAGCGAGGAAGGCGTAGCCACCGACCCTGCCAAGACCGCTGCGGTGAGGGAGTGGCCGGTACCCAAGACGGTGAAAGAGGTGAAATCCTTCCTCGGGTTTGCTGGCTATTACCGCCGGTTTATACCCGCATTTTCAAAGATCGCAGCACCACTGCATGCCCTAACACATGGCACCGCTACGCCGGATAAAAGGGCAACCCCAGTCAGCTGGACTCCGGAGTGCCAGCACGCCTTTCACTGCTTGAAGGAAGCTCTGCTGAATGCACCTGTGCTGGCCTATGCTGATTTCTCTCTTCCATTCAGGCTGTACACAGATGCCAGTTTTGAGGGCCTTGGTGCAGTCCTAGCACAGGTTCAAGGGACCAAGGAGCGTGTGATCACCTATGCCAGCCGCAGCCTCCACCCGGCAGAGCGCAACGACCAGAATTACAGCTCCTTTAAACTCGAACTGTTGGCTTTGAAGTGGGCTGTTACAGAGAAGTTTAAAGACTATCTCTATGGTGCCGAATTCACTGTCTTTACAGATAACAACCCACTGGTGCACCTAGAAACGGCTCGCCTGGGGGCAGTGGAACAACGATGGGTAGCCCAACTTGCCAACTTCCGGTACTCCATCAAATATCGACCAGGTACCCGAAATAAAAACGCAGATGCATTACCTAGGTTGCCAGAACCTCAGATGGCCCCGGTACAGGCTAACCAGATAATGGGTGAAGAAGGTGTAGCATGGGCAGAACAGCAGCACAAGGATCCGGACCTTTCACGGATATGGCAGTGGAAAGAGCAGAACGTGCCCCAACCGGGGGTAGGCGACTCCCCCTCACCCTATCTAAAGGGGTTACTTAGGGACTGGGACAGAATCTCACTACAGCATGGTGTGCTGGTGAGATGGTACCAAGACAGCGGGTCTGGACGTGAGATCTCCCAGGTGATTATTCCAAAGCAGGAATCCCAGAATGTGTGGAGGAAGTATCACGAGGGAATGGGCCACCCGAGCAAGGAGAGGACCTTGGCAGCTCTACGGCAGCGCTGTTATTGGCCCAGGATGACCCAGGATGTGAAGGAGTGGACTGAGGCTTGCCAGCAGTGTGTGTGTGCCAAAGCAGGACCTGAGGTGAGGGCTCCCCTCGTACCCATCATTACCTCTTATCCATTTGAGATTGTTGGGGTTGATTTTCTGTCGCTGGGCCGCCCTGAAGATCGGTACCCCTATATCCTGGTGATGACTGACCTCTTTTCGAAGTATGCCTTCGCAGTACCGACCAAGGACCAGTCTGCTAGCACCACAGCCCAGGCCTTATACAGTGGACTAATACAGACGTTCGGCTGCCCGGAACGTATCCTGACAGACCGAGGGGCGGCGTTTGAATCATCATTAATCGGTGAACTGTGCCAGCTCTACGGGTGCCAGAAGACTCGCACTACAGCTTATCATCCCCAAGGAAATGGGGCCTGTGAGAGGTTCAATCAGACCTTGTTAAAGCTGTTAAGCTCACTGACTGAGACAGAACAGACACACTGGCATAACCGATTACCAGCCCTCCTACAGGCCTATAACAACACCATCCACAGTACGACAGGGATGACTCCGCACTACGTGGCCTTTGGGAGACACGCCAGGCTGCCTGTGGACTGGTTAACTGGCCTGGGCCCTACCAGGGAGTCACACACGCTACAAGGATGGGTTAAACAGCATCAACAAGCATTGATGAATGCCTACCAAGTGGTGAAGAGACGGACACAACATCAACAGGACCAGAACCAGACCCGCTATAATCGTCGAGCAAAGCTGGCACCGCTTCTCCCAGGTGAGCGGGTGTTTATCCGGAACTTCCGCAGGAGAGCCAAAGGGAAGTTGGCCCCCAGATGGTCCCCAGAGCCATTTGTAGTGGTCAAGCAACTGAGGGAGGGCCACCCAGTATATGCCCTTCGGCCAGAGGGTAAGGAAACGCCAACGCGTACGGTGCACCGTAATAATCTGCGGCCATGCCCCCTGATTGTGTTGCAGGAAGACGGAGAACGAGTGGAGGAGAGGGACCCTGAGGCGGCAGTCCAGGCAAATCAGCTACCTCCGCCCACTTGGTTTCTCCCACGACTAATTATGAGCTCTACTCAGCAGCCAGCAGCCCATACGAGAGAGGTGGCCCCAGCCCAACCACCTGACCCTCCAGAAGAACCAGCAGCCCCCAGTGAAGAACCTGATCACCTTAACGTACGGCACTCCCAGCGAGCTAATTTCGGGTTACCGCCGGCCAGGTATTGCAATGAGTAATTGGTCGGGACGACCAATGTTAAAGGAGGGGGGAAAATGTCAGGGAGATCCCAGCCACTGATGCAATAGTTTGGTTTATATGCATGCTTTTATTTTCTGCTTATTTATTGTAGTTTTTGAAGTGTGGTTTGAGACCTTTTTATTGGGTTTTATGTGTTTTGCATGGTGTGAACTGGAGTAATGATGCATGCTGTGGACAGGAGATAATTGACTGGACACACCCCCCTTCCCTACAAGTCCCGATTGGGTAATTCAGCCACGGCGCGCAGCTTAAAGGGAGGTTTGGACAGGTGTGGAGGGAGAGACAATAGAGGACGCACAGGGCAGTGTGCGGGAGCGCGGATGCGGAGGACGGAAGGAGGAACGCCCGAAACAGCAGCCGCGGTGCCAAGGAGCGGAGGCTGGCCACGGAGGAGTTGCATCGGACGGAGCAGCCCGTGAGAGATCCGAGGGGGGCGCGGCCGGCGACGGGACGCGAGGAGAGATTCTGTCAACGCTCGGTGAAAGATAAGTTCAAGGAACGTGAACGCTGAGAGCGCCGTGCGCGTGTGGTTCACCCCGACTCTGTAGAAAAGATTTGAGGGTGCTCTCCTCTCCTCCTCTCCCCCAGCAGCTCCACGCTCCGCGTCCAGGGAGCTACGCCGACCCGGAAGTGCAGCAGGTTGGAAGCGGACGAATCGCGGAACAGGAACAGCCCCACGTGACCCTCCGAGGCCGTCTGACTGGACAATCTTGTTATACTTTTTTAGACTTTTTTTAATTCTTTTTTCTTAAAGACTGTTATATCTGTTTGTGTTCTTCCCCTTTTAAAGACTTATTTTTTTCCTTTTTGTGGCAGGATGGGTGTGTTTGTGGTTGGTCTCAGCCTATTGGCCGGGGGCGCTATAAAAACCCCTCCCACGTCTGTGCCGCCCTCTGGTTCTTGCACTTCCGGGTTGGTGCTGGCTGGTAGCGGTGGTTCGTGCGAGCAGGTAAAGGCTAATTCCCCTCATGAAATATATAGTATTGGTTTTGACGAAAGTTACGCTTTGCAGTGTCGCGATGGCTCCGGGGGGAGCGCGTCAAGCGCATGCCGCAGCAGATCTGTAGATCAGGCGCGTGGGTCCCGATGGTCCGGTGCTGGTCTGAGCATTTGTCCCGCTAACGGAAGTCGGAAGCGGTATGTTTTTGTGTAACTTTCTGGTAATCAACAGGTGTGCAGGCTGTAACAAATCCTCTTCCTATCAGGTTCTGCCCTGTTCGAGCCCCGTTTCCAGCGCAGACACACCACGGCTGTCTTTGTTCTTTGTGTTTATTTCTCTTTGTCTTTTGTTTCATCCTGAGCTGCTGTCATGTTAAATGTTGATCCTGCGTCATGTCCTCGGTGCAGTGGCGTGTTGGTGTGGGCCAGCCCAACCGCGCACGGGACTTTGACTGGAATGAAGCGCTCATTTGTAAATTAAGTTTTTTTGTAAAGATAATCTAACCGATTTCAGCCAATAAGAATAAATTATTTTCAACTGGGAACCTCTGTACTCCTTTTGTTAACCGCTGAACCTGTGTCCCTCTGTGTGACTGGGGAAGCTGAGGAGATATCATCCAAATTGACCCCACACACCACTCTGTTACATTTTACTTTGCATGTGGCTGTTATCTTTAGAGAATAAATTTCTCTGAAACTACGCTGTAGTTCTCTTTTAACAGTGGAATCATTTTTAAGCTGGTGTTCCTTAGATGCACCCTTGTGTATCACACCTCACAATTACATAACCTCCTTGGTGGAGGTAACAAAACAGAAAGGAAAATTGTATGTAGCCCAATGTGCTGTAAATGAAGCTGGAGTTTCAAAGCTCACTTCTTCACTGGTCTCCCTCTTCTCCCTCCTGACTGTCCTCCTCACCTTCATGCAAACACATCCATGTCTGGTATTCATGGTATTGAAGTGTGTTTTTGACTGATTTTGACAGCTGAACAGATGATTTTGCAGGTGGTGACTGATACAATGAAATTAGGCTGATATGTTTTGGAGAGAACAACCATTAGACTGAGAATCAATCAATCAGTTTAGATTGAAATGACCTATTCACTTGGGAATTGTGCTAAATCTATCCTTACTGTGCTTAATCATTTGCAAAGATTTTCTGAGACATTGAGACATGTACTAAGACATTTTAAATGTGATGACATGAATGAAAAATGCCATTCTGTTGTGAGCAGTTACAGGGTAGTTTGGAGATTTGTCCATGTTGTTTTGAAAATGTAATTTCGGTTTCAAGAAATGAGCCAAACCAATGGAGAAAAACTATAAACACAAAGCAACTTCCATCCATTGGAGTTCAATATACTGTAAAATAAAAACAAAGAAACAAAAACAAAAAACTAGAATTTGACACTCAGAGAGGCACAGGCGCAGACCTCCGCCACAGCTCAAATCAGTCAACAACAATAAGAACACCATATGTGATAAAAAAAATAAAAACATTTTATTTCTCCCCAACACAAACAATGTCTGGGACAAAGCTGTTTGTTGCATGTTCTTATCTCAGTGCGTTTCCTCACAGTGACTGACACTCCGGAATCCCCCTGTTTTTGTCTGTTCTGGATCCTGGTATCTGGAACACTTCCGTGATCTGGATCAGCAGCTGATCTCTCTTAGAGTCCTTGAAGAACTTACTGTAATTTTTTGCTAAGCCCCCTTGTCATTTATTGTTGAGTTATGCCCAACTATGTGAAAGACTGCCCTATCTCTCAATGATAAAGAATCCTTTAAAAAATTCCTGGATCCAGACAGTGATCTGGATCATCACCAAAATTTAATGGATTCTAAGTTAGCCCAAGACCCACCTTTCCTCAAAGTTTCATTGCAATCCGTCCATTACTTTTTCCGTAATGTTGCTCACAAACCAATCAACCAACCAACCAACCAACCAACCGATGTGATTACATTACCTCCTTGGCGGAGGTAACAAAACAAAATGGAAAATTGTATGTAGCCCAATGTGCTGTAAATGAAGCTGGAGTTTCAAAGCTCACTTCTTCACTGGTCTCCCTCCTCACCATCCTGACTGTCCTCCTCACCTTCATGTAAACACATCCATGTCTGGTATTCATGGTATTGAAGTGTGTTCTTGACTGATTTTGACAGCTGAACAGATGATTTTGCAGGTGGTGACTGATACAATGAAATTAGGCTGATATGTTTTGGAGAGAACAACCATTGGACTGAGAATCGATCAATCAGTTTAGATCGACATGATATATTCACTTGGGAATTGTGCTAAATCTATCCTTACTGTGCTTAATCATTTGCAAAGATTTTCTGAGACATTGAGACATGTACTAAGACATTTTAAATGTGATGACATGAATGAAAAATGCCATTCTGTTGTGAGCAGTTACAGGGTAGTTTGGAGATTTGTCCATGTTGTTTTGAAAATGTAATTTCGGTTTCAAGAAATGAGCCAAACCAATGGAGAAAAACTGTAACATATTGATTCCACCTGTCGTCAAGCTGAAATCTCTTCAACAGCAGCATCAGAACTTCTGGAGGATCTTTCATTTCAAATTTCTGCTCAAAAACAAATGAAAAGAAAAGATAGCATGTAGCGCCGCATTATGTAATAACGCCGCATTATGTAATAATTTAATAAATTTTCACATCATTATGTAATAACGCCACATTTTGTAATAACTTGCCGCATTTTGTAATAAAATTCTTGAACGCAGTATGTAATAAAGTTTGCCGCATTTTGTGATATGTTGTTACATATTGCACCAGTTATTACAAAATGCGGGTGTTAAAATTTTTTGTGAAGAAAATGTAATAAATTGGTGCATTATGTAATAAACTACCAAAATGATAATTTGAAAAAAAAAAAACATAACGTCAGAACAACATTGATTTTAATCATTCTAGCATGACTCAGAACTAAGAATTACTTTTACGAACTAGTAAGATGTTTCATTAGTCAACACTTATTTAAATATAAGTGTTCATTGTAATCATAGAGAATGTGTTTGATAGCTCAGAGACAAAAGCTGCATTAAATGCAGTAGAATCCCGTTTGGTCTCACAGTTTTCACAATACAGCTGGTCCTGTCCTCTGATCCGTGACTCCCCGAAGAACCTCCATAAGCCATCCACCTGAAAAATGAATCCTTGTTACTTTCTGGTGGGATTTAGTCATCAGCTTCTTGTGCGTCTAGGTATCTGAGATTCTTATTTCACTGATCTGAGTGTCAAATTCAGTCTGAATCATTAAGAGTTTTACCACAGCAAACATCCTCCTCACCACTTTGAAGGAACCGTAGCGTTCTCCACCCAGTTCCAGTGGAAGATGCCAAAACTTTTCTTCTGAACCTGATTCTGTCCCACAACCCTCAGATTTGTTCTTGTGTGTCAACACTATGTTGAATATCTTCAAAGGAAGAACAACAGTTTGTCATTTACATTTTAAAAACAATTTCACTGAGTTTGATCAAAACTGAAATATTGTTTCTTTGCTTTACCTGTGAAGCCTCCTCACTCTTGATCCTGTTCATTATTTTTCCTTCACAGCGTTAACTCTTTTCTCTAAATTTTGAAGCAGATTTAAGAGCAGCCTGAAAGAAATCTGCTACTGTATGTTATTTCAAGATAATGAGAATGAAAGGTAGAGAAGTCTTCATAACTGAGGAAATAATAACAATGCAGTCATTAACTCTTTAACAGCTTGTCTTCACATTTACCCTTCCAGGATCTCTGAACTGACAAATAGAAGACATCAGGTATTTTTTACACACAGAACTTGATTTTGTAGGTAAATAAAAAAACCTGTACAATATCTGTAAATGTTTTTCTGGAATATGAAAAAAGATTCAGTTAAGTAAAGTGTAAACTTCTTTCCAGATGAGCTGATCTGAAGGTAAAACACTGAATAATGAACTCTGTGTCCAGACTTCGATCAAGGAGGACAGCTTCAGTTCAACACAACCATAAATCAGGCCGACTCCACTGAGCACTCACACACTTTTATGACAGTTTATCTGGAAATGAACTCCACTGAACAAGGCCACACATGTTAGACGTCTTTCTTAAGCTCTCACAAAAGTATAAATGAGATAAATTTTCCCTGAATTAGGTCTTGTCTTTACACGGGGATGGATTCTTCGCCATACCTGAGCTGATGCGAAGCCTCCTTGTGATGATCTCTGTGTGAGCTTCACACATTTCTAAGTCTTCAAACAAGATGCTGAGAACAGTTTGAAATGAATCATCCTCACGGCACCTGAAGAAAGTAAACAAAGAAAAAACATCCTGCATCACTCATATGAATGAACTTGAAGATTTTTATAATTTTTTTTTTTATTGCCACTATTTACTTTTACTTTTAGCTTCTGATTTGAAATAGTGACACAGGTTGAACGATGATCTGTGCCATTAACATTCACATTCAAGTGATCTTGGAAATATTACCTGCAAGATTTATGAGTATTTTCCTTTTTTCCTCCACTCATCACATTGATGTGTTGTTGTTTATTTAATACAATGATGTAATAATTACAAATGATCCTTTTCAGTAGCTTGGACCACATAAATGTTGACTATTACTTTTCATTGAAAAATCATCTAAAAGACCAAATAAACCTAAAACATTTTTTTGCATAAAAGATCACATTTGGAAAAACATTGTTATTTTAGCTGCAATAACATCACAGAAACCAGTAATTTTCCCCATTTATCATCCTTTGCATTTTTCTGCTATCATGAGCTTTTCAGGTTTAAATTGATTTCTTCAGGCTTGCAGCAGATACATTTCTAAATACAGTATTTTCTTAACTTGAGGATACAGGAGGAGTCAAAAAATGCGGTTATAATTCGATTCTATTATGTAACAGTTACAATGTAACCTGAAAACAACACAATCCTGCTAAAGCACAGTATTTCTGCCATCAGAGCATCAGAATAGATGGAAGTAGTTTAGTTCCAAACCGTCTCAGAGCCTCTCTGAAGTTCTTGGTCATGAACAACACTTGCAGCACAGAGTTGAGGTAGCAGGTTGCTCCCTGGTTCTGCAGTCCATTATACTTTTTATCTGAAAGAAATAGGAAATGCTGGATGTTTAATACAAGGATTTTTTTTCGCAGCACTGCGATGGAAGAAACTGTGTAAAGTATGATGTGAATCTTACCTGGAGTTTTCCCGGAGATTTTTCTCCACACGTCCATGATGTTTAAAGCTAGGGTTGGCGATCTTGGAAAACTAGCGTTAGCATGTAGCATCTCCCCAAGGCACCACCTAGCTAGCTCCGCCCAGCTCCCACCCCATTGGCGGAGCTCCCGTTGGGAGCGGAGATGCGGAGACGTTCGCGGCGCATGCGGTGCACGCGGCACTTCCGCGTCCAGTGCGTTCCTGTCCTCAGCGCTTCGTTTCTTTGTTTTTCTTTATTTGCACAACGCCAAGGTATGGCGCACTGAACGGTGAGTAAACCTCCAAACATTCGTCTCCGCCGTTCTGCAACGACGCTCCGTCCTTCTACGCGTGCACTGAACCAGGGTCAGTGCACGCGTACATGTACGCGCAGGGGGCAGGCCAAACAGCGAAGGGATTTGATTGGTTTAAAAAAAGGTGTCCCCTCAAGACTATTGGTTGCTGTTGCCCGTTTTACTCCTGCTGTAGATAGCGGATATTTTCCAAAGTACTTTAAAAACACGCTATGAATTGCTTCCCATCGGGTCATAAAGATCATTTTAACCAGTATTTAAAAAAATGTATCTCATTCAAATCGCCAACCCTAGCTTTAAATCTGTCCGATACAGAAACACAATGAATCAAAGTCTCCTCACCAAGAGTTACATGTAGACACATCTGGAGATAAAATCTGTACAGTGGAGTCCATGAAAAGCTTGTTTTTTTTTTAATAGTTATTTTGTGGAAACAGATGCTCCAGTTTCTATTTCTTGTTCACGAGCAGCTGATGTGATGCGTTCAAAGTTGTCGGAAAAATGACTGTTCCTAGAAACGCCCACCAAAGTGCGGCTTTAAAACAAACTCTTAAAGGTTGTACAGAAGATCTTTATAGACCTTTCCGAATATCCGGGCATTTCCGAGGTTACCCACAATGCAACACACTTTACTCGGTGAAAACAAGTCTTAGCGGTAGCTTTGTGACAGCTGTAAACGTTTTCTAGAAATCATGCCGAAAAGTTTTTGCACGGT